>NW_028277182.1:1114052-1485403 GCF_051122295.1 Plectrocnemia conspersa | reverse complement strand
CTATCGTAAAAATTCAAAGTGTCATAACTTTGCTAAATCAAATCCTACTGAAAAATGTCGTATGCAAAAAGTGTTTGGAATTTTATTTTGCATATAAAAGCAATTTTTAATTATTTTTTTTTTAATAAAAACCGAGTCTTACCATATATTGACCGAGACCTCGAACGAGCTTTTATGCGACTCTGCATACAGTTAACGCTCGTATGAAGCTTCTATTTAAGAAATTGACTTGAATTTTTTATACCAAATAGAGCTTTCAACTATACTTACGATACTATACAAAAAAATTAAAAATTAAAAAATAAAAGTATTTTTTTTTCAAAACACGTTTAGTGTGATGAGTCGATCGACCCACCATACATACGCTCATAAGATTTTCAATATAGTTAAGGTCAGTGTGAGCTTATTTATACATATTTGAATTTCAAAATTTTGTGACAGTATAGAATTCTTAAGCATCCTGTGTATGTTTGTTAGCAAAATCCATTTTGTCAATTTTTTGCAAAATGGCGACAAGTATTAAAATTCAATCACTTATTACTCAGTAGTGTTCAATTTTGTCATAAAGGTCTCTATACATGAAATGTTGAGAAGCCTAAAGCTCATCTAAGTAAAATATAAAAAATATATATTTTTGCTTGAAAACAAGCGATGTATCAGTTCGATCGTACCCCCATACTAGCCATTTTGAGACTTTCGGAAGAGTTAACGCTCTTAACTGCTTGGTTTCGAAGATTAAAATTTTAATTTTTAATATCGCATAGAACTAACGTGCAGCCCCTATACGTTATGTTTAAAAAAAATATATAAAATTTTTTTTCAAAATGGCGGCTATCGTAAAAATTCAAAGTGTCATAACTTTGCTAAATCAAATCCTACTGAAAAATGTCGTATGCAAAAAGTGTTTGGAATTTTATTTTGCATATAAAAGCAATTTTTAATTATTTTTTTTTTAATAAAAACCGAGTCTTACCATATATTGACCGAGACCTCGAACGAGCTTTTATGCGACTCTGCATACAGTTAACGCTCGTATGAAGCTTCTATTTAAGAAATTGACTTGAATTTTTTATACCAAATAGAGCTTTCAACTATACTTACGATACTATACAAAAAAATTAAAAATTAAAAAATAAAAGTATTTTTTTTTCAAAACACGTTTAGTGTGATGAGTCGATCGACCCACCATACATACGCTCATAAGATTTTCAATATAGTTAAGGTCAGTGTGAGCTTATTTATACATATTTGAATTTCAAAATTTTGTGACAGTATAGAATTCTTAAGCATCCTGTGTATGTTTGTTAGCAAAATCCATTTTGTCAATTTTTTGCAAAATGGCGACAAGTATTAAAATTCAATCACTTATTACTCAGTAGTGTTCAATTTTGTCATAAAGGTCTCTATACATGAAATGTTGAGAAGCCTAAAGCTCATCTAAGTAAAATATAAAAAATATATATTTTTGCTTGAAAACAAGCGATGTATCAGTTCGATCGTACCCCCATACTAGCCATTTTGAGACTTTCGGAAGAGTTAACGCTCTTAACTGCTTGGTTTCGAAGATTAAAATTTTAATTTTTAATATCGCATAGAACTAACGTGCAGCCCCTATACGTTATGTTTAAAAAAAATATATAAAATTTTTTTTCAAAATGGCGGCTATCGTAAAAATTCAAAGTGTCATAACTTTGCTAAATCAAATCCTACTGAAAAATGTCGTATGCAAAAAGTGTTTGGAATTTTATTTTGCATATAAAAGCAATTTTTAATTATTTTTTTTTTAATAAAAACCGAGTCTTACCATATATTGACCGAGACCTCGAACGAGCTTTTATGCGACTCTGCATACAGTTAACGCTCGTATGAAGCTTCTATTTAAGAAATTGACTTGAATTTTTTATACCAAATAGAGCTTTCAACTATACTTACGATACTATACAAAAAAATTAAAAATTAAAAAATAAAAGTATTTTTTTTTCAAAACACGTTTAGTGTGATGAGTCGATCGACCCACCATACATACGCTCATAAGATTTTCAATATAGTTAAGGTCAGTGTGAGCTTATTTATACATATTTGAATTTCAAAATTTTGTGACAGTATAGAATTCTTAAGCATCCTGTGTATGTTTGTTAGCAAAATCCATTTTGTCAATTTTTTGCAAAATGGCGACAAGTATTAAAATTCAATCACTTATTACTCAGTAGTGTTCAATTTTGTCATAAAGGTCTCTATACATGAAATGTTGAGAAGCCTAAAGCTCATCTAAGTAAAATATAAAAAATATATATTTTTGCTTGAAAACAAGCGATGTATCAGTTCGATCGTACCCCCATACTAGCCATTTTGAGACTTTCGGAAGAGTTAACGCTCTTAACTGCTTGGTTTCGAAGATTAAAATTTTAATTTTTAATATCGCATAGAACTAACGTGCAGCCCCTATACGTTATGTTTAAAAAAAATATATAAAATTTTTTTTCAAAATGGCGGCTATCGTAAAAATTCAAAGTGTCATAACTTTGCTAAATCAAATCCTACTGAAAAATGTCGTATGCAAAAAGTGTTTGGAATTTTATTTTGCATATAAAAGCAATTTTTAATTATTTTTTTTTTAATAAAAACCGAGTCTTACCATATATTGACCGAGACCTCGAACGAGCTTTTATGCGACTCTGCATACAGTTAACGCTCGTATGAAGCTTCTATTTAAGAAATTGACTTGAATTTTTTATACCAAATAGAGCTTTCAACTATACTTACGATACTATACAAAAAAATTAAAAATTAAAAAATAAAAGTATTTTTTTTTCAAAACACGTTTAGTGTGATGAGTCGATCGACCCACCATACATACGCTCATAAGATTTTCAATATAGTTAAGGTCAGTGTGAGCTTATTTATACATATTTGAATTTCAAAATTTTGTGACAGTATAGAATTCTTAAGCATCCTGTGTATGTTTGTTAGCAAAATCCATTTTGTCAATTTTTTGCAAAATGGCGACAAGTATTAAAATTCAATCACTTATTACTCAGTAGTGTTCAATTTTGTCATAAAGGTCTCTATACATGAAATGTTGAGAAGCCTAAAGCTCATCTAAGTAAAATATAAAAAATATATATTTTTGCTTGAAAACAAGCGATGTATCAGTTCGATCGTACCCCCATACTAGCCATTTTGAGACTTTCGGAAGAGTTAACGCTCTTAACTGCTTGGTTTCGAAGATTAAAATTTTAATTTTTAATATCGCATAGAACTAACGTGCAGCCCCTATACGTTATGTTTAAAAAAAATATATAAATTTTTTTTTCAAAATGGCGGCTATCGTAAAAATTCAAAGTGTCATAACTTTGCTAAATCAAATCCTACTGAAAAATGTCGTATGCAAAAAGTGTTTGGAATTTTATTTTGCATATAAAAGCAATTTTTAATTATTTTTTTTTTAATAAAAACCGAGTCTTACCATATATTGACCGAGACCTCGAACGAGCTTTTATGCGACTCTGCATACAGTTAACGCTCGTATGAAGCTTCTATTTAAGAAATTGACTTGAATTTTTTATACCAAATAGAGCTTTCAACTATACTTACGATACTATACAAAAAAATTAAAAATTAAAAAATAAAAGTATTTTTTTTTCAAAACACGTTTAGTGTGATGAGTCGATCGACCCACCATACATACGCTCATAAGATTTTCAATATAGTTAAGGTCAGTGTGAGCTTATTTATACATATTTGAATTTCAAAATTTTGTGACAGTATAGAATTCTTAAGCATCCTGTGTATGTTTGTTAGCAAAATCCATTTTGTCAATTTTTTGCAAAATGGCGACAAGTATTAAAATTCAATCACTTATTACTCAGTAGTGTTCAATTTTGTCAAAAAGGTCTCTATACATGAAATGTTGAGAAGCCTAAAGCTCATCTAAGTAAAATATAAAAAATATATATTTTTGCTTGAAAACAAGCGATGTATCAGTTCGATCGTACCCCCATACTAGCCATTTTGAGACTTTCGGAAGAGTTAACGCTCTTAACTGCTTGGTTTCGAAGATTAAAATTTTAATTTTTAATATCGCATAGAACTAACGTGCAGCCCCTATACGTTATGTTTAAAAAAAATATATAAAATTTTTTTTCAAAATGGCGGCTATCGTAAAAATTCAAAGTGTCATAACTTTGCTAAATCAAATCCTACTGAAAAATGTCGTATGCAAAAAGTGTTTGGAATTTTATTTTGCATATAAAAGCAATTTTTAATTATTTTTTTTTTAATAAAAACCGAGTCTTACCATATATTGACCGAGACCTCGAACGAGCTTTTATGCGACTCTGCATACAGTTAACGCTCGTATGAAGCTTCTATTTAAGAAATTGACTTGAATTTTTGATACCAAATAGAGCTTTCAACTATACTTACGATACTATACAAAAAAATTAAAAATTAAAAAATAAAAGTATTTTTTTTTCAAAACACGTTTAGTGTGATGAGTCGATCGACCCACCATACATACGCTCATAAGATTTTCAATATAGTTAAGGTCAGTGTGAGCTTATTTATACATATTTGAATTTCAAAATTTTGTGACAGTATAGAATTCTTAAGCATCCTGTGTATGTTTGTTAGCAAAATCCATTTTGTCAATTTTTTGCAAAATGGCGACAAGTATTAAAATTCAATCACTTATTACTCAGTAGTGTTCAATTTTGTCAAAAAGGTCTCTATACATGAAATGTTGAGAAGCCTAAAGCTCATCTAAGTAAAATATAAAAAATATATATTTTTGCTTGAAAACAAGCGATGTATCAGTTCGATCGTACCCCCATACTAGCCATTTTGAGACTTTCGGAAGAGTTAACGCTCTTAACTGCTTGGTTTCGAAGATTAAAATTTTAATTTTTAATATCGCATAGAACTAACGTGCAGCCCCTATACGTTATGTTTAAAAAAAATATATAAAATTTTTTTTCAAAATGGCGGCTATCGTAAAAATTCAAAGTGTCATAACTTTGCTAAATCAAATCCTACTGAAAAATGTCGTATGCAAAAAGTGTTTGGAATTTTATTTTGCATATAAAAGCAATTTTTAATTATTTTTTTTTTGATAAAAACCGAGTCTTACCATATATTGACCGAGACCTCGAACGAGCTTTTATGCGACTCTGCATACAGTTAACGCTCGTATGAAGCTTCTATTTAAGAAATTGACTTGAATTTTTTATACCAAATAGAGCTTTCAACTATACTTACGATACTATACAAAAAAATTAAAAATTAAAAAATAAAAGTATTTTTTTTTCAAAACACGTTTAGTGTGATGAGTCGATCGACCCACCATACATACGCTCATAAGATTTTCAATATAGTTAAGGTCAGTGTGAGCTTATTTATACATATTTGAATTTCAAAATTTTGTGACAGTATAGAATTCTTAAGCATCCTGTGTATGTTTGTTAGCAAAATCCATTTTGTCAATTTTTTGCAAAATGGCGACAAGTATTAAAATTCAATCACTTATTACTCAGTAGTGTTCAATTTTGTCAAAAAGGTCTCTATACATGAAATGTTGACAAGCCTAAAGCTCATCTAAGTAAAATATAAAAAATATATATTTTTGCTTGAAAACAAGCGATGTATCAGTTCGATCGTACCCCCATACTAGCCATTTTGAGACTTTCGGAAGAGTTAACGCTCTTAACTGCTTGGTTTCGAAGATTAAAATTTTAATTTTTAATATCGCATAGAACTAACGTGCAGCCCCTATACGTTATGTTTAAAAAAAATATATAAAATTTTTTTTCAAAATGGCGGCTATCGTAAAAATTCAAAGTGTCATAACTTTGCTAAATCAAATCCTACTGAAAAATGTCGTATGCAAAAAGTGTTTGGAATTTTATTTTGCATATAAAAGCAATTTTTAATTATTTTTTTTTTAATAAAAACCGAGTCTTACCATATATTGACCGAGACCTCGAACGAGCTTTTATGCGACTCTGCATACAGTTAACGCTCGTATGAAGCTTCTATTTAAGAAATTGACTTGAATTTTTTATACCAAATAGAGCTTTCAACTATACTTACGATACTATACAAAAAAATTAAAAATTAAAAAATAAAAGTATTTTTTTTTCAAAACACGTTTAGTGTGATGAGTCGATCGACCCACCATACATACGCTCATAAGATTTTCAATATAGTTAAGGTCAGTGTGAGCTTATTTATACATATTTGAATTTCAAAATTTTGTGACAGTATAGAATTCTTAAGCATCCTGTGTATGTTTGTTAGCAAAATCCATTTTGTCAATTTTTTGCAAAATGGCGACAAGTATTAAAATTCAATCACTTATTACTCAGTAGTGTTCAATTTTGTCAAAAAGGTCTCTATACATGAAATGTTGAGAAGCCTAAAGCTCATCTAAGTAAAATATAAAAAATATATATTTTTGCTTGAAAACAAGCGATGTATCAGTTCGATCGTACCCCCATACTAGCCATTTTGAGACTTTCGGAAGAGTTAACGCTCTTAACTGCTTGGTTTCGAAGATTAAAATTTGAATTTTTAATATCGCATAGAACTAACGTGCAGCCCCTATACGTTATGTTTAAAAAAAATATATAAATTTTTTTTTCAAAATGGCGGCTATCGTAAAAATTCAAAGTGTCATAACTTTGCTAAATCAAATCCTACTGAAAAATGTCGTATGCAAAAAGTGTTTGGAATTTTATTTTGCATATAAAAGCAATTTTTAATTATTTTTTTGTTAATAAAAACCGAGTCTTACCATATATTGACCGAGACCTCGAACGAGCTTTTATGCGACTCTGCATACAGTTAACGCTCGTATGAAGCTTCTATTTAAGAAATTGACTTGAATTTTTTATACCAAATAGAGCTTTCAACTATACTTACGATACTATACAAAAAAATTAAAAATTAAAAAATAAAAGTATTTTTTTTTCAAAACACGTTTAGTGTGATGAGTCGATCGACCCACCATACATACGCTCATAAGATTTTCAATATAGTTAAGGTCAGTGTGAGCTTATTTATACATATTTGAATTTCAAAATTTTGTGACAGTATAGAATTCTTAAGCATCCTGTGTATGTTTGTTAGCAAAATCCATTTTGTCAATTTTTTGCAAAATGGCGACAAGTATTAAAATTCAATCACTTATTACTCAGTAGTGTTCAATTTTGTCAAAAAGGTCTCTATACATGAAATGTTGAGAAGCCTAAAGCTCATCTAAGTAAAATATAAAAAATATATATTTTAGCTTGAAAACAAGCGATGTATCAGTTCGATCGTACCCCCATACTAGCCATTTTGAGACTTTCGGAAGAGTTAACGCTCTTAACTGCTTGGTTTCGAAGATTAAAATTTTAATTTTTAATATCGCATAGAACTAACGTGCAGCCCCTATACGTTATGTTTAAAAAAAATATATAAATTTTTTTTTAAAAATGGCGGCTATCGTAAAAATTCAAAGTGTCATAACTTTGCTAAATCAAATCCTACTGAAAAATGTCGTATGCAAAAAGTGTTTGGAATTTTATTTTGCATATAAAAGCAATTTTTAATTATTTTTTTTTTAATAAAAACCGAGTCTTACCATATATTGACCGAGACCTCGAACGAGCTTTTATGCGACTCTGCATACAGTTAACGCTCGTATGAAGCTTCTATTTAAGAAATTGACTTGAATTTTTTATACCAAATAGAGCTTTCAACTATACTTACGATACTATACAAAAAAATTAAAAATTAAAAAATAAAAGTATTTTTTTTTCAAAACACGTTTAGTGTGATGAGTCGATCGACCCACCATACATACGCTCATAAGATTTTCAATATAGTTAAGGTCAGTGTGAGCTTATTTATACATATTTGAATTTCAAAATTTTGTGACAGTATAGAATTCTTAAGCATCCTGTGTATGTTTGTTAGCAAAATCCATTTTGTCAATTTTTTGCAAAATGGCGACAAGTATTAAAATTCAATCACTTATTACTCAGTAGTGTTCAATTTTGTCATAAAGGTCTCTATACATGAAATGTTGAGAAGCCTAAAGCTCATCTAAGTAAAATATAAAAAATATATATTTTTGCTTGAAAACAAGCGATGTATCAGTTCGATCGTACCCCCATACTAGCCATTTTGAGACTTTCGGAAGAGTTAACGCTCTTAACTGCTTGGTTTCGAAGATTAAAATTTTAATTTTTAATATCGCATAGAACTAACGTGCAGCCCCTATACGTTATGTTTAAAAAAAATATATAAATTTTTTTTTCAAAATGGCGGCTATCGTAAAAATTCAAAGTGTCATAACTTTGCTAAATCAAATCCTACTGAAAAATGTCGTATGCAAAAAGTGTTTGGAATTTTATTTTGCATATAAAAGCAATTTTTAATTATTTTTTTTTTAATAAAAACCGAGTCTTACCATATATTGACCGAGACCTCGAACGAGCTTTTATGCGACTCTGCATACAGTTAACGCTCGTATGAAGCTTCTATTTAAGAAATTGACTTGAATTTTTTATACCAAATAGAGCTTTCAACTATACTTACGATACTATACAAAAAAATTAAAAATTAAAAAATAAAAGTATTTTTTTTTCAAAACACGTTTAGTGTGATGAGTCGATCGACCCACCATACATACGCTCATAAGATTTTCAATATAGTTAAGGTCAGTGTGAGCTTATTTATACATATTTGAATTTCAAAATTTTGTGACAGTATAGAATTCTTAAGCAACCTGTGTATGTTTGTTAGCAAAATCCATTTTGTCAATTTTTTGCAAAATGGCGACAAGTATTAAAATTCAATCACTTATTACTCAGTAGTGTTCAATTTTGTCAAAAAGGTCTCTATACATGAAATGTTGAGAAGCCTAAAGCTCATCTAAGTAAAATATAAAAAATATATATTTTTGCTTGAAAACAAGCGATGTATCAGTTCGATCGTACCCCCATACTAGCCATTTTGAGACTTTCGGAAGAGTTAACGCTCTTAACTGCTTGGTTTCGAAGATTAAAATTTTAATTTTTAATATCGCATAGAACTAACGTGCAGCCCCTATACGTTATGTTTAAAAAAAATATATAAAATTTTTTTTCAAAATGGCGGCTATCGTAAAAATTCAAAGTGTCATAACTTTGCTAAATCAAATCCTACTGAAAAATGTCGTATGCAAAAAGTGTTTGGAATTTTATTTTGCATATAAAAGCAATTTTTAATTATTTTTTTTTTAATAAAAACCGAGTCTTACCATATATTGACCGAGACCTCGAACGAGCTTTTATGCGACTCTGCATACAGTTAACGCTCGTATGAAGCTTCTATTTAAGAAATTGACTTGAATTTTTTATACCAAATAGAGCTTTCAACTATACTTACGATACTATACAAAAAAATTAAAAATTAAAAAATAAAAGTATTTTTTTTTCAAAACACGTTTAGTGTGATGAGTCGATCGACCCACCATACATACGCTCATAAGATTTTCAATATAGTTAAGGTCAGTGTGAGCTTATTTATACATATTTGAATTTCAAAATTTTGTGACAGTATAGAATTCTTAAGCATCCTGTGTATGTTTGTTAGCAAAATCCATTTTGTCAATTTTTTGCAAAATGGCGACAAGTATTAAAATTCAATCACTTATTACTCAGTAGTGTTCAATTTTGTCAAAAAGGTTTCTATACATGAAATGTTGAGAAGCCTAAAGCTCATCTAAGTAAAATATAAAAAATATATATTTTTGCTTGAAAACAAGCGATGTATCAGTTCGATCGTACCCCCATACTAGCCATTTTGAGACTTTCGGAAGAGTTAACGCTCTTAACTGCTTGGTTTCGAAGATTAAAATTTTAATTTTTAATATCGCATAGAACTAACGTGCAGCCCCTATACGTTATGTTTAAAAAAAATATATAAAATTTTTTTTCAAAATGGCGGCTATCGTAAAAATTCAAAGTGTCATAACTTTGCTAAATCAAATCCTACTGAAAAATGTCGTATGCAAAAAGTGTTTGGAATTTTATTTTGCATATAAAAGCAATTTTTAATTATTTTTTTTTTAATAAAAACCGAGTCTTACCATATATTGACCGAGACCTCGAACGAGCTTTTATGCGACTCTGCATACAGTTAACGCTCGTATGAAGCTTCTATTTAAGAAATTGACTTGAATTTTTTATACCAAATAGAGCTTTCAACTATACTTACGATACTATACAAAAAAATTAAAAATTAAAAAATAAAAGTATTTTTTTTTCAAAACACGTTTAGTGTGATGAGTCGATCGACCCACCATACATACGCTCATAAGATTTTCAATATAGTTAAGGTCAGTGTGAGCTTATTTATACATATTTGAATTTCAAAATTTTGTGACAGTATAGAATTCTTAAGCATCCTGTGTATGTTTGTTAGCAAAATCCATTTTGTCAATTTTTTGCAAAATGGCGACAAGTATTAAAATTCAATCACTTATTACTCAGTAGTGTTCAATTTTGTCATAAAGGTCTCTATACATGAAATGTTGAGAAGCCTAAAGCTCATCTAAGTAAAATATAAAAAATATATATTTTTGCTTGAAAACAAGCGATGTATCAGTTCGATCGTACCCCCATACTAGCCATTTTGAGACTTTCGGAAGAGTTAACGCTCTTAACTGCTTGGTTTCGAAGATTAAAATTTTAATTTTTAATATCGCATAGAACTAACGTGCAGCCCCTATACGTTATGTTTAAAAAAAATATATAATTTTTTTTTTCAAAATGGCGGCTATCGTAAAAATTCAAAGTGTCATAACTTTGCTAAATCAAATCCTACTGAAAAATGTCGTATGCAAAAAGTGTTTGGAATTTTATTTTGCATAAAAAACAATTTTTAATTATTTTTTTTTTAATAAAAACCGAGTCTTACCATATATTGACCGAGACCTCGAACGAGCTTTTATGCGACTCTGCATACAGTTAACGCTCGTATGAAGCTTCTATTTAAGAAATTGACTTGAATTTTTTATACCAAATAGAGCTTTCAACTATACTTACGATACTATACAAAAAAATTAAAAATTAAAAAATAAAAGTATTTTTTTTTCAAAACACGTTTAGTGTGATGAGTCGATCGACCCACCATACATACGCTCATAAGATTTTCAATATAGTTAAGGTCAGTGTGAGCTTATTTATACATATTTGAATTTCAAAATTTTGTGACAGTATAGAATTCTTAAGCAACCTGTGTATGTTTGTTAGCAAAATCCATTTTGTCAATTTTTTGCAAAATGGCGACAAGTATTAAAATTCAATCACTTATTACTCAGTAGTGTTCAATTTTGTCAAAAAGGTCTCTATACATGAAATGTTGAGAAGCCTAAAGCTCATCTAAGTAAAATATAAAAAATATATATTTTTGCTTGAAAACAAGCGATGTATCAGTTCGATCGTACCCCCATACTAGCCATTTTGAGACTTTCGGAAGAGTTAACGCTCTTAACTGCTTGGTTTCGAAGATTAAAATTTTAATTTTTAATATCGCATAGAACTAACGTGCAGCCCCTATACGTTATGTTTAAAAAAAATATATAAAATTTTTTTTCAAAATGGCGGCTATCGTAAAAATTCAAAGTGTCATAACTTTGCTAAATCAAATCCTACTGAAAAATGTCGTATGCAAAAAGTGTTTGGAATTTTATTTTGCATATAAAAGCAATTTTTAATTATTTTTTTTAATAAAAACCGAGTCTTACCATATATTGACCGAGACCTCGAACGAGCTTTTATGCGACTCTGCATACAGTTAACGCTCGTATGAAGCTTCTATTTAAGAAATTGACTTGAATTTTTTATACCAAATAGAGCTTTCAACTATACTTACGATACTATACAAAAAAATTAAAAATTAAAAAAAAAAAGTATTTTTTTTTCAAAACACGTTTAGTGTGATGAGTCGATCGACCCACCATACATACGCTCATAAGATTTTCAATATAGTTAAGGTCAGTGTGAGCTTATTTATACATATTTGAATTTCAAAATTTTGTGACAGTATAGAATTCTTAAGCATCCTGTGTATGTTTGTTAGCAAAATCCATTTTGTCAATTTTTTGCAAAATGGCGACAAGTATTAAAATTCAATCACTTATTACTCAGTAGTGTTCAATTTTGTCAAAAAGGTCTCTATACATGAAATGTTGAGAAGCCTAAAGCTCATCTAAGTAAAATATAAAAAATATATATTTTTGCTTGAAAACAAGCGATGTATCAGTTCGATCGTACCCCCATACTAGCCATTTTGAGACTTTCGGAAGAGTTAACGCTCTTAACTGCTTGGTTTCGAAGATTAAAGTTTTAATTTTTAATATCGCATAGAACTAACGTGCAGCCCCTATACGTTATGTTTAAAAAAAATATATAAAATTTTTTTTCAAAATGGCGGCTATCGTAAAAATTCAAAGTGTCATAACTTTGCTAAATCAAATCCTACTGAAAAATGTCGTATGCAAAAAGTGTTTGGAATTTTATTTTGCATATAAAAGCAATTTTTAATTATTTTTTTTTTAATAAAAACCGAGTCTTACCATATATTGACCGAGACCTCGAACGAGCTTTTATGCGACTCTGCATACAGTTAACGCTCGTATGAAGCTTCTATTTAAGAAATTGACTTGAATTTTTTATACCAAATAGAGCTTTCAACTATACTTACGATACTATACAAAAAAATTAAAAATTAAAAAATAAAAGTATTTTTTTTTCAAAACACGTTTAGTGTGATGAGTCGATCGACCCACCATACATACGCTCATAAGATTTTCAATATAGTTAAGGTCAGTGTGAGCTTATTTATACATATTTGAATTTCAAAATTTTGTGACAGTATAGAATTCTTAAGCATCCTGTGTATGTTTGTTAGCAAAATCCATTTTGTCAATTTTTTGCAAAATGGCGACAAGTATTAAAATTCAATCACTTATTACTCAGTAGTGTTCAATTTTGTCAAAAAGGTCTCTATACATGAAATGTTGAGAAGCCTAAAGCTCATCTAAGTAAAATATAAAAAATATATATTTTAGCTTGAAAACAAGCGATGTATCAGTTCGATCGTACCCCCATACTAGCCATTTTGAGACTTTCGGAAGAGTTAACGCTCTTAACTGCTTGGTTTCGAAGATTAAAATTTTAATTTTTAATATCGCATAGAACTAACGTGCAGCCCCTATACGTTATGTTTAAAAAAAATATATAAAATTTTTTTTCAAAATGGCGGCTATCGTAAAAATTCAAAGTGTCATTACTTTGCTAAATCAAATCCTACTGAAAAATGTCGTATGCAAAAAGTGTTTGGAATTTTATTTTGCATATAAAAGCAATTTTTAATTATTTTTTTTTTAATAAAAACCGAGTCTTACCATATATTGACCGAGACCTCGAACGAGCTTTTATGCGACTCTGCATACAGTTAACGCTCGTATGAAGCTTCTATTTAAGAAATTGACTTGAATTTTTTATACCAAATAGAGCTTTCAACTATACTTACGATACTATACAAAAAAATTAAAAATTAAAAAATAAAAGTATTTTTTTTTCAAAACACGTTTAGTGTGATGAGTCGATCGACCCACCATACATACGCTCATAAGATTTTCAATATAGTTAAGGTCAGTGTGAGCTTATTTTCACATATTTGAATTTCAAAATTTTGTGACAGTATAGAATTCTTAAGCATCCTGTGTATGTTTGTTAGCAAAATCCATTTTGTCAATTTTTTGCAAAATGGCGACAAGTATTAAAATTCAATCACTTATTACTCAGTAGTGTTCAATTTTGTCAAAAAGGTCTCTATACATGAAATGTTGAGAAGCCTAAAGCTCATCTAAGTAAAATATAAAAAATATATATTTTTGCTTGAAAACAAGCGATGTATCAGTTCGATCGTACCCCCATACTAGCCATTTTGAGACTTTCGGAAGAGTTAACGCTCTTAACTGCTTGGTTTCGAAGATTAAAGTTTTAATTTTTAATATCGCATAGAACTAACGTGCAGCCCCTATACGTTATGTTTAAAAAAAATATATAAAATTTTTTTTCAAAATGGCGGCTATCGTAAAAATTCAAAGTGTCATAACTTTGCTAAATCAAATCCTACTGAAAAATGTCGTATGCAAAAAGTGTTTGGAATTTTATTTTGCATATAAAAGCAATTTTTAATTATTTTTTTTAATAAAAACCGAGTCTTACCATATATTGACCGAGACCTCGAACGAGCTTTTATGCGACTCTGCATACAGTTAACGCTCGTATGAAGCTTCTATTTAAGAAATTGACTTGAATTTTTTATACCAAATAGAGCTTTCAACTATACTTACGATACTATACAAAAAAATTAAAAATTAAAAAAAAAAAGTATTTTTTTTTCAAAACACGTTTAGTGTGATGAGTCGATCGACCCACCATACATACGCTCATAAGATTTTCAATATAGTTAAGGTCAGTGTGAGCTTATTTATACATATTTGAATTTCAAAATTTTGTGACAGTATAGAATTCTTAAGCATCCTGTGTATGTTTGTTAGCAAAATCCATTTTGTCAATTTTTTGCAAAATGGCGACAAGTATTAAAATTCAATCACTTATTACTCAGTAGTGTTCAATTTTGTCAAAAAGGTCTCTATACATGAAATGTTGAGAAGCCTAAAGCTCATCTAAGTAAAATATAAAAAATATATATTTTTGCTTGAAAACAAGCGATGTATCAGTTCGATCGTACCCCCATACTAGCCATTTTGAGACTTTCGGAAGAGTTAACGCTCTTAACTGCTTGGTTTCGAAGATTAAAGTTTTAATTTTTAATATCGCATAGAACTAACGTGCAGCCCCTATACGTTATGTTTAAAAAAAATATATAAAATTTTTTTTCAAAATGGCGGCTATCGTAAAAATTCAAAGTGTCATAACTTTGCTAAATCAAATCCTACTGAAAAATGTCGTATGCAAAAAGTGTTTGGAATTTTATTTTGCATATAAAAGCAATTTTTAATTATTTTTTTTTTAATAAAAACCGAGTCTTACCATATATTGACCGAGACCTCGAACGAGCTTTTATGCGACTCTGCATACAGTTAACGCTCGTATGAAGCTTCTATTTAAGAAATTGACTTGAATTTTTTATACCAAATAGAGCTTTCAACTATACTTACGATACTATACAAAAAAATTAAAAATTAAAAAATAAAAGTATTTTTTTTTCAAAACACGTTTAGTGTGATGAGTCGATCGACCCACCATACATACGCTCATAAGATTTTCAATATAGTTAAGGTCAGTGTGAGCTTATTTATACATATTTGAATTTCAAAATTTTGTGACAGTATAGAATTCTTAAGCATCCTGTGTATGTTTGTTAGCAAAATCCATTTTGTCAATTTTTTGCAAAATGGCGACAAGTATTAAAATTCAATCACTTATTACTCAGTAGTGTTCAATTTTGTCAAAAAGGTCTCTATACATGAAATGTTGAGAAGCCTAAAGCTCATCTAAGTAAAATATAAAAAATATATATTTTAGCTTGAAAACAAGCGATGTATCAGTTCGATCGTACCCCCATACTAGCCATTTTGAGACTTTCGGAAGAGTTAACGCTCTTAACTGCTTGGTTTCGAAGATTAAAATTTTAATTTTTAATATCGCATAGAACTAACGTGCAGCCCCTATACGTTATGTTTAAAAAAAATATATAAAATTTTTTTTCAAAATGGCGGCTATCGTAAAAATTCAAAGTGTCATTACTTTGCTAAATCAAATCCTACTGAAAAATGTCGTATGCAAAAAGTGTTTGGAATTTTATTTTGCATATAAAAGCAATTTTTTATTATTTTTTTTTTAATAAAAACCGAGTCTTACCATATATTGACCGAGACCTCGAACGAGCTTTTATGCGACTCTGCATACAGTTAACGCTCGTATGAAGCTTCTATTTAAGAAATTGACTTGAATTTTTTATACCAAATAGAGCTTTCAACTATACTTACGATACTATACAAAAAAATTAAAAATTAAAAAATAAAAGTATTTTTTTTTCAAAACACGTTTAGTGTGATGAGTCGATCGACCCACCATACATACGCTCATAAGATTTTCAATATAGTTAAGGTCAGTGTGAGCTTATTTTCACATATTTGAATTTCAAAATTTTGTGACAGTATAGAATTCTTAAGCATCCTGTGTATGTTTGTTAGCAAAATCCATTTTGTCAATTTTTTGCAAAATGGCGACAAGTATTAAAATTCAATCACTTATTACTCAGTAGTGTTCAATTTTGTCAAAAAGGTCTCTATACATGAAATGTTGAGAAGCCTAAAGCTCATCTAAGTAAAATATAAAAAATATATATTTTTGCTTGAAAACAAGCGATGTATCAGTTCGATCGTACCCCCATACTAGCCATTTTGAGACTTTCGGAAGAGTTAACGCTCTTAACTGCTTGGTTTCGAAGATTAAAATTTGAATTTTTAATATCGCATAGAACTAACGTGCAGCCCCTATACGTTATGTTTAAAAAAAATATATAAAATTTTTTTTCAAAATGGCGGCTATCGTAAAAATTCAAAGTGTCATAACTTTGCTAAATCAAATCCTACTGAAAAATGTCGTATGCAAAAAGTGTTTGGAATTTTATTTTGCATATAAAAGCAATTTTTAATTATTTTTTTTTTAATAAAAACCGAGTCTTACCATATATTGACCGAGACCTCGAACGAGCTTTTATGCGACTCTGCATACAGTTAACGCTCGTATGAAGCTTCTATTTAAGAAATTGACTTGAATTTTTTATACCAAATAGAGCTTTCAACTATACTTACGATACTATACAAAAAAATTAAAAATTAAAAAATAAAAGTATTTTTTTTTCAAAACACGTTTAGTGTGATGAGTCGATCGACCCACCATACATACGCTCATAAGATTTTCAATATAGTTAAGGTCAGTGTGAGCTTATTTATACATATTTGAATTTCAAAATTTTGTGACAGTATAGAATTCTTAAGCATCCTGTGTATGTTTGTTAGCAAAATCCATTTTGTCAATTTTTTGCAAAATGGCGACAAGTATTAAAATTCAATCACTTATTACTCAGTAGTGTTCAATTTTGTCATAAAGGTCTCTATACATGAAATGTTGAGAAGCCTAAAGCTCATCTAAGTAAAATATAAAAAATATATATTTTTGCTTGAAAACAAGCGATGTATCAGTTCGATCGTACCCCCATACTAGCCATTTTGAGACTTTCGGAAGAGTTAACGCTCTTAACTGCTTGGTTTCGAAGATTAAAATTTTAATTTTTAATCTCGCATAGAACTAACGTGCAGCCCCTATACGTTATGTTTAAAAAAAATATATAAATTTTTTTTTCAAAATGGCGGCTATCGTAAAAATTCAAAGTGTCATAACTTTGCTAAATCAAATCCTACTAAAAAATGTCGTATGCAAAAAGTGTTTGGAATTTTATTTTGCATATAAAAGCAATTTTTAATTATTTTTTTTTTAATAAAAACCGAGTCTTACCATATATTGACCGAGACCTCGAACGAGCTTTTATGCGACTCTGCATACAGTTAACGCTCGTATGAAGCTTCTATTTAAGAAATTGACTTGAATTTTTTATACCAAATAGAGCTTTCAACTATACTTACGATACTATACAAAAAAATTAAAAATTAAAAAATAAAAGTATTTTTTTTTCAAAACACGTTTAGTGTGATGAGTCGATCGACCCACCATACATACGCTCATAAGATTTTCAATATAGTTAAGGTCAGTGTGAGCTTATTTATACATATTTGAATTTCAAAATTTTGTGACAGTATAGAATTCTTAAGCAACCTGTGTATGTTTGTTAGCAAAATCCATTTTGTCAATTTTTTGCAAAATGGCGACAAGTATTAAAATTCAATCACTTATTACTCAGTAGTGTTCAATTTTGTCAAAAAGGTCTCTATACATGAAATGTTGAGAAGCCTAAAGCTCATCTAAGTAAAATATAAAAAATATATATTTTAGCTTGAAAACAAGCGATGTATCAGTTCGATCGTACCCCCATACTAGCCATTTTGAGACTTTCGGAAGAGTTAACGCTCTTAACTGCTTGGTTTCGAAGATTAAAATTTTAATTTTTAATATCGCATAGAACTAACGTGCAGCCCCTATACGTTATGTTTAAAAAAAATATATAAAATTTTTTTTCAAAATGGCGGCTATCGTAAAAATTCAAAGTGTCATTACTTTGCTAAATCAAATCCTACTGAAAAATGTCGTATGCAAAAAGTGTTTGGAATTTTATTTTGCATATAAAAGCAATTTTTTATTATTTTTTTTTTAATAAAAACCGAGTCTTACCATATATTGACCGAGACCTCGAACGAGCTTTTATGCGACTCTGCATACAGTTAACGCTCGTATGAAGCTTCTATTTAAGAAATTGACTTGAATTTTTTATACCAAATAGAGCTTTCAACTATACTTACGATACTATACAAAAAAATTAAAAATTAAAAAATAAAAGTATTTTTTTTTCAAAACACGTTTAGTGTGATGAGTCGATCGACCCACCATACATACGCTCATAAGATTTTCAATATAGTTAAGGTCAGTGTGAGCTTATTTTCACATATTTGAATTTCAAAATTTTGTGACAGTATAGAATTCTTAAGCATCCTGTGTATGTTTGTTAGCAAAATCCATTTTGTCAATTTTTTGCAAAATGGCGACAAGTATTAAAATTCAATCACTTATTACTCAGTAGTGTTCAATTTTGTCAAAAAGGTCTCTATACATGAAATGTTGAGAAGCCTAAAGCTCATCTAAGTAAAATATAAAAAATATATATTTTTGCTTGAAAACAAGCGATGTATCAGTTCGATCGTACCCCCATACTAGCCATTTTGAGACTTTCGGAAGAGTTAACGCTCTTAACTGCTTGGTTTCGAAGATTAAAATTTGAATTTTTAATATCGCATAGAACTAACGTGCAGCCCCTATACGTTATGTTTAAAAAAAATATATAAAATTTTTTTTCAAAATGGCGGCTATCGTAAAAATTCAAAGTGTCATAACTTTGCTAAATCAAATCCTACTGAAAAATGTCGTATGCAAAAAGTGTTTGGAATTTTATTTTGCATATAAAAGCAATTTTTAATTATTTTTTTTTTAATAAAAACCGAGTCTTACCATATATTGACCGAGACCTCGAACGAGCTTTTATGCGACTCTGCATACAGTTAACGCTCGTATGAAGCTTCTATTTAAGAAATTGACTTGAATTTTTTATACCAAATAGAGCTTTCAACTATACTTACGATACTATACAAAAAAATTAAAAATTAAAAAATAAAAGTATTTTTTTTTCAAAACACGTTTAGTGTGATGAGTCGATCGACCCACCATACATACGCTCATAAGATTTTCAATATAGTTAAGGTCAGTGTGAGCTTATTTATACATATTTGAATTTCAAAATTTTGTGACAGTATAGAATTCTTAAGCATCCTGTGTATGTTTGTTAGCAAAATCCATTTTGTCAATTTTTTGCAAAATGGCGACAAGTATTAAAATTCAATCACTTATTACTCAGTAGTGTTCAATTTTGTCATAAAGGTCTCTATACATGAAATGTTGAGAAGCCTAAAGCTCATCTAAGTAAAATATAAAAAATATATATTTTTGCTTGAAAACAAGCGATGTATCAGTTCGATCGTACCCCCATACTAGCCATTTTGAGACTTTCGGAAGAGTTAACGCTCTTAACTGCTTGGTTTCGAAGATTAAAATTTTAATTTTTAATCTCGCATAGAACTAACGTGCAGCCCCTATACGTTATGTTTAAAAAAAATATATAAATTTTTTTTTCAAAATGGCGGCTATCGTAAAAATTCAAAGTGTCATAACTTTGCTAAATCAAATCCTACTAAAAAATGTCGTATGCAAAAAGTGTTTGGAATTTTATTTTGCATATAAAAGCAATTTTTAATTATTTTTTTTTTAATAAAAACCGAGTCTTACCATATATTGACCGAGACCTCGAACGAGCTTTTATGCGACTCTGCATACAGTTAACGCTCGTATGAAGCTTCTATTTAAGAAATTGACTTGAATTTTTTATACCAAATAGAGCTTTCAACTATACTTACGATACTATACAAAAAAATTAAAAATTAAAAAATAAAAGTATTTTTTTTTCAAAACACGTTTAGTGTGATGAGTCGATCGACCCACCATACATACGCTCATAAGATTTTCAATATAGTTAAGGTCAGTGTGAGCTTATTTATACATATTTGAATTTCAAAATTTTGTGACAGTATAGAATTCTTAAGCAACCTGTGTATGTTTGTTAGCAAAATCCATTTTGTCAATTTTTTGCAAAATGGCGACAAGTATTAAAATTCAATCACTTATTACTCAGTAGTGTTCAATTTTGTCAAAAAGGTCTCTATACATGAAATGTTGAGAAGCCTAAAGCTCATCTAAGTAAAATATAAAAAATATATATTTTTGCTTGAAAACAAGCGATGTATCAGTTCGATCGTACCCCCATACTAGCCATTTTGAGACTTTCGGAAGAGTTAACGCTCTTAACTGCTTGGTTTCGAAGATTAAAATTTTAATTTTTAATATCGCATAGAACTAACGTGCAGCCCCTATACGTTATGTTTAAAAAAAATATATAAAATTTTTTTTCAAAATGGCGGCTATCGTAAAAATTCAAAGTGTCATAACTTTGCTAAATCAAATCCTACTGAAAAATGTCGTATGCAAAAAGTGTTTGGAATTTTATTTTGCATATAAAAGCAATTTTTAATAATTTTTTTTTTAATAAAAACCGAGTCTTACCATATATTGACCGAGACCTCGAACGAGCTTTTATGCGACTCTGCATACAGTTAACGCTCGTATGAAGCTTCTATTTAAGAAATTGACTTGAATTTTTGATACCAAATAGAGCTTTCAACTATACTTACGATACTATACAAAAAAATTAAAAATTAAAAAATAAAAGTATTTTTTTTTCAAAACACGTTTAGTGTGATGAGTCGATCGACCCACCATACATACGCTCATAAGATTTTCAATATAGTTAAGGTCAGTGTGAGCTTATTTATACATATTTGAATTTCAAAATTTTGTGACAGTATAGAATTCTTAAGCATCCTGTGTATGTTTGTTAGCAAAATCCATTTTGTCAATTTTTTGCAAAATGGCGACAAGTATTAAAATTCAATCACTTATTACTCAGTAGTGTTCAATTTTGTCATAAAGGTCTCTATACATGAAATGTTGAGAAGCCTAAAGCTCATCTAAGTAAAATATAAAAAATATATATTTTTGCTTGAAAACAAGCGATGTATCAGTTCGATCGTACCCCCATACTAGCCATTTTGAGACTTTCGGAAGAGTTAACGCTCTTAACTGCTTGGTTTCGAAGATTAAAATTTTAATTTTTAATATCGCATAGAACTAACGTGCAGCCCCTATACGTTATGTTTAAAAAAAATATATAAAATTTTTTTTCAAAATGGCGGCTATCGTAAAAATTCAAAGTGTCATAACTTTGCTAAATCAAATCCTACTGAAAAATGTCGTATGCAAAAAGTGTTTGGAATTTTATTTTGCATATAAAAGCAATTTTTAATTATTTTTTTTTTAATAAAAACCGAGTCTTACCATATATTGACCGAGACCTCGAACGAGCTTTTATGCGACTCTGCATACAGTTAACGCTCGTATGAAGCTTCTATTTAAGAAATTGACTTGAATTTTTTATACCAAATAGAGCTTTCAACTATACTTACGATACTATACAAAAAAATTAAAAATTAAAAAATAAAAGTATTTTTTTTTCAAAACACGTTTAGTGTGATGAGTCGATCGACCCACCATACATACGCTCATAAGATTTTCAATATAGTTAAGGTCAGTGTGAGCTTATTTATACATATTTGAATTTCAAAATTTTGTGACAGTATAGAATTCTTAAGCATCCTGTGTATGTTTGTTAGCAAAATCCATTTTGTCAATTTTTTGCAAAATGGCGACAAGTATTAAAATTCAATCACTTATTACTCAGTAGTGTTCAATTTTGTCATAAAGGTCTCTATACATGAAATGTTGAGAAGCCTAAAGCTCATCTAAGTAAAATATAAAAAATATATATTTTTGCTTGAAAACAAGCGATGTATCAGTTCGATCGTACCCCCATACTAGCCATTTTGAGACTTTCGGAAGAGTTAACGCTCTTAACTGCTTGGTTTCGAAGATTAAAATTTTAATTTTTAATCTCGCATAGAACTAACGTGCAGCCCCTATACGTTATGTTTAAAAAAAATATATAAATTTTTTTTTCAAAATGGCGGCTATCGTAAAAATTCAAAGTGTCATAACTTTGCTAAATCAAATCCTACTAAAAAATGTCGTATGCAAAAAGTGTTTGGAATTTTATTTTGCATATAAAAGCAATTTTTAATTATTTTTTTTTTAATAAAAACCGAGTCTTACCATATATTGACCGAGACCTCGAACGAGCTTTTATGCGACTCTGCATACAGTTAACGCTCGTATGAAGCTTCTATTTAAGAAATTGACTTGAATTTTTTATACCAAATAGAGCTTTCAACTATACTTACGATACTATACAAAAAAATTAAAAATTAAAAAATAAAAGTATTTTTTTTTCAAAACACGTTTAGTGTGATGAGTCGATCGACCCACCATACATACGCTCATAAGATTTTCAATATAGTTAAGGTCAGTGTGAGCTTATTTATACATATTTGAATTTCAAAATTTTGTGACAGTATAGAATTCTTAAGCGACCTGTGTATGTTTGTTAGCAAAATCCATTTTGTCAATTTTTTGCAAAATGGCGACAAGTATTAAAATTCAATCACTTATTACTCAGTAGTGTTCAATTTTGTCATAAAGGTCTCTATACATGAAATGTTGAGAAGCCTAAAGCTCATCTAAGTAAAATATAAAAAATATATATTTTTGCTTGAAAACAAGCGATGTATCAGTTCGATCGTACCCCCATACTAGCCATTTTGAGACTTTCGGAAGAGTTAACGCTCTTAACTGCTTGGTTTCGAAGATTAAAATTTTAATTTTTAATATCGCATAGAACTAACGTGCAGCCCCTATACGTTATGTTTAAAAAAAATATATAAAATTTTTTTTCAAAATGGCGGCTATCGTAAAAATTCAAAGTGTCATAACTTTGCTAAATCAAATCCTACTGAAAAATGTCGTATGCAAAAAGTGTTTGGAATTTTATTTTGCATATAAAAGCAATTTTTAATAATTTTTTTTTTAATAAAAACCGAGTCTTACCATATATTGACCGAGACCTCGAACGAGCTTTTATGCGACTCTGCATACAGTTAACGCTCGTATGAAGCTTCTATTTAAGAAATTGACTTGAATTTTTTATACCAAATAGAGCTTTCAACTATACTTACGATACTATACAAAAAAATTAAAAATTAAAAAATAAAAGTATTTTTTTTTCAAAACACGTTTAGTGTGATGAGTCGATCGACCCACCATACATACGCTCATAAGATTTTCAATATAGTTAAGGTCAGTGTGAGCTTATTTATACATATTTGAATTTCAAAATTTTGTGACAGTATAGAATTCTTAAGCATCCTGTGTATGTTTGTTAGCAAAATCCATTTTGTCAATTTTTTGCAAAATGGCGACAAGTATTAAAATTCAATCACTTATTACTCAGTAGTGTTCAATTTTGTCAAAAAGGTCTCTATACATGAAATGTTGAGAAGCCTAAAGCTCATCTAAGTAAAATATAAAAAATATATATTTTAGCTTGAAAACAAGCGATGTATCAGTTCGATCGTACCCCCATACTAGCCATTTTGAGACTTTCGGAAGAGTTAACGCTCTTAACTGCTTGGTTTCGAAGATTAAAATTTTAATTTTTAATATCGCATAGAACTAACGTGCAGCCCCTATACGTTATGTTTAAAAAAAATATATAAAATTTTTTTTCAAAATGGCGGCTATCGTAAAAATTCAAAGTGTCATAACTTTGCTAAATCAAATCCTACTGAAAAATGTCGTATGCAAAAAGTGTTTGGAATTTTATTTTGCATATAAAAGCAATTTTTAATAATTTTTTTTTTAATAAAAACCGAGTCTTACCATATATTGACCGAGACCTCGAACGAGCTTTTATGCGACTCTGCATACAGTTAACGCTCGTATGAAGCTTCTATTTAAGAAATTGACTTGAATTTTTTATACCAAATAGAGCTTTCAACTATACTTACGATACTATACAAAAAAATTAAAAATTAAAAAATAAAAGTATTTTTTTTTCAAAACACGTTTAGTGTGATGAGTCGATCGACCCACCATACATACGCTCATAAGATTTTCAATATAGTTAAGGTCAGTGTGAGCTTATTTATACATATTTGAATTTCAAAATTTTGTGACAGTATAGAATTCTTAAGCATCCTGTGTATGTTTGTTAGCAAAATCCATTTTGTCAATTTTTTGCAAAATGGCGACAAGTATTAAAATTCAATCACTTATTACTCAGTAGTGTTCAATTTTGTCAAAAAGGTCTCTATACATGAAATGTTGAGAAGCCTAAAGCTCATCTAAGTAAAATATAAAAAATATATATTTTAGCTTGAAAACAAGCGATGTATCAGTTCGATCGTACCCCCATACTAGCCATTTTGAGACTTTCGGAAGAGTTAACGCTCTTAACTGCTTGGTTTCGAAGATTAAAATTTTAATTTTTAATATCGCATAGAACTAACGTGCAGCCCCTATACGTTATGTTTAAAAAAAATATATAAAATTTTTTTTCAAAATGGCGGCTATCGTAAAAATTCAAAGTGTCATAACTTTGCTAAATCAAATCCTACTGAAAAATGTCGTATGCAAAAAGTGTTTGGAATTTTATTTTGCATATAAAAGCAATTTTTAATTATTTTTTTTTTAATAAAAACCGAGTCTTACCATATATTGACCGAGACCTCGAACGAGCTTTTATGCGACTCTGCATACAGTTAACGCTCGTATGAAGCTTCTATTTAAGAAATTGACTTGAATTTTTGATACCAAATAGAGCTTTCAACTATACTTACGATACTATACAAAAAAATTAAAAATTAAAAAATAAAAGTATTTTTTTTTCAAAACACGTTTAGTGTGATGAGTCGATCGACCCACCATACATACGCTCATAAGATTTTCAATATAGTTAAGGTCAGTGTGAGCTTATTTATACATATTTGAATTTCAAAATTTTGTGACAGTATAGAATTCTTAAGCATCCTGTGTATGTTTGTTAGCAAAATCCATTTTGTCAATTTTTTGCAAAATGGCGACAAGTATTAAAATTCAATCACTTATTACTCAGTAGTGTTCAATTTTGTCAAAAAGGTCTCTATACATGAAATGTTGAGAAGCCTAAAGCTCATCTAAGTAAAATATAAAAAATATATATTTTAGCTTGAAAACAAGCGATGTATCAGTTCGATCGTACCCCCATACTAGCCATTTTGAGACTTTCGGAAGAGTTAACGCTCTTAACTGCTTGGTTTCGAAGATTAAAATTTTAATTTTTAATATCGCATAGAACTAACGTGCAGCCCCTATACGTTATGTTTAAAAAAAATATATAAATTTTTTTTTCAAAATGGCGGCTATCGTAAAAATTCAAAGTGTCATAACTTTGCTAAATCGAATCCTACTGAAAAATGTCGTATGCAAAAAGTGTTTGGAATTTTATTTTGCATATAAAAGCAATTTTTAATTATTTTTTTTTTAATAAAAACCGAGTCTTACCATATATTGACCGAGACCTCGAACGAGCTTTTATGCGACTCTGCATACAGTTAACGCTCGTATGAAGCTTCTATTTAAGAAATTGACTTGAATTTTTGATACCAAATAGAGCTTTCAACTATACTTACGATACTATACAAAAAAATTAAAAATTAAAAAATAAAAGTATTTTTTTTTCAAAACACGTTTAGTGTGATGAGTCGATCGACCCACCATACATACGCTCATAAGATTTTCAATATAGTTAAGGTCAGTGTGAGCTTATTTATACATATTTGAATTTCAAAATTTTGTGACAGTATAGAATTCTTAAGCATCCTGTGTATGTTTGTTAGCAAAATCCATTTTGTCAATTTTTTGCAAAATGGCGACAAGTATTAAAATTCAATCACTTATTACTCAGTAGTGTTCAATTTTGTCATAAAGGTCTCTATACATGAAATGTTGAGAAGCCTAAAGCTCATCTAAGTAAAATATAAAAAATATATATTTTTGCTTGAAAACAAGCGATGTATCAGTTCGATCGTACCCCCATACTAGCCATTTTGAGACTTTCGGAAGAGTTAACGCTCTTAACTGCTTGGTTTCGAAGATTAAAATTTGAATTTTTAATATCGCATAGAACTAACGTGCAGCCCCTATACGTTATGTTTAAAAAAAATATATAAATTTTTTTTTCAAAATGGCGGCTATCGTAAAAATTCAAAGTGTCATAACTTTGCTAAATCAAATCCTACTGAAAAATGTCGTATGCAAAAAGTGTTTGGAATTTTATTTTGCATATAAAAGCAATTTTTTATTATTTTTTTTTAATAAAAACCGAGTCTTACCATATATTGACCGAGACCTCGAACGAGCTTTTATGCGACTCTGCATACAGTTAACGCTCGTATGAAGCTTCTATTTAAGAAATTGACTTGAATTTTTTATACCAAATAGAGCTTTCAACTATACTTACGATACTATACAAAAAAATTAAAAATTAAAAAATAAAAGTATTTTTTTTTCAAAACACGTTTAGTGTGATGAGTCGATCGACCCACCATACATACGCTCATAAGATTTTCAATATAGTTAAGGTCAGTGTGAGCTTATTTATACATATTTGAATTTCAAAATTTTGTGACAGTATAGAATTCTTAAGCATCCTGTGTATGTTTGTTAGCAAAATCCATTTTGTCAATTTTTTGCAAAATGGCGACAAGTATTAAAATTCAATCACTTATTACTCAGTAGTGTTCAATTTTGTCATAAAGGTCTCTATACATGAAATGTTGAGAAGCCTAAAGCTCATCTAAGTAAAATATAAAAAATATATATTTTTGCTTGAAAACAAGCGATGTATCAGTTCGATCGTACCCCCATACTAGCCATTTTGAGACTTTCGGAAGAGTTAACGCTCTTAACTGCTTGGTTTCGAAGATTAAAATTTTAATTTTTAATATCGCATAGAACTAACGTGCAGCCCCTATACGTTATGTTTAAAAAAAATATATAAATTTTTTTTTCAAAATGGCGGCTATCGTAAAAATTCAAAGTGTCATAACTTTGCTAAATCAAATCCTACTGAAAAATGTCGTATGCAAAAAGTGTTTGGAATTTTATTTTGCATATAAAAGCAATTTTTAATTATTTTTTTTTTAATAAAAACCGAGTCTTACCATATATTGACCGAGACCTCGAACGAGCTTTTATGCGACTCTGCATACAGTTAACGCTCGTATGAAGCTTCTATTTAAGAAATTGACTTGAATTTTTTATACCAAATAGAGCTTTCAACTATACTTACGATACTATACAAAAAAATTAAAAATTAAAAAATAAAAGTATTTTTTTTTCAAAACACGTTTAGTGTGATGAGTCGATCGACCCACCATACATACGCTCATAAGATTTTCAATATAGTTAAGGTCAGTGTGAGCTTATTTATACATATTTGAATTTCAAAATTTTGTGACAGTATAGAATTCTTAAGCATCCTGTGTATGTTTGTTAGCAAAATCCATTTTGTCAATTTTTTGCAAAATGGCGACAAGTATTAAAATTCAATCACTTATTACTCAGTAGTGTTCCATTTTGTCATAAAGGTCTCTATACATGAAATGTTGAGAAGCCTAAAGCTCATCTAAGTAAAATATAAAAAATATATATTTTTGCTTGAAAACAAGCGATGTATCAGTTCGATCGTACCCCCATACTAGCCATTTTGAGACTTTCGGAAGAGTTAACGCTCTTAACTGCTTGGTTTCGAAGATTAAAATTTGAATTTTTAATATCGCATAGAACTAACGTGCAGCCCCTATACGTTATGTTTAAAAAAAATATATAAAATTTTTTTTCAAAATGGCGGCTATCGTAAAAATTCAAAGTGTCATAACTTTGCTAAATCAAATCCTACTAAAAAATGTCTAATGCAAAAAGTGTTTGGAATTTTAATTTGCATATAAAAGCAATTTTTAATTATTTTTTTGTTAATAAAAACCGAGTCTTACCATATATTGACCGAGACCTCGAACGAGCTTTTATGCGACTCTGCATACAGTTAACGCTCGTATGAAGCTTCTATTTAAGAAATTGACTTGAATTTTTTATACCAAATAGAGCTTTCAACTATACTTACGATACTATACAAAAAAATTAAAAATTAAAAAATAAAAGTATTTTTTTTTCAAAACACGTTTAGTGTGATGAGTCGATCGACCCACCATACATACGCTCATAAGATTTTCAATATAGTTAAGGTCAGTGTGAGCTTATTTATACATATTTGAATTTCAAAATTTTGTGACAGTATAGAATTCTTAAGCATCCTGTGTATGTTTGTTAGCAAAATCCATTTTGTCAATTTTTTGCAAAATGGCGACAAGTATTAAAATTCAATCACTTATTACTCAGTAGTGTTCAATTTTGTCATAAAGGTCTCTATACATGAAATGTTGAGAAGCCTAAAGCTCATCTAAGTAAAATATAAAAAATATATATTTTTGCTTGAAAACAAGCGATGTATCAGTTCGATCGTACCCCCATACTAGCCATTTTGAGACTTTCGGAAGAGTTAACGCTCTTAACTGCTTGGTTTCGAAGATTAAAATTTTAATTTTTAATATCGCATAGAACTAACGTGCAGCCCCTATACGTTATGTTTAAAAAAAATATATAAAATTTTTTTTCAAAATGGCGGCTATCGTAAAAATTCAAAGTGTCATAACTTTGCTAAATCAAATCCTACTGAAAAATGTCGTATGCAAAAAGTGTTTGGAATTTTATTTTGCATATAAAAGCAATTTTTAATTATTTTTTTGTTAATAAAAACCGAGTCTTACCATATATTGACCGAGACCTCGAACGAGCTTTTATGCGACTCTGCATACAGTTAACGCTCGTATGAAGCTTCTATTTAAGAAATTGACTTGAATTTTTTATACCAAATAGAGCTTTCAACTATACTTACGATACTATACAAAAAAATTAAAAATTAAAAAATAAAAGTATTTTTTTTTCAAAACACGTTTAGTGTGATGAGTCGATCGACCCACCATACATACGCTCATAAGATTTTCAATATAGTTAAGGTCAGTGTGAGCTTATTTATACATATTTGAATTTCAAAATTTTGTGACAGTATAGAATTCTTAAGCATCCTGTGTATGTTTGTTAGCAAAATCCATTTTGTCAATTTTTTGCAAAATGGCGACAAGTATTAAAATTCAATCACTTATTACTCAGTAGTGTTCAATTTTGTCAAAAAGGTCTCTATACATGAAATGTTGAGAAGCCTAAAGCTCATCTAAGTAAAATATAAAAAATATATATTTTAGCTTGAAAACAAGCGATGTATCAGTTCGATCGTACCCCCATACTAGCCATTTTGAGACTTTCGGAAGAGTTAACGCTCTTAACTGCTTGGTTTCGAAGATTAAAATTTTAATTTTTAATATCGCATAGAACTAACGTGCAGCCCCTATACGTTATGTTTAAAAAAAATATATAAAATTTTTTTTCAAAATGGCGGCTATCGTAAAAATTCAAAGTGTCATAACTTTGCTAAATCAAATCCTACTGAAAAATGTCGTATGCAAAAAGTGTTTGGAATTTTATTTTGCATATAAAAGCAATTTTTAATTATTTTTTTTTTAATAAAAACCGAGTCTTACCATATATTGACCGAGACCTCGAACGAGCTTTTATGCGACTCTGCATACAGTTAACGCTCGTATGAAGCTTCTATTTAAGAAATTGACTTGAATTTTTGATACCAAATAGAGCTTTCAACTATACTTACGATACTATACAAAAAAATTAAAAATTAAAAAATAAAAGTATTTTTTTTTCAAAACACGTTTAGTGTGATGAGTCGATCGACCCACCATACATACGCTCATAAGATTTTCAATATAGTTAAGGTCAGTGTGAGCTTATTTATACATATTTGAATTTCAAAATTTTGTGACAGTATAGAATTCTTAAGCATCCTGTGTATGTTTGTTAGCAAAATCCATTTTGTCAATTTTTTGCAAAATGGCGACAAGTATTAAAATTCAATCACTTATTACTCAGTAGTGTTCAATTTTGTCATAAAGGTCTCTATACATGAAATGTTGAGAAGCCTAAAGCTCATCTAAGTAAAATATAAAAAATATATATTTTTGCTTGAAAACAAGCGATGTATCAGTTCGATCGTACCCCCATACTAGCCATTTTGAGACTTTCGGAAGAGTTAACGCTCTTAACTGCTTGGTTTCGAAGATTAAAATTTTAATTTTTAATATCGCATAGAACTAACGTGCAGCCCCTATACGTTATGTTTAAAAAAAATATATAAATTTTTTTTTCAAAATGGCGGCTATCGTAAAAATTCAAAGTGTCATAACTTTGCTAAATCAAATCCTACTGAAAAATGTCGTTTGCAAAAAGTGTTTGGAATTTTATTTTGCATATAAAAGCAATTTTTAATTATTTTTTTTTTAATAAAAACCGAGTCTTACCATATATTGACCGAGACCTCGAACGAGCTTTTATGCGACTCTGCATACAGTTAACGCTCGTATGAAGCTTCTATTTAAGAAATTGACTTGAATTTTTTATACCAAATAGAGCTTTCAACTATACTTACGATACTATACAAAAAAATTAAAAATTAAAAAATAAAAGTATTTTTTTTTCAAAACACGTTTAGTGTGATGAGTCGATCGACCCACCATACATACGCTCATAAGATTTTCAATATAGTTAAGGTCAGTGTGAGCTTATTTATACATATTTGAATTTCAAAATTTTGTGACAGTATAGAATTCTTAAGCAACCTGTGTATGTTTGTTAGCAAAATCCATTTTGTCAATTTTTTGCAAAATGGCGACAAGTATTAAAATTCAATCACTTATTACTCAGTAGTGTTCAATTTTGTCAAAAATGTCTCTATACATGAAATGTTGAGAAGCCTAAAGCTCATCTAAGTAAAATATAAAAAATATATATTTTTGCTTGAAAACAAGCGATGTATCAGTTCGATCGTACCCCCATACTAGCCATTTTGAGACTTTCGGAAGAGTTAACGCTCTTAACTGCTTGGTTTCGAAGATTAAAATTTTAATTTTTAATATCGCATAGAACTAACGTGCAGCCCCTATACGTTATGTTTAAAAAAAATATATAAAATTTTTTTTCAAAATGGCGGCTATCGTAAAAATTCAAAGTGTCATAACTTTGCTAAATCAAATCCTACTGAAAAATGTCGTATGCAAAAAGTGTTTGGAATTTTATTTTGCATATAAAAGCAATTTTTAATTATTTTTTTTTTAATAAAAACCGAGTCTTACCATATCTTACCGAGAGTCTTACCGAGACCTCGAACGAGCTTTTATGCGACTCTGCATACAGTTAACGCTCGTATGAAGCTTCTATTTAAGAAATTGACTTGAATTTTTTATACCAAATAGAGCTTTCAACTATACTTACGATACTATACAAAAAAATTAAAAATTAAAAAATAAAAGTATTTTTTTTTCAAAACACGTTTAGTGTGATGAGTCGATCGACCCACCATACATACGCTCATAAGATTTTCAATATAGTTAAGGTCAGTGTGAGCTTATTTATACATATTTGAATTTCAAAATTTTGTGACAGTATAGAATTCTTAAGCATCCTGTGTATGTTTGTTAGCAAAATCCATTTTGTCAATTTTTTGCAAAATGGCGACAAGTATTAAAATTCAATCACTTATTACTCAGTAGTGTTCAATTTTGTCAAAAAGGTCTCTATACATGAAATGTTGAAAAGCCTAAAGCTCATCTAAGTAAAATATAAAAAATATATATTTTTGCTTGAAAACAAGCGATGTATCAGTTCGATCGTACCCCCATACTAGCCATTTTGAGACTTTCGGAAGAGTTAACGCTCTTAACTGCTTGGTTTCGAAGATTAAAATTTTAATTTTTAATATCGCATAGAACTAACGTGCAGCCCCTATACGTTATGTTTAAAAAAAATATATAAAATTTTTTTTCAAAATGGCGGCTATCGTAAAAATTCAAAGTGTCATAACTTTGCTAAATCAAATCCTACTGAAAAATGTCGTATGCAAAAAGTGTTTGGAATTTTATTTTGCATATAAAAGCAATTTTTAATTATTTTTTTTTTAATAAAAACCGAGTCTTACCATATATTGACCGAGACCTCGAACGAGCTTTTATGCGACTCTGCATACAGTTAACGCTCGTATGAAGCTTCTATTTAAGAAATTGACTTGAATTTTTTATACCAAATAGAGCTTTCAACTATACTTACGATACTATACAAAAAAATTAAAAATTAAAAAATAAAAGTATTTTTTTTTCAAAACACGTTTAGTGTGATGAGTCGATCGACCCACCATACATACGCTCATAAGATTTTCAATATAGTTAAGGTCAGTGTGAGCTTATTTATACATATTTGAATTTCAAAATTTTGTGACAGTATAGAATTCTTAAGCATCCTGTGTATGTTTGTTAGCAAAATCCATTTTGTCAATTTTTTGCAAAATGGCGACAAGTATTAAAATTCAATCACTTATTACTCAGTAGTGTTCAATTTTGTCAAAAAGGTCTCTATACATGAAATGTTGAGAAGCCTAAAGCTCATCTAAGTAAAATATAAAAAATATATATTTTTGCTTGAAAACAAGCGATGTATCAGTTCGATCGTACCCCCATACTAGCCATTTTGAGACTTTCGGAAGAGTTAACGCTCTTAACTGCTTGGTTTCGAAGATTAAAATTTTAATTTTTAATATCGCATAGAACTAACGTGCAGCCCCTATACGTTATGTTTAAAAAAAATATATAAAATTTTTTTTCAAAATGGCGGCTATCGTAAAAATTCAAAGTGTCATAACTTTGCTAAATCAAATCCTACTGAAAAATGTCGTATGCAAAAAGTGTTTGAAATTTTATTTTGCATATAAAAGCAATTTTTTATTATTTTTTTTTTAATAAAAATTGAGTCTTACCATATATTGACCGAGACCTCGAACGAGCTTTTATGCGACTCTGCATACAGTTAACGCTCGTATGAAGCTTCTATTTAAGAAATTGACTTGAATTTTTTATACCAAATAGAGCTTTCAACTATACTTACGATACTATACAAAAAAATTAAAAATTAAAAAATAAAAGTATTTTTTTTTCAAAACACGTTTAGTGTGATGAGTCGATCGACCCACCATACATACGCTCATAAGATTTTCAATATAGTTAAGGTCAGTGTGAGCTTATTTATACATATTTGAATTTCAAAATTTTGTGACAGTATAGAATTCTTAAGCATCCTGTGTATGTTTGTTAGCAAAATCCATTTTGTCAATTTTTTGCAAAATGGCGACAAGTATTAAAATTCAATCACTTATTACTCAGTAGTGTTCAATTTTGTCAAAAAGGTCTCTATACATGAAATGTTGAGAAGCCTAAAGCTCATCTAAGTAAAATATAAAAAATATATATTTTTGCTTGAAAACAAGCGATGTATCAGTTCGATCGTACCCCCATACTAGCCATTTTGAGACTTTCGGAAGAGTTAACGCTCTTAACTGCTTGGTTTCGAAGATTAAAATTTGAATTTTTAATATCGCATAGAACTAACGTGCAGCCCCTATACGTTATGTTTAAAAAAAATATATAAAATTTTTTTTCAAAATGGCGGCTATCGTAAAAATTCAAAGTGTCATAACTTTGCTAAATCAAATCCTACTGAAAAATGTCGTATGCAAAAAGTGTTTGGAATTTTATTTTGCATATAAAAGCAATTTTTAATTATTTTTTTGTTAATAAAAACCGAGTCTTACCATATATTGACCGAGACCTCGAACGAGCTTTTATGCGACTCTGCATACAGTTAACGCTCGTATGAAGCTTCTATTTAAGAAATTGACTTGAATTTTTGATACCAAATAGAGCTTTCAACTATACTTACGATACTATACAAAAAAATTAAAAATTAAAAAATAAAAGTATTTTTTTTTCAAAACACGTTTAGTGTGATGAGTCGATCGACCCACCATACATACGCTCATAAGATTTTCAATATAGTTAAGGTCAGTGTGAGCTTATTTATACATATTTGAATTTCAAAATTTTGTGACAGTATAGAATTCTTAAGCATCCTGTGTATGTTTGTTAGCAAAATCCATTTAGTCAATTTTTTGCAAAATGGCGACAAGTATTAAAATTCAATCACTTATTACTCAGTAGTGTTCAATTTTGTCATAAAGGTCTCTATACATGAAATGTTGAGAAGCCTAAAGCTCATCTAAGTAAAATATAAAAAATATATATTTTTGCTTGAAAACAAGCGATGTATCAGTTCGATCGTACCCCCATACTAGCCATTTTGAGACTTTCGGAAGAGTTAACGCTCTTAACTGCTTGGTTTCGAAGATTAAAATTTTAATTTTTAATATCGCATAGAACTAACGTGCAGCCCCTATACGTTATGTTTAAAAAAAATATATAAATTTTTTTTTCAAAATGGCGGCTATCGTAAAAATTCAAAGTGTCATAACTTTGCTAAATCAAATCCTACTGAAAAATGTCGTATGCAAAAAGTGTTTGGAATTTTATTTTGCATATAAAAGCAATTTTTAATTATTTTTTTTTTAATAAAAACCGAGTCTTACCATATATTGACCGAGACCTCGAACGAGCTTTTATGCGACTCTGCATACAGTTAACGCTCGTATGAAGCTTCTATTTAAGAAATTGACTTGAATTTTTGATACCAAATAGAGCTTTCAACTATACTTACGATACTATACAAAAAAATTAAAAATTAAAAAATAAAAGTATTTTTTTTTCAAAACACGTTTAGTGTGATGAGTCGATCGACCCACCATACATACGCTCATAAGATTTTCAATATAGTTAAGGTCAGTGTGAGCTTATTTATACATATTTGAATTTCAAAATTTTGTGACAGTATAGAATTCTTAAGCATCCTGTGTATGTTTGTTAGCAAAATCCATTTAGTCAATTTTTTGCAAAATGGCGACAAGTATTAAAATTCAATCACTTATTACTCAGTAGTGTTCAATTTTGTCAAAAAGGTCTCTATACATGAAATGTTGAGAAGCCTAAAGCTCATCTAAGTAAAATATAAAAAATATATATTTTAGCTTGAAAACAAGCGATGTATCAGTTCGATCGTACCCCCATACTAGCCATTTTGAGACTTTCGGAAGAGTTAACGCTCTTAACTGCTTGGTTTCGAAGATTAAAATTTTAATTTTTAATATCGCATAGAACTAACGTGCAGCCCCTATACGTTATGTTTAAAAAAAATATATAAAATTTTTTTTCAAAATGGCGGCTATCGTAAAAATTCAAAGTGTCATAACTTTGCTAAATCAAATCCTACTGAAAAATGTCGTATGCAAAAAGTGTTTGGAATTTTATTTTGCATATAAAAGCAATTTTTAATTATTTTTTTTTTAATAAAAACCGAGTCTTACCATATATTGACCGAGACCTCGAACGAGCTTTTATGCGACTCTGCATACAGTTAACGCTCGTATGAAGCTTCTATTTAAGAAATTGACTTGAATTTTTGATACCAAATAGAGCTTTCAACTATACTTACGATACTATACAAAAAAATTAAAAATTAAAAAATAAAAGTATTTTTTTTTCAAAACACGTTTAGTGTGATGAGTCGATCGACCCACCATACATACGCTCATAAGATTTTCAATATAGTTAAGGTCAGTGTGAGCTTATTTATACATATTTGAATTTCAAAATTTTGTGACAGTATAGAATTCTTAAGCATCCTGTGTATGTTTGTTAGCAAAATCCATTTTGTCAATTTTTTGCAAAATGGCGACAAGTATTAAAATTCAATCACTTATTACTCAGTAGTGTTCAATTTTGTCATAAAGGTCTCTATACATGAAATGTTGAGAAGCCTAAAGCTCATCTAAGTAAAATATAAAAAATATATATTTTTGCTTGAAAACAAGCGATGTATCAGTTCGATCGTACCCCCATACTAGCCATTTTGAGACTTTCGGAAGAGTTAACGCTCTTAACTGCTTGGTTTCGAAGATTAAAATTTTAATTTTTAATATCGCATAGAACTAACGTGCAGCCCCTATACGTTATGTTTAAAAAAAATATATAAATTTTTTTTTCAAAATGGCGGCTATCGTAAAAATTCAAAGTGTCATAACTTTGCTAAATCAAATCCTACTGAAAAATGTCGTTTGCAAAAAGTGTTTGGAATTTTATTTTGCATATAAAAGCAATTTTTAATTATTTTTTTTTTAATAAAAACCGAGTCTTACCATATATTGACCGAGACCTCGAACGAGCTTTTATGCGACTCTGCATACAGTTAACGCTCGTATGAAGCTTCTATTTAAGAAATTGACTTGAATTTTTTATACCAAATAGAGCTTTCAACTATACTTACGATACTATACAAAAAAATTAAAAATTAAAAAATAAAAGTATTTTTTTTTCAAAACACGTTTAGTGTGATGAGTCGATCGACCCACCATACATACGCTCATAAGATTTTCAATATAGTTAAGGTCAGTGTGAGCTTATTTATACATATTTGAATTTCAAAATTTTGTGACAGTATAGAATTCTTAAGCAACCTGTGTATGTTTGTTAGCAAAATCCATTTTGTCAATTTTTTGCAAAATGGCGACAAGTATTAAAATTCAATCACTTATTACTCAGTAGTGTTCAATTTTGTCAAAAATGTCTCTATACATGAAATGTTGAGAAGCCTAAAGCTCATCTAAGTAAAATATAAAAAATATATATTTTTGCTTGAAAACAAGCGATGTATCAGTTCGATCGTACCCCCATACTAGCCATTTTGAGACTTTCGGAAGAGTTAACGCTCTTAACTGCTTGGTTTCGAAGATTAAAATTTTAATTTTTAATATCGCATAGAACTAACGTGCAGCCCCTATACGTTATGTTTAAAAAAAATATATAAAATTTTTTTTCAAAATGGCGGCTATCGTAAAAATTCAAAGTGTCATAACTTTGCTAAATCAAATCCTACTGAAAAATGTCGTATGCAAAAAGTGTTTGGAATTTTATTTTGCATATAAAAGCAATTTTTAATTATTTTTTTTTTAATAAAAACCGAGTCTTACCATATCTTACCGAGAGTCTTACCGAGACCTCGAACGAGCTTTTATGCGACTCTGCATACAGTTAACGCTCGTATGAAGCTTCTATTTAAGAAATTGACTTGAATTTTTTATACCAAATAGAGCTTTCAACTATACTTACGATACTATACAAAAAAATTAAAAATTAAAAAATAAAAGTATTTTTTTTTCAAAACACGTTTAGTGTGATGAGTCGATCGACCCACCATACATACGCTCATAAGATTTTCAATATAGTTAAGGTCAGTGTGAGCTTATTTATACATATTTGAATTTCAAAATTTTGTGACAGTATAGAATTCTTAAGCATCCTGTGTATGTTTGTTAGCAAAATCCATTTTGTCAATTTTTTGCAAAATGGCGACAAGTATTAAAATTCAATCACTTATTACTCAGTAGTGTTCAATTTTGTCAAAAAGGTCTCTATACATGAAATGTTGAAAAGCCTAAAGCTCATCTAAGTAAAATATAAAAAATATATATTTTTGCTTGAAAACAAGCGATGTATCAGTTCGATCGTACCCCCATACTAGCCATTTTGAGACTTTCGGAAGAGTTAACGCTCTTAACTGCTTGGTTTCGAAGATTAAAATTTTAATTTTTAATATCGCATAGAACTAACGTGCAGCCCCTATACGTTATGTTTAAAAAAAATATATAAAATTTTTTTTCAAAATGGCGGCTATCGTAAAAATTCAAAGTGTCATAACTTTGCTAAATCAAATCCTACTGAAAAATGTCGTATGCAAAAAGTGTTTGGAATTTTATTTTGCATATAAAAGCAATTTTTAATTATTTTTTTTTTAATAAAAACCGAGTCTTACCATATATTGACCGAGACCTCGAACGAGCTTTTATGCGACTCTGCATACAGTTAACGCTCGTATGAAGCTTCTATTTAAGAAATTGACTTGAATTTTTTATACCAAATAGAGCTTTCAACTATACTTACGATACTATACAAAAAAATTAAAAATTAAAAAATAAAAGTATTTTTTTTTCAAAACACGTTTAGTGTGATGAGTCGATCGACCCACCATACATACGCTCATAAGATTTTCAATATAGTTAAGGTCAGTGTGAGCTTATTTATACATATTTGAATTTCAAAATTTTGTGACAGTATAGAATTCTTAAGCATCCTGTGTATGTTTGTTAGCAAAATCCATTTTGTCAATTTTTTGCAAAATGGCGACAAGTATTAAAATTCAATCACTTATTACTCAGTAGTGTTCAATTTTGTCAAAAAGGTCTCTATACATGAAATGTTGAGAAGCCTAAAGCTCATCTAAGTAAAATATAAAAAATATATATTTTTGCTTGAAAACAAGCGATGTATCAGTTCGATCGTACCCCCATACTAGCCATTTTGAGACTTTCGGAAGAGTTAACGCTCTTAACTGCTTGGTTTCGAAGATTAAAATTTTAATTTTTAATATCGCATAGAACTAACGTGCAGCCCCTATACGTTATGTTTAAAAAAAATATATAAAATTTTTTTTCAAAATGGCGGCTATCGTAAAAATTCAAAGTGTCATAACTTTGCTAAATCAAATCCTACTGAAAAATGTCGTATGCAAAAAGTGTTTGAAATTTTATTTTGCATATAAAAGCAATTTTTTATTATTTTTTTTTTAATAAAAATTGAGTCTTACCATATATTGACCGAGACCTCGAACGAGCTTTTATGCGACTCTGCATACAGTTAACGCTCGTATGAAGCTTCTATTTAAGAAATTGACTTGAATTTTTTATACCAAATAGAGCTTTCAACTATACTTACGATACTATACAAAAAAATTAAAAATTAAAAAATAAAAGTATTTTTTTTTCAAAACACGTTTAGTGTGATGAGTCGATCGACCCACCATACATACGCTCATAAGATTTTCAATATAGTTAAGGTCAGTGTGAGCTTATTTATACATATTTGAATTTCAAAATTTTGTGACAGTATAGAATTCTTAAGCATCCTGTGTATGTTTGTTAGCAAAATCCATTTTGTCAATTTTTTGCAAAATGGCGACAAGTATTAAAATTCAATCACTTATTACTCAGTAGTGTTCAATTTTGTCAAAAAGGTCTCTATACATGAAATGTTGAGAAGCCTAAAGCTCATCTAAGTAAAATATAAAAAATATATATTTTTGCTTGAAAACAAGCGATGTATCAGTTCGATCGTACCCCCATACTAGCCATTTTGAGACTTTCGGAAGAGTTAACGCTCTTAACTGCTTGGTTTCGAAGATTAAAATTTGAATTTTTAATATCGCATAGAACTAACGTGCAGCCCCTATACGTTATGTTTAAAAAAAATATATAAAATTTTTTTTCAAAATGGCGGCTATCGTAAAAATTCAAAGTGTCATAACTTTGCTAAATCAAATCCTACTGAAAAATGTCGTATGCAAAAAGTGTTTGGAATTTTATTTTGCATATAAAAGCAATTTTTAATTATTTTTTTGTTAATAAAAACCGAGTCTTACCATATATTGACCGAGACCTCGAACGAGCTTTTATGCGACTCTGCATACAGTTAACGCTCGTATGAAGCTTCTATTTAAGAAATTGACTTGAATTTTTGATACCAAATAGAGCTTTCAACTATACTTACGATACTATACAAAAAAATTAAAAATTAAAAAATAAAAGTATTTTTTTTTCAAAACACGTTTAGTGTGATGAGTCGATCGACCCACCATACATACGCTCATAAGATTTTCAATATAGTTAAGGTCAGTGTGAGCTTATTTATACATATTTGAATTTCAAAATTTTGTGACAGTATAGAATTCTTAAGCATCCTGTGTATGTTTGTTAGCAAAATCCATTTAGTCAATTTTTTGCAAAATGGCGACAAGTATTAAAATTCAATCACTTATTACTCAGTAGTGTTCAATTTTGTCATAAAGGTCTCTATACATGAAATGTTGAGAAGCCTAAAGCTCATCTAAGTAAAATATAAAAAATATATATTTTTGCTTGAAAACAAGCGATGTATCAGTTCGATCGTACCCCCATACTAGCCATTTTGAGACTTTCGGAAGAGTTAACGCTCTTAACTGCTTGGTTTCGAAGATTAAAATTTTAATTTTTAATATCGCATAGAACTAACGTGCAGCCCCTATACGTTATGTTTAAAAAAAATATATAAATTTTTTTTTCAAAATGGCGGCTATCGTAAAAATTCAAAGTGTCATAACTTTGCTAAATCAAATCCTACTGAAAAATGTCGTATGCAAAAAGTGTTTGGAATTTTATTTTGCATATAAAAGCAATTTTTAATTATTTTTTTTTTAATAAAAACCGAGTCTTACCATATATTGACCGAGACCTCGAACGAGCTTTTATGCGACTCTGCATACAGTTAACGCTCGTATGAAGCTTCTATTTAAGAAATTGACTTGAATTTTTGATACCAAATAGAGCTTTCAACTATACTTACGATACTATACAAAAAAATTAAAAATTAAAAAATAAAAGTATTTTTTTTTCAAAACACGTTTAGTGTGATGAGTCGATCGACCCACCATACATACGCTCATAAGATTTTCAATATAGTTAAGGTCAGTGTGAGCTTATTTATACATATTTGAATTTCAAAATTTTGTGACAGTATAGAATTCTTAAGCATCCTGTGTATGTTTGTTAGCAAAATCCATTTAGTCAATTTTTTGCAAAATGGCGACAAGTATTAAAATTCAATCACTTATTACTCAGTAGTGTTCAATTTTGTCAAAAAGGTCTCTATACATGAAATGTTGAGAAGCCTAAAGCTCATCTAAGTAAAATATAAAAAATATATATTTTAGCTTGAAAACAAGCGATGTATCAGTTCGATCGTACCCCCATACTAGCCATTTTGAGACTTTCGGAAGAGTTAACGCTCTTAACTGCTTGGTTTCGAAGATTAAAATTTTAATTTTTAATATCGCATAGAACTAACGTGCAGCCCCTATACGTTATGTTTAAAAAAAATATATAAATTTTTTTTTCAAAATGGGGGCTATCGTAAAAATTCAAAGTGTCATAACTTTGCTAAATCAAATCCTACTGAAAAATGTCGTATGCAAAAAGTGTTTGGAATTTTATTTTGCATATAAAAGCAATTTTTAATTATTTTTTTTTTAATAAAAACCGAGTCTTACCATATATTGACCGAGACCTCGAACGAGCTTTTATGCGACTCTGCATACAGTTAACGCTCGTATGAAGCTTCTATTTAAGAAATTGACTTGAATTTTTGATACCAAATAGAGCTTTCAACTATACTTACGATACTATACAAAAAAATTAAAAATTAAAAAATAAAAGTATTTTTTTTTCAAAACACGTTTAGTGTGATGAGTCGATCGACCCACCATACATACGCTCATAAGATTTTCAATATAGTTAAGGTCAGTGTGAGCTTATTTATACATATTTGAATTTCAAAATTTTGTGACAGTATAGAATTCTTAAGCATCCTGTGTATGTTTGTTAGCAAAATCCATTTTGTCAATTTTTTGCAAAATGGCGACAAGTATTAAAATTCAATCACTTATTACTCAGTAGTGTTCAATTTTGTCATAAAGGTCTCTATACATGAAATGTTGAGAAGCCTAAAGCTCATCTAAGTAAAATATAAAAAATATATATTTTTGCTTGAAAACAAGCGATGTATCAGTTCGATCGTACCCCCATACTAGCCATTTTGAGACTTTCGGAAGAGTTAACGCTCTTAACTGCTTGGTTTCGAAGATTAAAATTTTAATTTTTAATATCGCATAGAACTAACGTGCAGCCCCTATACGTTATGTTTAAAAAAAATATATAAATTTTTTTTTCAAAATGGCGGCTATCGTAAAAATTCAAAGTGTCATAACTTTGCTAAATCAAATCCTACTGAAAAATGTCGTATGCAAAAAGTGTTTGGAATTTTATTTTGCATATAAAAGCAATTTTTAATTATTTTTTTTTTAATAAAAACCGAGTCTTACCATATATTGACCGAGACCTCGAACGAGCTTTTATGCGACTCTGCATACAGTTAACGCTCGTATGAAGCTTCTATTTAGGAAATTGACTTGAATTTTTTATACCAAATAGAGCTTTCAACTATACTTACGATACTATACAAAAAAATTAAAAATTAAAAATTAAAAGTATTTTTTTTTCAAAACACGTTTAGTGTGATGAGTCGATCGACCCACCATACATACGCTCATAAGATTTTCAATATAGTTAAGGTCAGTGTGAGCTTATTTATACATATTTGAATTTCAAAATTTTGTGACAGTATAGAATTCTTAAGCAACCTGTGTATGTTTGTTAGCAAAATCCATTTTGTCAATTTTTTGCAAAATGGCGACAAGTATTAAAATTCAATCACTTATTACTCAGTAGTGTTCAATTTTGTCAAAAAGGTCTCTATACATGAAATGTTGAGAAGCCTAAAGCTCATCTAAGTAAAATATAAAAAATATATATTTTTGCTTGAAAACAAGCGATGTATCAGTTCGATCGTACCCCCATACTAGCCATTTTGAGACTTTCGGAAGAGTTAACGCTCTTAACTGCTTGGTTTCGAAGATTAAAATTTTAATTTTTAATATCGCATAGAACTAACGTGCAGCCCCTATACGTTATGTTTAAAAAAAATATATAAAATTTTTTTTCAAAATGGCGGCTATCGTAAAAATTCAAAGTGTCATAACTTTGCTAAATCAAATCCTACTGAAAAATGTCGTATGCAAAAAGTGTTTGGAATTTTATTTTGCATATAAAAGCAATTTTTAATTATTTTTTTTTCAATAAAAACCGAGTCTTACCATATCTTACCGAGAGTCTTACCGAGACCTCGAACGAGCTTTTATGCGACTCTGCATACAGTTAACGCTCGTATGAAGCTTCTATTTAAGAAATTGACTTGAATTTTTTATGCCAAATAGAGCTTTCAACTATACTTACGATACTATACAAAAAAATTAAAAATTAAAAAATAAAAGTATTTTTTTTTCAAAACACGTTTAGTGTGATGAGTCGATCGACCCACCATACATACGCTCATAAGATTTTCAATATAGTTAAGGTCAGTGTGAGCTTATTTATACATATTTGAATTTCAAAATTTTGTGACAGTATAGAATTCTTAAGCATCCTGTGTATGTTTGTTAGCAAAATCCATTTAGTCAATTTTTTGCAAAATGGCGACAAGTATTAAAATTCAATCACTTATTACTCAGTAGTGTTCAATTTTGTCATAAAGGTCTCTATACATGAAATGTTGAGAAGCCTAAAGCTCATCTAAGTAAAATATAAAAAATATATATTTTTGCTTGAAAACAAGCGATGTATCAGTTCGATCGTACCCCCATACTAGCCATTTTGAGACTTTCGGAAGAGTTAACGCTCTTAACTGCTTGGTTTCGAAGATTAAAATTTTAATTTTTAATATCGCATAGAACTAACGTGCAGCCCCTATACGTTATGTTTAAAAAAAATATATAAATTTTTTTTTCAAAATGGCGGCTATCGTAAAAATTCAAAGTGTCATAACTTTGCTAAATCAAATCCTACTGAAAAATGTCGTATGCAAAAAGTGTTTGGAATTTTATTTTGCATATAAAAGCAATTTTTAATTATTTTTTTTTTAATAAAAACCGAGTCTTACCATATATTGACCGAGACCTCGAACGAGCTTTTATGCGACTCTGCATACAGTTAACGCTCGTATGAAGCTTCTATTTAAGAAATTGACTTGAATTTTTGATACCAAATAGAGCTTTCAACTATACTTACGATACTATACAAAAAAATTAAAAATTAAAAAATAAAAGTATTTTTTTTTCAAAACACGTTTAGTGTGATGAGTCGATCGACCCACCATACATACGCTCATAAGATTTTCAATATAGTTAAGGTCAGTGTGAGCTTATTTATACATATTTGAATTTCAAAATTTTGTGACAGTATAGAATTCTTAAGCATCCTGTGTATGTTTGTTAGCAAAATCCATTTAGTCAATTTTTTGCAAAATGGCGACAAGTATTAAAATTCAATCACTTATTACTCAGTAGTGTTCAATTTTGTCAAAAAGGTCTCTATACATGAAATGTTGAGAAGCCTAAAGCTCATCTAAGTAAAATATAAAAAATATATATTTTAGCTTGAAAACAAGCGATGTATCAGTTCGATCGTACCCCCATACTAGCCATTTTGAGACTTTCGGAAGAGTTAACGCTCTTAACTGCTTGGTTTCGAAGATTAAAATTTTAATTTTTAATATCGCATAGAACTAACGTGCAGCCCCTATACGTTATGTTTAAAAAAAATATATAAATTTTTTTTTCAAAATGGGGGCTATCGTAAAAATTCAAAGTGTCATAACTTTGCTAAATCAAATCCTACTGAAAAATGTCGTATGCAAAAAGTGTTTGGAATTTTATTTTGCATATAAAAGCAATTTTTAATTATTTTTTTTTTAATAAAAACCGAGTCTTACCATATATTGACCGAGACCTCGAACGAGCTTTTATGCGACTCTGCATACAGTTAACGCTCGTATGAAGCTTCTATTTAAGAAATTGACTTGAATTTTTGATACCAAATAGAGCTTTCAACTATACTTACGATACTATACAAAAAAATTAAAAATTAAAAAATAAAAGTATTTTTTTTTCAAAACACGTTTAGTGTGATGAGTCGATCGACCCACCATACATACGCTCATAAGATTTTCAATATAGTTAAGGTCAGTGTGAGCTTATTTATACATATTTGAATTTCAAAATTTTGTGACAGTATAGAATTCTTAAGCATCCTGTGTATGTTTGTTAGCAAAATCCATTTTGTCAATTTTTTGCAAAATGGCGACAAGTATTAAAATTCAATCACTTATTACTCAGTAGTGTTCAATTTTGTCATAAAGGTCTCTATACATGAAATGTTGAGAAGCCTAAAGCTCATCTAAGTAAAATATAAAAAATATATATTTTTGCTTGAAAACAAGCGATGTATCAGTTCGATCGTACCCCCATACTAGCCATTTTGAGACTTTCGGAAGAGTTAACGCTCTTAACTGCTTGGTTTCGAAGATTAAAATTTTAATTTTTAATATCGCATAGAACTAACGTGCAGCCCCTATACGTTATGTTTAAAAAAAATATATAAATTTTTTTTTCAAAATGGCGGCTATCGTAAAAATTCAAAGTGTCATAACTTTGCTAAATCAAATCCTACTGAAAAATGTCGTATGCAAAAAGTGTTTGGAATTTTATTTTGCATATAAAAGCAATTTTTAATTATTTTTTTTTTAATAAAAACCGAGTCTTACCATATATTGACCGAGACCTCGAACGAGCTTTTATGCGACTCTGCATACAGTTAACGCTCGTATGAAGCTTCTATTCAGGAAATTGACTTGAATTTTTTATACCAAATAGAGCTTTCAACTATACTTACGATACTATACAAAAAAATTAAAAATTAAAAAATAAAAGTATTTTTTTTTCAAAACACGTTTAGTGTGATGAGTCGATCGACCCACCATACATACGCTCATAAGATTTTCAATATAGTTAAGGTCAGTGTGAGCTTATTTATACATATTTGAATTTCAAAATTTTGTGACAGTATAGAATTCTTAAGCATCCTGTGTATGTTTGTTAGCAAAATCCATTTAGTCAATTTTTTGCAAAATGGCGACAAGTATTAAAATTCAATCACTTATTACTCAGTAGTGTTCAATTTTGTCAAAAAGGTCTATATACATGAAATGTTGAGAAGCCTAAAGCTCATCTAAGTAAAATATAAAAAATATATATTTTAGCTTGAAAACAAGCGATGTATCAGTTCGATCGTACCCCCATACTAGCCATTTTGAGACTTTCGGAAGAGTTAACGCTCTTAACTGCTTGGTTTCGAAGATTAAAATTTTAATTTTTAATATCGCATAGAACTAACGTGCAGCCCCTATACGTTATGTTTAAAAAAAATATATAAATTTTTTTTTCAAAATGGGGGCTATCGTAAAAATTCAAAGTGTCATAACTTTGCTAAATCAAATCCTACTGAAAAATGTCGTATGGAAAAAGTGTTTGGAATTTTATTTTGCATATAAAAGCAATTTTTAATTATTTTTTTTTTAATAAAAACCGAGTCTTACCATATATTGACCGAGACCTCGAACGAGCTTTTATGCGACTCTGCATACAGTTAACGCTCGTATGAAGCTTCTATTTAAGAAATTGACTTGAATTTTTTATACCAAATAGAGCTTTCAACTATACTTACGATACTATACAAAAAAATTAAAAATTAAAAAATAAAAGTATTTTTTTTTCAAAACACGTTTAGTGTGATGAGTCGATCGACCCACCATACATACGCTCATAAGATTTTCAATATAGTTAAGGTCAGTGTGAGCTTATTTATACATATTTGAATTTCAAAATTTTGTGACAGTATAGAATTCTTAAGCATCCTGTGTATGTTTGTTAGCAAAATCCATTTTGTCAATTTTTTGCAAAATGGCGACAAGTATTAAAATTCAATCACTTATTACTCAGTAGTGTTCAATTTTGTCATAAAGGTCTCTATACATGAAATGTTGAGAAGCCTAAAGCTCATCTAAGTAAAATATAAAAAATATATATTTTTGCTTGAAAACAAGCGATGTATCAGTTCGATCGTACCCCCATACTAGCCATTTTGAGACTTTCGGAAGAGTTAACGCTCTTAACTGCTTGGTTTCGAAGATTAAAATTTTAATTTTTAATATCGCATAGAACTAACGTGCAGCCCCTATACGTTATGTTTAAAAAAAATATATAAATTTTTTTTTCAAAATGGCGGCTATCGTAAAAATTCAAAGTGTCATAACTTTGCTAAATCAAATCCTACTGAAAAATGTCGTATGCAAAAAGTGTTTGGAATTTTATTTTGCATATAAAAGCAATTTTTAATTATTTTTTTTTTAATAAAAACCGAGTCTTACCATATATTGACCGAGACCTCGAACGAGCTTTTATGCGACTCTGCATACAGTTAACGCTCGTATGAAGCTTCTATTTAAGAAATTGACTTGAATTTTTTATACCAAATAGAGCTTTCAACTATACTTACGATACTATACAAAAAAATTAAAAATTAAAAAATAAAAGTATTTTTTTTTCAAAACACGTTTAGTGTGATGAGTCGATCGACCCACCATACATACGCTCATAAGATTTTCAATATAGTTAAGGTCAGTGTGAGCTTATTTATACATATTTGAATTTCAAAATTTTGTGACAGTATAGAATTCTTAAGCAACCTGTGTATGTTTGTTAGCAAAATCCATTTTGTCAATTTTTTGCAAAATGGCGACAAGTATTAAAATTCAATCACTTATTACTCAGTAGTGTTCAATTTTGTCAAAAAGGTCTCTATACATGAAATGTTGAGAAGCCTAAAGCTCATCTAAGTAAAATATAAAAAATATATATTTTTGCTTAAAAACAAGCGATGTATCAGTTCGATCGTACCCCCATACTAGCCATTTTGAGACTTTCGGAAGAGTTAACGCTCTTAACTGCTTGGTTTCGAAGATTAAAGTTTTAATTTTTAATATCGCATAGAACTAACGTGCAGCCCCTATACGTTATGTTTAAAAAAAATATATAAAATTTTTTTTCAAAATGGCGGCTATCGTAAAAATTCAAAGTGTCATAACTTTGCTAAATCAAATCCTACTGAAAAATGTCGTATGCAAAAAGTGTTTGGAATTTTATTTTGCATATAAAAGCAATTTTTAATTATTTTTTTTTTAATAAAAACCGAGTCTTACCATATATTGACCGAGACCTCGAACGAGCTTTTATGCGACTCTGCATACAGTTAACGCTCGTATGAAGCTTCTATTTAAGAAATTGACTTGAATTTTTTATACCAAATAGAGCTTTCAACTATACTTACGATACTATACAAAAAAATTAAAAATTAAAAAATAAAAGTATTTTTTTTTCAAAACACGTTTAGTGTGATGAGTCGATCGACCCACCATACATACGCTCATAAGATTTTCAATATAGTTAAGGTCAGTGTGAGCTTATTTATACATATTTGAATTTCAAAATTTTGTGACAGTATAGAATTCTTAAGCATCCTGTGTATGTTTGTTAGCAAAATCCATTTAGTCAATTTTTTGCAAAATGGCGACAAGTATTAAAATTCAATCACTTATTACTCAGTAGTGTTCAATTTTGTCAAAAAGGTCTCTATACATGAAATGTTGAGAAGCCTAAAGCTCATCTAAGTAAAATATAAAAAATATATATTTTAGCTTGAAAACAAGCGATGTATCAGTTCGATCGTACCCCCATACTAGCCATTTTGAGACTTTCGGAAGAGTTAACGCTCTTAACTGCTTGGTTTCGAAGATTAAAATTTTAATTTTTAATATCGCATAGAACTAACGTGCAGCCCCTATACGTTATGTTTAAAAAAAATATATAAATTTTTTTTTCAAAATGGGGGCTATCGTAAAAATTCAAAGTGTCATAACTTTGCTAAATCAAATCCTACTGAAAAATGTCGTATGCAAAAAGTGTTTGGAATTTTATTTTGCATATAAAAGCAATTTTTAATTATTTTTTTTTTAATAAAAACCGAGTCTTACCATATATTGACCGAGACCTCGAACGAGCTTTTATGCGACTCTGCATACAGTTAACGCTCGTATGAAGCTTCTATTTAAGAAATTGACTTGAATTTTTGATACCAAATAGAGCTTTCAACTATACTTACGATACTATACAAAAAAATTAAAAATTAAAAAATAAAAGTATTTTTTTTTCAAAACACGTTTAGTGTGATGAGTCGATCGACCCACCATACATACGCTCATAAGATTTTCAATATAGTTAAGGTCAGTGTGAGCTTATTTATACATATTTGAATTTCAAAATTTTGTGACAGTATAGAATTCTTAAGCATCCTGTGTATGTTTGTTAGCAAAATCCATTTTGTCAATTTTTTGCAAAATGGCGACAAGTATTAAAATTCAATCACTTATTACTCAGTAGTGTTCAATTTTGTCATAAAGGTCTCTATACATGAAATGTTGAGAAGCCTAAAGCTCATCTAAGTAAAATATAAAAAATATATATTTTTGCTTGAAAACAAGCGATGTATCAGTTCGATCGTACCCCCATACTAGCCATTTTGAGACTTTCGGAAGAGTTAACGCTCTTAACTGCTTGGTTTCGAAGATTAAAATTTTAATTTTTAATATCGCATAGAACTAACGTGCAGCCCCTATACGTTATGTTTAAAAAAAATATATAAATTTTTTTTTCAAAATGGCGGCTATCGTAAAAATTCAAAGTGTCATAACTTTGCTAAATCAAATCCTACTGAAAAATGTCGTATGCAAAAAGTGTTTGGAATTTTATTTTGCATATAAAAGCAATTTTTAATTATTTTTTTTTTAATAAAAACCGAGTCTTACCATATATTGACCGAGACCTCGAACGAGCTTTTATGCGACTCTGCATACAGTTAACGCTCGTATGAAGCTTCTATTTAAGAAATTGACTTGAATTTTTTATACCAAATAGAGCTTTCAACTATACTTACGATACTATACAAAAAAATTAAAAATTAAAAAATAAAAGTATTTTTTTTTCAAAACACGTTTAGTGTGATGAGTCGATCGACCCACCATACATACGCTCATAAGATTTTCAATATAGTTAAGGTCAGTGTGAGCTTATTTATACATATTTGAATTTCAAAATTTTGTGACAGTATAGAATTCTTAAGCAACCTGTGTATGTTTGTTAGCAAAATCCATTTTGTCAATTTTTTGCAAAATGGCGACAAGTATTAAAATTCAATCACTTATTACTCAGTAGTGTTCAATTTTGTCAAAAAGGTCTCTATACATGAAATGTTGAGAAGCCTAAAGCTCATCTAAGTAAAATATAAAAAATATATATTTTTGCTTGAAAACAAGCGATGTATCAGTTCGATCGTACCCCCATACTAGCCATTTTGAGACTTTCGGAAGAGTTAACGCTCTTAACTGCTTGGTTTCGAAGATTAAAGTTTTAATTTTTAATATCGCATAGAACTAACGTGCAGCCCCTATACGTTATGTTTAAAAAAAATATATAAAATTTTTTTTCAAAATGGCGGCTATCGTAAAAATTCAAAGTGTCATAACTTTGCTAAATCAAATCCTACTGAAAAATGTCGTATGCAAAAAGTGTTTGGAATTTTATTTTGCATATAAAAGCAATTTTTAATTATTTTTTTTTTAATAAAAACCGAGTCTTACCATATATTGACCGAGACCTCGAACGAGCTTTTATGCGACTCTGCATACAGTTAACGCTCGTATGAAGCTTCTATTTAAGAAATTGACTTGAATTTTTTATACCAAATAGAGCTTTCAACTATACTTACGATACTATACAAAAAAATTAAAAATTAAAAAATAAAAGTATTTTTTTTTCAAAACACGTTTAGTGTGATGAGTCGATCGACCCACCATACATACGCTCATAAGATTTTCAATATAGTTAAGGTCAGTGTGAGCTTATTTATACATATTTGAATTTTAAAATTTTGTGACAGTATAGAATTCTTAAGCATCCTGTGTATGTTTGTTAGCAAAATCCATTTTGTCAATTTTTTGCAAAATGGCGACAAGTATTAAAATTCAATCACTTATTACTCAGTAGTGTTCAATTTTGTCAAAAAGGTCTCTATACATGAAATGTTGAGAAGCCTAAAGCTCATCTAAGTAAAATATAAAAAATATATATTTTAGCTTGAAAACAAGCGATGTATCAGTTCGATCGTACCCCCATACTAGCCATTTTGAGACTTTCGGAAGAGTTAACGCTCTTAACTGCTTGGTTTCGAAGATTAAAATTTTAATTTTTAATATCGCATAGAACTAACGTGCAGCCCCTATACGTTATGTTTAAAAAAAATATATAAATTTTTTTTTCAAAATGGGGGCTATCGTAAAAATTCAAAGTGTCATAACTTTGCTAAATCAAATCCTACTGAAAAATGTCGTATGCAAAAAGTGTTTGGAATTTTATTTTGCATATAAAAGCAATTTTTAATTATTTTTTTTTTAATAAAAACCGAGTCTTACCATATATTGACCGAGACCTCGAACGAGCTTTTATGCGACTCTGCATACAGTTAACGCTCGTATGAAGCTTCTATTTAAGAAATTGACTTGAATTTTTGATACCAAATAGAGCTTTCAACTATACTTACGATACTATACAAAAAAATTAAAAATTAAAAAATAAAAGTATTTTTTTTTCAAAACACGTTTAGTGTGATGAGTCGATCGACCCACCATACATACGCTCATAAGATTTTCAATATAGTTAAGGTCAGTGTGAGCTTATTTATACATATTTGAATTTCAAAATTTTGTGACAGTATAGAATTCTTAAGCATCCTGTGTATGTTTGTTAGCAAAATCCATTTTGTCAATTTTTTGCAAAATGGCGACAAGTATTAAAATTCAATCACTTATTACTCAGTAGTGTTCAATTTTGTCATAAAGGTCTCTATACATGAAATGTTGAGAAGCCTAAAGCTCATCTAAGTAAAATATAAAAAATATATATTTTTGCTTGAAAACAAGCGATGTATCAGTTCGATCGTACCCCCATACTAGCCATTTTGAGACTTTCGGAAGAGTTAACGCTCTTAACTGCTTGGTTTCGAAGATTAAAATTTTAATTTTTAATATCGCATAGAACTAACGTGCAGCCCCTATACGTTATGTTTAAAAAAAATATATAAATTTTTTTTTCAAAATGGCGGCTATCGTAAAAATTCAAAGTGTCATAACTTTGCTAAATCAAATCCTACTGAAAAATGTCGTATGCAAAAAGTGTTTGGAATTTTATTTTGCATATAAAAGCAATTTTTAATTATTTTTTTTTTAATAAAAACCGAGTCTTACCATATATTGACCGAGACCTCGAACGAGCTTTTATGCGACTCTGCATACAGTTAACGCTCGTATGAAGCTTCTATTTAAGAAATTGACTTGAATTTTTTATACCAAATAGAGCTTTCAACTATACTTACGATACTATACAAAAAAATTAAAAATTAAAAAATAAAAGTATTTTTTTTTCAAAACACGTTTAGTGTGATGAGTCGATCGACCCACCATACATACGCTCATAAGATTTTCAATATAGTTAAGGTCAGTGTGAGCTTATTTATACATATTTGAATTTCAAAATTTTGTGACAGTATAGAATTCTTAAGCAACCTGTGTATGTTTGTTAGCAAAATCCATTTTGTCAATTTTTTGCAAAATGGCGACAAGTATTAAAATTCAATCACTTATTACTCAGTAGTGTTCAATTTTGTCAAAAAGGTCTCTATACATGAAATGTTGAGAAGCCTAAAGCTCATCTAAGTAAAATATAAAAAATATATATTTTTGCTTAAAAACAAGCGATGTATCAGTTCGATCGTACCCCCATACTAGCCATTTTGAGACTTTCGGAAGAGTTAACGCTCTTAACTGCTTGGTTTCGAAGATTAAAGTTTTAATTTTTAATATCGCATAGAACTAACGTGCAGCCCCTATACGTTATGTTTAAAAAAAATATATAAAATTTTTTTTCAAAATGGCGGCTATCGTAAAAATTCAAAGTGTCATAACTTTGCTAAATTAAATCCTACTGAAAAATGTCGTATGCAAAAAGTGTTTGGAATTTTATTTTGCATATAAAAGCAATTTTTAATTATTTTTTTTTTAATAAAAACCGAGTCTTACCATATATTGACCGAGACCTCGAACGAGCTTTTATGCGACTCTGCATACAGTTAACGCTCGTATGAAGCTTCTATTTAAGAAATTGACTTGAATTTTTTATACCAAATAGAGCTTTCAACTATACTTACGATACTATACAAAAAAATTAAAAATTAAAAAATAAAAGTATTTTTTTTTCAAAACACGTTTAGTGTGATGAGTCGATCGACCCACCATACATACGCTCATAAGATTTTCAATATAGTTAAGGTCAGTGTGAGCTTATTTATACATATTTGAATTTCAAAATTTTGTGACAGTATAGAATTCTTAAGCATCCTGTGTATGTTTGTTAGCAAAATCCATTTAGTCAATTTTTTGCAAAATGGCGACAAGTATTAAAATTCAATCACTTATTACTCAGTAGTGTTCAATTTTGTCAAAAAGGTCTCTATACATGAAATGTTGAGAAGCCTAAAGCTCATCTAAGTAAAATATAAAAAATATATATTTTAGCTTGAAAACAAGCGATGTATCAGTTCGATCGTACCCCCATACTAGCCATTTTGAGACTTTCGGAAGAGTTAACGCTCTTAACTGCTTGGTTTCGAAGATTAAAATTTTAATTTTTAATATCGCATAGAACTAACGTGCAGCCCCTATACGTTATGTTTAAAAAAAATATATAAATTTTTTTTTCAAAATGGGGGCTATCGTAAAAATTCAAAGTGTCATAACTTTGCTAAATCAAATCCTACTGAAAAATGTCGTATGCAAAAAGTGTTTGGAATTTTATTTTGCATATAAAAGCAATTTTTAATTATTTTTTTTTTAATAAAAACCGAGTCTTACCATATATTGACCGAGACCTCGAACGAGCTTTTATGCGACTCTGCATACAGTTAACGCTCGTATGAAGCTTCTATTTAAGAAATTGACTTGAATTTTTGATACCAAATAGAGCTTTCAACTATACTTACGATACTATACAAAAAAATTAAAAATTAAAAAATAAAAGTATTTTTTTTTCAAAACACGTTTAGTGTGATGAGTCGATCGACCCACCATACATACGCTCATAAGATTTTCAATATAGTTAAGGTCAGTGTGAGCTTATTTATACATATTTGAATTTCAAAATTTTGTGACAGTATAGAATTCTTAAGCATCCTGTGTATGTTTGTTAGCAAAATCCATTTTGTCAATTTTTTGCAAAATGGCGACAAGTATTAAAATTCAATCACTTATTACTCAGTAGTGTTCAATTTTGTCATAAAGGTCTCTATACATGAAATGTTGAGAAGCCTAAAGCTCATCTAAGTAAAATATAAAAAATATATATTTTTGCTTGAAAACAAGCGATGTATCAGTTCGATCGTACCCCCATACTAGCCATTTTGAGACTTTCGGAAGAGTTAACGCTCTTAACTGCTTGGTTTCGAAGATTAAAATTTTAATTTTTAATATCGCATAGAACTAACGTGCAGCCCCTATACGTTATGTTTAAAAAAAATATATAAATTTTTTTTTCAAAATGGCGGCTATCGTAAAAATTCAAAGTGTCATAACTTTGCTAAATCAAATCCTACTGAAAAATGTCGTATGCAAAAAGTGTTTGGAATTTTATTTTGCATATAAAAGCAATTTTTAATTATTTTTTTTTTAATAAAAACCGAGTCTTACCATATATTGACCGAGACCTCGAACGAGCTTTTATGCGACTCTGCATACAGTTAACGCTCGTATGAAGCTTCTATTTAAGAAATTGACTTGAATTTTTTATACCAAATAGAGCTTTCAACTATACTTACGATACTATACAAAAAAATTAAAAATTAAAAAATAAAAGTATTTTTTTTTCAAAACACGTTTAGTGTGATGAGTCGATCGACCCACCATACATACGCTCATAAGATTTTCAATATAGTTAAGGTCAGTGTGAGCTTATTTATACATATTTGAATTTCAAAATTTTGTGACAGTATAGAATTCTTAAGCAACCTGTGTATGTTTGTTAGCAAAATCCATTTTGTCAATTTTTTGCAAAATGGCGACAAGTATTAAAATTCAATCACTTATTACTCAGTAGTGTTCAATTTTGTCAAAAAGGTCTCTATACATGAAATGTTGAGAAGCCTAAAGCTCATCTAAGTAAAATATAAAAAATATATATTTTTGCTTGAAAACAAGCGATGTATCAGTTCGATCGTACCCCCATACTAGCCATTTTGAGACTTTCGGAAGAGTTAACGCTCTTAACTGCTTGGTTTCGAAGATTAAAGTTTTAATTTTTAATATCGCATAGAACTAACGTGCAGCCCCTATACGTTATGTTTAAAAAAAATATATAAAATTTTTTTTCAAAATGGCGGCTATCGTAAAAATTCAAAGTGTCATAACTTTGCTAAATCAAATCCTACTGAAAAATGTCGTATGCAAAAAGTGTTTGGAATTTTATTTTGCATATAAAAGCAATTTTTAATTATTTTTTTTTTAATAAAAACCGAGTCTTACCATATATTGACCGAGACCTCGAACGAGCTTTTATGCGACTCTGCATACAGTTAACGCTCGTATGAAGCTTCTATTTAAGAAATTGACTTGAATTTTTTATACCAAATAGAGCTTTCAACTATACTTACGATACTATACAAAAAAATTAAAAATTAAAAAATAAAAGTATTTTTTTTTCAAAACACGTTTAGTGTGATGAGTCGATCGACCCACCATACATACGCTCATAAGATTTTCAATATAGTTAAGGTCAGTGTGAGCTTATTTATACATATTTGAATTTTAAAATTTTGTGACAGTATAGAATTCTTAAGCATCCTGTGTATGTTTGTTAGCAAAATCCATTTAGTCAATTTTTTGCAAAATGGCGACAAGTATTAAAATTCAATCACTTATTACTCAGTAGTGTTCAATTTTGTCAAAAAGGTCTCTATACATGAAATGTTGAGAAGCCTAAAGCTCATCTAAGTAAAATATAAAAAATATATATTTTAGCTTGAAAACAAGCGATGTATCAGTTCGATCGTACCCCCATACTAGCCATTTTGAGACTTTCGGAAGAGTTAACGCTCTTAACTGCTTGGTTTCGAAGATTAAAATTTTAATTTTTAATATCGCATAGAACTAACGTGCAGCCCCTATACGTTATGTTTAAAAAAAATATATAAATTTTTTTTTCAAAATGGGGGCTATCGTAAAAATTCAAAGTGTCATAACTTTGCTAAATCAAATCCTACTGAAAAATGTCGTATGCAAAAAGTGTTTGGAATTTTATTTTGCATATAAAAGCAATTTTTAATTATTTTTTTTTTAATAAAAACCGAGTCTTACCATATATTGACCGAGACCTCGAACGAGCTTTTATGCGACTCTGCATACAGTTAACGCTCGTATGAAGCTTCTATTTAAGAAATTGACTTGAATTTTTGATACCAAATAGAGCTTTCAACTATACTTACGATACTATACAAAAAAATTAAAAATTAAAAAATAAAAGTATTTTTTTTTCAAAACACGTTTAGTGTGATGAGTCGATCGACCCACCATACATACGCTCATAAGATTTTCAATATAGTTAAGGTCAGTGTGAGCTTATTTATACATATTTGAATTTCAAAATTTTGTGACAGTATAGAATTCTTAAGCATCCTGTGTATGTTTGTTAGCAAAATCCATTTTGTCAATTTTTTGCAAAATGGCGACAAGTATTAAAATTCAATCACTTATTACTCAGTAGTGTTCAATTTTGTCATAAAGGTCTCTATACATGAAATGTTGAGAAGCCTAAAGCTCATCTAAGTAAAATATAAAAAATATATATTTTTGCTTGAAAACAAGCGATGTATCAGTTCGATCGTACCCCCATACTAGCCATTTTGAGACTTTCGGAAGAGTTAACGCTCTTAACTGCTTGGTTTCGAAGATTAAAATTTTAATTTTTAATATCGCATAGAACTAACGTGCAGCCCCTATACGTTATGTTTAAAAAAAATATATAAATTTTTTTTTCAAAATGGCGGCTATCGTAAAAATTCAAAGTGTCATAACTTTGCTAAATCAAATCCTACTGAAAAATGTCGTATGCAAAAAGTGTTTGGAATTTTATTTTGCATATAAAAGCAATTTTTAATTATTTTTTTTTTAATAAAAACCGAGTCTTACCATATATTGACCGAGACCTCGAACGAGCTTTTATGCGACTCTGCATACAGTTAACGCTCGTATGAAGCTTCTATTTAAGAAATTGACTTGAATTTTTTATACCAAATAGAGCTTTCAACTATACTTACGATACTATACAAAAAAATTAAAAATTAAAAAATAAAAGTATTTTTTTTTCAAAACACGTTTAGTGTGATGAGTCGATCGACCCACCATACATACGCTCATAAGATTTTCAATATAGTTAAGGTCAGTGTGAGCTTATTTATACATATTTGAATTTCAAAATTTTGTGACAGTATAGAATTCTTAAGCAACCTGTGTATGTTTGTTAGCAAAATCCATTTTGTCAATTTTTTGCAAAATGGCGACAAGTATTAAAATTCAATCACTTATTACTCAGTAGTGTTCAATTTTGTCATAAAGGTCTCTATACATGAAATGTTGAGAAGCCTAAAGCTCATCTAAGTAAAATATAAAAAATATATATTTTTGCTTGAAAACAAGCGATGTATCAGTTCGATCGTACCCCCATACTAGCCATTTTGAGACTTTCGGAAGAGTTAACGCTCTTAACTGCTTGGTTTCGAAGATTAAAATTTTAATTTTTAATATCGCATAGAACTAACGTGCAGCCCCTATACGTTATGTTTAAAAAAAATATATAAATTTTTTTTTCAAAATGGCGGCTATCGTAAAAATTCAAAGTGTCATAACTTTGCTAAATCAAATCCTACTGAAAAATGTCGTATGCAAAAAGTGTTTGGAATTTTATTTTGCATATAAAAGCAATTTTTAATTATTTTTTTTTTAATAAAAACCGAGTCTTACCATATATTGACCGAGACCTCGAACGAGCTTTTATGCGACTCTGCATACAGTTAACGCTCGTATGAAGCTTCTATTTAAGAAATTGACTTGAATTTTTTATACCAAATAGAGCTTTCAACTATACTTACGATACTATACAAAAAAATTAAAAATTAAAAAATAAAAGTATTTTTTTTTCAAAACACGTTTAGTGTGATGAGTCGATCGACCCACCATACATACGCTCATAAGATTTTCAATATAGTTAAGGTCAGTGTGAGCTTATTTATACATATTTGAATTTCAAAATTTTGTGACAGTATAGAATTCTTAAGCAACCTGTGTATGTTTGTTAGCAAAATCCATTTTGTCAATTTTTTGCAAAATGGCGACAAGTATTAAAATTCAATCACTTATTACTCAGTAGTGTTCAATTTTGTCAAAAAGGTCTCTATACATGAAATGTTGAGAAGCCTAAAGCTCATCTAAGTAAAATATAAAAAATATATATTTTTGCTTGAAAACAAGCGATGTATCAGTTCGATCGTACCCCCATACTAGCCATTTTGAGACTTTCGGAAGAGTTAACGCTCTTAACTGCTTGGTTTCGAAGATTAAAGTTTTAATTTTTAATATCGCATAGAACTAACGTGCAGCCCCTATACGTTATGTTTAAAAAAAATATATAAAATTTTTTTTCAAAATGGCGGCTATCGTAAAAATTCAAAGTGTCATAACTTTGCTAAATCAAATCCTACTGAAAAATGTCGTATGCAAAAAGTGTTTGGAATTTTATTTTGCATATAAAAGCAATTTTTAATTATTTTTTTTTTAATAAAAACCGAGTCTTACCATATATTGACCGAGACCTCGAACGAGCTTTTATGCGACTCTGCATACAGTTAACGCTCGTATGAAGCTTCTATTTAAGAAATTGACTTGAATTTTTGATACCAAATAGAGCTTTCAACTATACTTACGATACCATACAAAAAAATTAAAAATTAAAAAATAAAAGTATTTTTTTTTCAAAACACGTTTAGTGTGATGAGTCGATCGACCCACCATACATACGCTCATAAGATTTTCAATATAGTTAAGGTCAGTGTGAGCTTATTTATACATATTTGAATTTCAAAATTTTGTGACAGTATAGAATTCTTAAGCATCCTGTGTATGTTTGTTAGCAAAATCCATTTTGTCAATTTTTTGCAAAATGGCGACAAGTATTAAAATTCAATCACTTATTACTCAGTAGTGTTCAATTTTGTCATAAAGGTCTCTATACATGAAATGTTGAGAAGCCTAAAGCTCATCTAAGTAAAATATAAAAAATATATATTTTTGCTTGAAAACAAGCGATGTATCAGTTCGATCGTACCCCCATACTAGCCATTTTGAGACTTTCGGAAGAGTTAACGCTCTTAACTGCTTGGTTTCGAAGATTAAAATTTTAATTTTTAATATCGCATAGAACTAACGTGCAGCCCCTATACGTTATGTTTAAAAAAAATATATAAAATTTTTTTTCAAAATGGCGGCTATCGTAAAAATTCAAAGTGTCATAACTTTGCTAAATCAAATCCTACTGAAAAATGTCGTATGCAAAAAGTGTTTGGAATTTTATTTTGCATATAAAAGCAATTTTTAATTATTTTTTTTTTAATAAAAACCGAGTCTTACCATATATTGACCGAGACCTCGAACGAGCTTTTATGCGACTCTGCATACAGTTAACGCTCGTATGAAGCTTCTATTTAAGAAATTGACTTGAATTTTTGATACCAAATAGAGCTTTCAACTATACTTACGATACCATACAAAAAAATTAAAAATTAAAAAATAAAAGTATTTTTTTTTCAAAACACGTTTAGTGTGATGAGTCGATCGACCCACCATACATACGCTCATAAGATTTTCAATATAGTTAAGGTCAGTGTGAGCTTATTTATACATATTTGAATTTCAAAATTTTGTGACAGTATAGAATTCTTAAGCATCCTGTGTATGTTTGTTAGCAAAATCCATTTTGTCAATTTTTTGCAAAATGGCGACAAGTATTAAAATTCAATCACTTATTACTCAGTAGTGTTCAATTTTGTCATAAAGGTCTCTATACATGAAATGTTGAGAAGCCTAAAGCTCATCTAAGTAAAATATAAAAAATATATATTTTTGCTTGAAAACAAGCGATGTATCAGTTCGATCGTACCCCCATACTAGCCATTTTGAGACTTTCGGAAGAGTTAACGCTCTTAACTGCTTGGTTTCGAAGATTAAAATTTTAATTTTTAATATCGCATAGAACTAACGTGCAGCCCCTATACGTTATGTTTAAAAAAAATATATAAATTTTTTTTTCAAAATGGCGGCTATCGTAAAAATTCAAAGTGTCATAACTTTGCTAAATCAAATCCTACTGAAAAATGTCGTATGCAAAAAGTGTTTGGAATTTTATTTTGCATATAAAAGCAATTTTTAATTATTTTTTTTTTAATAAAAACCGAGTCTTACCATATATTGACCGAGACCTCGAACGAGCTTTTATGCGACTCTGCATACAGTTAACGCTCGTATGAAGCTTCTATTTAAGAAATTGACTTAAATTTTTGATACCAAATAGAGCTTTCAACTATACTTACGATACTATACAAAAAAATTAAAAATTAAAAAATAAAAGTATTTTTTTTTCAAAACACGTTTAGTGTGATGAGTCGATCGAACCACCATACATACGCTCATAAGATTTTCAATATAGTTAAGGTCAGTGTGAGCTTATTTATACATATTTGAATTTCAAAATTTTGTGACAGTATAGAATTCTTAAGCATCCTGTGTATGTTTGTTAGCAAAATCCATTTTGTCAATTTTTTGCAAAATGGCGACAAGTATTAAAATTCAATCACTTATTACTCAGTAGTGTTCAATTTTGTCATAAAGGTCTCTATACATGAAATGTTGAGAAGCCTAAAGCTCATCTAAGTAAAATATAAAAAATATATATTTTTGCTTGAAAACAAGCGATGTATCAGTTCGATCGTACCCCCATACTAGCCATTTTGAGACTTTCGGAAGAGTTAACGCTCTTAACTGCTTGGTTTCGAAGATTAAAATTTTAATTTTTAATATCGCATAGAACTAACGTGCAGCCCCTATACGTTATGTTTAAAAAAAATATATAAATTTTTTTTTCAAAATGGCGGCTATCGTAAAAATTCAAAGTGTCATAACTTTGCTAAATCAAATCCTACTGAAAAATGTCGTTTGCAAAAAGTGTTTGGAATTTTATTTTGCATATAAAAGCAATTTTTAATTATTTTTTTTTTAATAAAAACCGAGTCTTACCATATATTGACCGAGACCTCGAACGAGCTTTTATGCGACTCTGCATACAGTTAACGCTCGTATGAAGCTTCTATTTAAGAAATTGACTTGAATTTTTTATACCAAATAGAGCTTTCAACTATACTTACGATACTATACAAAAAAATTAAAAATTAAAAAATAAAAGTATTTTTTTTTCAAAACACGTTTAGTGTGATGAGTCGATCGACCCACCATACATACGCTCATAAGATTTTCAATATAGTTAAGGTCAGTGTGAGCTTATTTATACATATTTGAATTTCAAAATTTTGTGACAGTATAGAATTCTTAAGCAACCTGTGTATGTTTGTTAGCAAAATCCATTTTGTCAATTTTTTGCAAAATGGCGACAAGTATTAAAATTCAATCACTTATTACTCAGTAGTGTTCAATTTTGTCAAAAAGGTCTCTATACATGAAATGTTGAGAAGCCTAAAGCTCATCTAAGTAAAATATAAAAAATATATATTTTTGCTTGAAAACAAGCGATGTATCAGTTCGATCGTACCCCCATACTAGCCATTTTGAGACTTTCGGAAGAGTTAACGCTCTTAACTGCTTGGTTTCGAAGATTAAAATTTTAATTTTTAATATCGCATAGAACTAACGTGCAGCCCCTATACGTTATGTTTAAAAAAAATATATAAAATTTTTTTTCAAAATGGCGGCTATCGTAAAAATTCAAAGTGTCATAACTTTGCTAAATCAAATCCTACTTAAAAATGTCGTATGCAAAAAGTGTTTGGAATTTTATTTTGCATATAAAAGCAATTTTTAATTATTTTTTTTTTAATAAAAACCGAGTCTTACCATATATTGACCGAGACCTCGAACGAGCTTTTATGCGACTCTGCATACAGTTAACGCTCGTATGAAGCTTCTATTTAAGAAATTGACTTGAATTTTTTATACCAAATAGAGCTTTCAACTATACTTACGATACTATACAAAAAAATTAAAAATTAAAAAATAAAAGTATTTTTTTTTCAAAACACGTTTAGTGTGATGAGTCGATCGACCCACCATACATACGCTCATAAGATTTTCAATATAGTTAAGGTCAGTGTGAGCTTATTTATACATATTTGAATTTCAAAATTTTGTGACAGTATAGAATTCTTAAGCATCCTGTGTATGTTTGTTAGCAAAATCCATTTTGTCAATTTTTTGCAAAATGGCGACAAGTATTAAAATTCAATCACTTATTACTCAGTAGTGTTCAATTTTGTCAAAAAGGTCTCTATACATGAAATGTTGAGAAGCCTAAAGCTCATCTAAGTAAAATATAAAAAATATATATTTTTGCTTGAAAACAAGCGATGTATCAGTTCGATCGTACCCCCATACTAGCCATTTTGAGACTTTCGGAAGAGTTAACGCTCTTAACTGCTTGGTTTCGAAGATTAAAGTTTTAATTTTTAATATCGCATAGAACTAACGTGCAGCCCCTATACGTTATATTTAAAAAAAATATATAAATTTTTTTTTCAAAATGGCGGCTATCGTAAAAATTCAAAGTGTCATAACTTTGCTAAATCAAATCCTACTGAAAAATGTCGTATGCAAAAAGTGTTTGGAATTTTATTTTGCATATAAAAGCAATTTTTAATTATTTTTTTTTTAATAAAAACCGAGTCTTACCATATATTGACCGAGACCTCGAACGAGCTTTTATGCGACTCTGCATACAGTTAACGCTCGTATGAAGCTTCTATTTAAGAAATTGACTTGAATTTTTTATACCAAATAGAGCTTTCAACTATACTTACGATACTATACAAAAAAATTAAAAATTAAAAAATAAAAGTATTTTTTTTTCAAAACACGTTTAGTGTGATGAGTCGATCGACCCACCATACATACGCTCATAAGATTTTCAATATAGTTAAGGTATGTGTGAGCTTATTTATACATATTTGAATTTCAAAATTTTGTGACAGTATAGAATTCTTAAGCATCCTGTGTATGTTTGTTAGCAAAATCCATTTTGTCAATTTTTTGCAAAATGGCGACAAGTATTAAAATTCAATCACTTATTACTCAGTAGTGTTCAATTTTGTCAAAAAGGTCTCTATACATGAAATGTTGAGAAGCCTAAAGCTCATCTAAGTAAAATATAAAAAATATATATTTTTGCTTGAAAACAAGCGATGTATCAGTTCGATCGTACCCCCATACTAGCCATTTTGAGACTTTCGGAAGAGTTAACGCTCTTAACTGCTTGGTTTCGAAGATTAAAATTTTAATTTTTAATATCGCATAGAACTAACGTGCAGCCCCTATACGTTATGTTTAAAAAAAATATATAAAATTTTTTTTCAAAATGGCGGCTATCGTAAAAATTCAAAGTGTCATAACTTTGCTAAATCAAATCCTACTTAAAAATGTCGTATGCAAAAAGTGTTTGGAATTTTATTTTGCATATAAAAGCAATTTTTAATTATTTTTTTTTTAATAAAAACCGAGTCTTACCATATCTTACCGAGAGTCTTACCGAGACCTCGAACGAGCTTTTATGCGACTCTGCATACAGTTAACGCTCGTATGAAGCTTCTATTTAAGAAATTGACTTGAATTTTTTATACCAAATAGAGCTTTCAACTATACTTACGATACTATACAAAAAAATTAAAAATTAAAAAATAAAAGTATTTTTTTTTCAAAACACGTTTAGTGTGATGAGTCGATCGACCCACCATACATACGCTCATAAGATTTTCAATATAGTTAAGGTCAGTGTGAGCTTATTTATACATATTTGAATTTCAAAATTTTGTGACAGTATAGAATTCTTAAGCATCCTGTGTATGTTTGTTAGCAAAATCCATTTTGTCAATTTTTTGCAAAATGGCGACAAGTATTAAAATTCAATCACTTATTACTCAGTAGTGTTCAATTTTGTCAAAAAGGTCTCTATACATGAAATGTTGAGAAGCCTAAAGCTCATCTAAGTAAAATATAAAAAATATATATTTTTGCTTGAAAACAAGCGATGTATCAGTTCGATCGTACCCCCATACTAGCCATTTTGAGACTTTCGGAAGAGTTAACGCTCTTAACTGCTTGGTTTCGAAGATTAAAATTTTAATTTTTAATATCGCATAGAACTAACGTGCAGCCCCTATACGTTATGTTTAAAAAAAATATATAAAATTTTTTTTCAAAATGGCGGCTATCGTAAAAATTCAAAGTGTCATAACTTTGCTAAATCAAATCCTACTGAAAAATGTCGTATGCAAAAAGTGTTTGGAATTTTATTTTGCATATAAAAGCAATTTTTAATTATTTTTTTTTTAATAAAAACCGAGTCTTACCATATATTGACCGAGACCTCGAACGAGCTTTTATGCGACTCTGCATACAGTTAACGCTCGTATGAAGCTTCTATTTAAGAAATTGACTTGAATTTTTTATACCAAATAGAGCTTTCAACTATATTTACGATACTATACAAAAAAATTAAAAATTAAAAAATAAAAGTATTTTTTTTTCAAAACACGTTTAGTGTGATGAGTCGATCGACCCACCATACATACGCTCATAAGATTTTCAATATAGTTAAGGTCAGTGTGAGCTTATTTATACATATTTGAATTTCGAAATTTTGTGACAGTATAGAATTCTTAAGCATCCTGTGTATGTTTGTTAGCAAAATCCATTTTGTCAATTTTTTGCAAAATGGCGACAAGTATTAAAATTCAATCACTTATTACTCAGTAGTGTTCAATTTTGTCATAAAGGTCTCTATACATGAAATGTTGAGAAGCCTAAAGCTCATCTAAGTAAAATATAAAAAATATATATTTTTGCTTGAAAACAAGCGATGTATCAGTTCGATCGTACCCCCATACTAGCCATTTTGAGACTTTCGGAAGAGTTAACGCTCTTAACTGCTTGGTTTCGAAGATTAAAATTTTAATTTTTAATATCGCATAGAACTAACGTGCAGCCCCTATACGTTATGTTTAAAAAAAATATATAAATTTTTTTTTCAAAATGGCGGCTATCGTAAAAATTCAAAGTGTCATAACTTTGCTAAATCAAATCCTACTGAAAAATGTCGTATGCAAAAAGTGTTTGGAATTTTATTTTGCATATAAAAGCAATTTTTAATTATTTTTTTTTTAATAAAAACCGAGTCTTACCATATATTGACCGAGACCTCGAACGAGCTTTTATGCGACTCTGCATACAGTTAACGCTCGTATGAAGCTTCTATTTAAGAAATTGACTTGAATTTTTGATACCAAATAGAGCTTTCAACTATACTCACGATACTATACAAAAAAATTAAAAATTAAAAAATAAAAGTATTTTTTTTTCAAAACACGTTTAGTGTGATGAGTCGATCGACCCACCATACATACGCTCATAAGATTTTCAATATAGTTAAGGTCAGTGTGAGCTTATTTATACATATTTGAATTTCAAAATTTTGTGACAGTATAGAATTCTTAAGCATCCTGTGTATGTTTGTTAGCAAAATCCATTTTGTCAATTTTTTGCAAAATGGCGACAAGTATTAAAATTCAATCACTTATTACTCAGTAGTGTTCAATTTTGTCAAAAAGGTCTCTATACATGAAATGTTGAGAAGCCTAAAGCTCATCTAAGTAAAATATAAAAAATATATATTTTTGCTTGAAAACAAGCGATGTATCAGTTCGATCGTACCCCCATACTAGCCATTTTGAGACTTTCGGAAGAGTTAACGCTCTTAACTGCTTGGTTTCGAAGATTAAAGTTTTAATTTTTAATATCGCATAGAACTAACGTGCAGCCCCTATACGTTATGTTTAAAAAAAATATATAAAATTTTTTTTCAAAATGGCGGCTATCGTAAAAATTCAAAGTGTCATAACTTTGCTAAATCAAATCCTACTGAAAAATGTCGTATGCAAAAAGTGTTTGGAATTTTATTTTGCATATAAAAGCAATTTTTAATTATTTTTTTTTTAATAAAAACCGAGTCTTACCATATATTGACCGAGACCTCGAACGAGCTTTTATGCGACTCTGCATACAGTTAACGCTCGTATGAAGCTTCTATTTAAGAAATTGACTTGAATTTTTTATACCAAATAGAGCTTTCAACTATACTTACGATACTATACAAAAAAATTAAAAATTAAAAAATAAAAGTATTTTTTTTTCAAAACACGTTTAGTGTGATGAGTCGATCGACCCACCATACATACGCTCATAAGATTTTCAATATAGTTAAGGTCAGTGTGAGCTTATTTATACATATTTGAATTTCAAAATTTTGTGACAGTATAGAATTCTTAAGCAACCTGTGTATGTTTGTTAGCAAAATCCATTTTGTCAATTTTTTGCAAAATGGCGACAAGTATTAAAATTCAATCACTTATTACTCAGTAGTGTTCAATTTTGTCAAAAAGGTCTCTATACATGAAATGTTGAGAAGCCTAAAGCTCATCTAAGTAAAATATAAAAAATATATATTTTTGCTTGAAAACAAGCGATGTATCAGTTCGATCGTACCCCCATACTAGCCATTTTGAGACTTTCGGAAGAGTTAACGCTCTTAACTGCTTGGTTTCGAAGATTAAAATTTGAATTTTTAATATCGCATAGAACTAACGTGCAGCCCCTATACGTTATGTTTAAAAAAAATATATAAAATTTTTTTTCAAAATGGCGGCTATCGTAAAAATTCAAAGTGTCATAACTTTGCTAACTCAAATCCTACTGAAAAATGTCGTATGCAAAAAGTGTTTGAAATTTTATTTTGCATATAAAAGCAATTTTTAATTATTTTTTTTTTAATAAAAATTGAGTCTTACCATATATTGACCGAGACCTCGAACGAGCTTTTATGCGACTCTGCATACAGTTAACGCTCGTATGAAGCTTCTATTTAAGAAATTGACTTGAATTTTTTATACCAAATAGAGCTTTCAACTATACTTACGATACTATACAAAAAAATTAAAAATTAAAAAATAAAAGTATTTTTTTTTCAAAACACGTTTAGTGTGATGAGTCGATCGACCCACCATACATACGCTCATAAGATTTTCAATATAGTTAAGGTCAGTGTGAGCTTATTTATACATATTTGAATTTCAAAATTTTGTGACAGTATAGAATTCTTAAGCATCCTGTGTATGTTTGTTAGCAAAATCCATTTTGTCAATTTTTTGCAAAATGGCGACAAGTATTAAAATTCAATCACTTATTACTCAGTAGTGTTCAATTTTGTCAAAAAGGTCTCTATACATGAAATGTTGAGAAGCCTAAAGCTCATCTAAGTAAAATATAAAAAATATATATTTTTGCTTGAAAACAAGCGATGTATCAGTTCGATCGTACCCCCATACTAGCCATTTTGAGACTTTCGGAAGAGTTAACGCTCTTAACTGCTTGGTTTCGAAGATTAAAATTTTAATTTTTAATATCGCATAGAACTAACGTGCAGCCCCTATACGTTATGTTTAAAAAAAATATATAAATTTTTTTTTCAAAATGGCGGCTATCGTAAAAATTCAAAGTGTCATAACTTTGCTAAATCAAATCCTACTGAAAAATGTCGTATGCAAAAAGTGTTTGGAATTTTATTTTGCATATAAAAGCAATTTTTAATTATTTTTTTTTTAATAAAAACCGAGTCTTACCATATATTGACCGAGACCTCGAACGAGCTTTTATGCGACTCTGCATACAGTTAACGCTCGTATGAAGCTTCTATTTAAGAAATTGACTTGAATTTTTGATACCAAATAGAGCTTTCAACTATACTTACGATACTATACAAAAAAATTAAAAATTAAAAAATAAAAGTATTTTTTTTTCAAAACACGTTTAGTGTGATGAGTCGATCGACCCACCATACATACGCTCATAAGATTTTCAATATAGTTAAGGTCAGTGTGAGCTTATTTATACATATTTGAATTTCAAAATTTTGTGACAGTATAGAATTCTTAAGCATCCTGTGTATGTTTGTTAGCAAAATCCATTTTGTCAATTTTTTGCAAAATGGCGACAAGTATTAAAATTCAATCACTTATTACTCAGTAGTGTTCAATTTTGTCATAAAGGTCTCTATACATGAAATGTTGAGAAGCCTAAAGCTCATCTAAGTAAAATATAAAAAATATATATTTTTGCTTGAAAACAAGCGATGTATCAGTTCGATCGTACCCCCATACTAGCCATTTTGAGACTTTCGGAAGAGTTAACGCTCTTAACTGCTTGGTTTCGAAGATTAAAATTTTAATTTTTAATATCGCATAGAACTAACGTGCAGCCCCTATACGTTATGTTTAAAAAAAATATATAAATTTTTTTTTCAAAATGGCGGCTATCGTAAAAATTCAAAGTGTCATAACTTTGCTAAATCAAATCCTACTGAAAAATGTCGTATGCAAAAAGTGTTTGGAATTTTATTTTGCATATAAAAGCAATTTTTAATTATTTTTTTTTAATAAAAACCGAGTCTTACCATATATTGACCGAGACCTCGAACGAGCTTTTATGCGACTCTGCATACAGTTAACGCTCGTATGAAGCTTCTATTTAAGAAATTGACTTGAATTTTTTATACCAAATAGAGCTTTCAACTATACTTACGATACTATACAAAAAAATTAAAAATTAAAAAATAAAAGTATTTTTTTTTCAAAACACGTTTAGTGTGATGAGTCGATCGACCCACCATACATACGCTCATAAGATTTTCAATATAGTTAAGGTCAGTGTAAGCTTATTTATACATATTTGAATTTCAAAATTTTGTGACAGTATAGAATTCTTAAGCAACCTGTGTATGTTTGTTAGCAAAATCCATTTTGTCAATTTTTTGCAAAATGGCGACAAGTATTAAAATTCAATCACTTATTACTCAGTAGTGTTCAATTTTGTCAAAAAGGTCTCTATACATGAAATGTTGAGAAGCCTAAAGCTCATCTAAGTAAAATATAAAAAATATATATTTTTGCTTGAAAACAAGCGATGTATCAGTTCGATCGTACCCCCATACTAGCCATTTTGAGACTTTCGGAAGAGTTAACGCTCTTAACTGCTTGGTTTCGAAGATTAAAATTTTAATTTTTAATATCGCATAGAACTAACGTGCAGCCCCTATACGTTATGTTTAAAAAAAATATATAAAATTTTTTTTCAAAATGGCGGCTATCGTAAAAATTCAAAGTGTCATAACTTTGCTAAATCAAACCCTACTAAAAAATGTCGTATGCAAAAAGTGTTTGGAATTTTATTTTGCATATAAAAGCAATTTTTAATTATTTTTTTTTTAATAAAAACCGAGTCTTACCATATATTGACCGAGACCTCGAACGAGCTTTTATGCGACTCTGCATACAGTTAACGCTCGTATGAAGCTTCTATTTAAGAAATTGACTTGAATTTTTTATACCAAATAGAGCTTTCAACTATACTTACGATACTATACAAAAAAATTAAAAATTAAAAAATAAAAGTATTTTTTTTTCAAAACACGTTTAGTGTGATGAGTCGATCGACCCACCATACATACGCTCATAAGATTTTCAATATAGTTAAGGTCAGTGTGAGCTTATTTATACATATTTGAATTTCAAAATTTTGTGACAGTATAGAATTCTTAAGCATCCTGTGTATGTTTGTTAGCAAAATCCATTTTGTCAATTTTTTGCAAAATGGCGACAAGTATTAAAATTCAATCACTTATTACTCAGTAGTGTTCAATTTTGTCAAAAAGGTCTCTATACATGAAATGTTGAGAAGCCTAAAGCTCATCTAAGTAAAATATAAAAAATATATATTTTTGCTTGAAAACAAGCGATGTATCAGTTCGATCGTACCCCCATACTAGCCATTTTGAGACTTTCGGAAGAGTTAACGCTCTTAACTGCTTGGTTTCGAAGATTAAAGTTTTAATTTTTAATATCGCATAGAACTAACGTGCAGCCCCTATACGTTATGTTTAAAAAAAATATATAAAATTTTTTTTCAAAATGGCGGCTATCGTAAAAATTCAAAGTGTCATAACTTTGCTAAATCAAATCCTACTGAAAAATGTCGTATGCAAAAAGTGTTTGGAATTTTATTTTGCATATAAAAGCAATTTTTAATTATTTTTTTTTTAATAAAAACCGAGTCTTACCATATATTGACCGAGACCTCGAACGAGCTTTTATGCGACTCTGCATACAGTTAACGCTCGTATGAAGCTTCTATTTAAGAAATTGACTTGAATTTTTTATACCAAATAGAGCTTTCAACTATACTTACGATACTATACAAAAAAATTAAAAATTAAAAAATAAAAGTATTTTTTTTTCAAAACACGTTTAGTGTGATGAGTCGATCGACCCACCATACATACGCTCATAAGATTTTCAATATAGTTAAGGTCAGTGTGAGCTTATTTATACATATTTGAATTTCAAAATTTTGTGACAGTATAGAATTCTTAAGCATCCTGTGTATGTTTGTTAGCAAAATCCATTTTGTCAATTTTTTGCAAAATGGCGACAAGTATTAAAATTCAATCACTTATTACTCAGTAGTGTTCAATTTTGTCAAAAAGGTCTCTATACATGAAATGTTGAGAAGCCTAAAGCTCATCTAAGTAAAATATAAAAAATATATATTTTTGCTTGAAAACAAGCGATGTATCAGTTCGATCGTACCCCCATACTAGCCATTTTGAGACTTTCGGAAGAGTTAACGCTCTTAACTGCTTGGTTTCGAAGATTAAAATTTTAATTTTTAATATCGCATAGAACTAACGTGCAGCCCCTATACGTTATGTTTAAAAAAAATATATAAAATTTTTTTTCAAAATGGCGGCTATCGTAAAAATTCAAAGTGTCATAACTTTGCTAAATCAAATCCTACTGAAAAATGTCGTATGCAAAAAGTGTTTGAAATTTTATTTTGCATATAAAAGCAATTTTTAATTATTTTTTTTATTAAAAATTGAGTCTTACCATATATTGACCGAGACCTCGAACGAGCTTTTATGCGACTCTGCATACAGTTAACGCTCGTATGAAGCTTCTATTTAAGAAATTGACTTAAATTTTTTATACCAAATAGAGCTTTCAACTATACTTACGATACTATACAAAAAAATTAAAAATTAAAAAATAAAAGTATTTTTTTTTCAAAACACGTTTAGTGTGATGAGTCGATCGACCCACCATACATACGCTCATAAGATTTTCAATATAGTTAAGGTCAGTGTGAGCTTATTTATACATATTTGAATTTCAAAATTTTGTGACAGTATAGAATTCTTAAGCATCCTGTGTATGTTTGTTAGCAAAATCCATTTTGTCAATTTTTTGCAAAATGGCGAATAGTATTAAAATTCAATCACTTATTACTCAGTAGTGTTCAATTTTGTCAAAAAGGTCTCTATACATGAAATGTTGAGAAGCCTAAAGCTCATCTAAGTAAAATATAAAAAATATATATTTTTGCTTGAAAACAAGCGATGTATCAGTTCGATCGTACCCCCATACTAGCTATTTTGAGACTTTCGGAAGAGTTAACGCTCTTAACTGCTTGGTTTCGAAGATTAAAATTTTAATTTTTAATATCGCATAGAACTAACGTGCAGCCCCTATACGTTATGTTTAAAAAAAATATATAAAATTTTTTTTCAAAATGGCGGCTATCGTAAAAATTCAAAGTGTCATAACTTTGCTAAATCAAATCCTACTGAAAAATGTCGTATGCAAAAAGTGTTTGGAATTTTATTTTGCATATAAAAGCAATTTTTAATTATTTTTTTGTTAATAAAAACCGAGTCTTACCATATATTGACCGAGACCTCGAACGAGCTTTTATGCGACTCTGCATACAGTTAACGCTCGTATGAAGCTTCTATTTAAGAAATTGACTTGAATTTTTGATACCAAATAGAGCTTTCAACTATACTTACGATACTTACAAAAAAATTAAAAATTAAAAAATAAAAGTATTTTTTTTTCAAAACACGTTTAGTGTGATGAGTCGATCGACCCACCATACATACGCTCATAAGATTTTCAATATAGTTAAGGTCAGTGTGAGCTTATTTATACATATTTGAATTTCAAAATTTTGTGACAGTATAGAAATCTTAAGCATCCTGTGTATGTTTGTTAGCAAAATCCATTTTGTCAATTTTTTGCAAAATGGCGACAAGTATTAAAATTCAATCACTTATTACTCAGTAGTGTTCAATTTTGTCATAAAGGTCTCTATACATGAAATGTTGAGAAGCCTAAAGCTCATCTAAGTAAAATATAAAAAATATATATTTTTGCTTGAAAACAAGCGATGTATCAGTTCGATCGTACCCCCATACTAGCCATTTTGAGACTTTCGGAAGAGTTAACGCTCTTAACTGCTTGGTTTCGAAGATTAAAATTTTAATTTTTAATATCGCATAGAACTAACGTGCAGCCCCTATACGTTATGTTTAAAAAAAATATATAAATTTTTTTTTCAAAATGGCGGCTATCGTAAAAATTCAAAGTGTCATAACTTTGCTAAATCAAATCCTACTGAAAAATGTCGTATGCAAAAAGTGTTTGGAATTTTATTTTGCATATAAAAGCAATTTTTAATTATTTTTTTTTTAATAAAAACCGAGTCTTACCATATATTGACCGAGACCTCGAACGAGCTTTTATGCGACTCTGCATACAGTTAACGCTCGTATGAAGCTTCTATTTAAGAAATTGACTTGAATTTTTTATACCAAATAGAGCTTTCAACTATACTTACGATACTATACAAAAAAATTAAAAATTAAAAAATAAAAGTATTTTTTTTTCAAAACACGTTTAGTGTGATGAGTCGATCGACCCACCATACATACGCTCAAGATTTTCAATATAGTTAAGGTCAGTGTGAGCTTATTTATACATATTTGAATTTCAAAATTTTGTGACAGTATAGAATTCTTAAGCAACCTGTGTATGTTTGTTAGCAAAATCCATTTTGTCAATTTTTTGCAAAATGGCGACAAGTATTAAAATTCAATCACTTATTACTCAGTAGTGTTCAATTTTGTCAAAAAGGTCTCTATACATGAAATGTTGAGAAGCCTAAAGCTCATCTAAGTAAAATATAAAAAATATATATTTTAGCTTGAAAACAAGCGATGTATCAGTTCGATCGTACCCCCATACTAGCCATTTTGAGACTTTCGGAAGAGTTAACGCTCTTAACTGCTTGGTTTCGAAGATTAAAATTTTAATTTTTAATATCGCATAGAACTAACGTGCAGCCCCTATACGTTATGTTTAAAAAAAATATATAAATTTTTTTTTCAAAATGGCGGCTATCGTAAAAATTCAAAGTGTCATAACTTTGCTAAATCAAATCCTACTGAAAAATGTCGTATGCAAAAAGTGTTTGGAATTTTATTTTGCATATAAAAGCAATTTTTAATTATTTTTTTTTTAATAAAAACCGAGTCTTACCATATATTGACCGAGACCTCGAACGAGCTTTTATGCGACTCTGCATACAGTTAACGCTCGTATGAAGCTTCTATTTAAGAAATTGACTTGAATTTTTTATACCAAATAGAGCTTTCAACTATACTTACGATACTATACAAAAAAATTAAAAATTAAAAAATAAAAGTATTTTTTTTTCAAAACACGTTTAGTGTGATGAGTCGATCGACCCACCATACATACGCTCATAAGATTTTCAATATAGTTAAGGTCAGTGTGAGCTTATTTATACATATTTGAATTTCAAAATTTTGTGACAGTATAGAATTCTTAAGCATCCTGTGTATGTTTGTTAGCAAAATCCATTTTGTCAATTTTTTGCAAAATGGCGACAAGTAATAAAATTCAATCACTTATTACTCAGTAGTGTTCAATTTTGTCAAAAAGGTCTCTATACATGAAATGTTGAGAAGCCTAAAGCTCATCTAAGTAAAATATAAAAAATATATATTTTAGCTTGAAAACAAGCGATGTATCAGTTCGATCGTACCCCCATACTAGCCATTTTGAGACTTTCGGAAGAGTTAACGCTCTTAACTGCTTGGTTTCGAAGATTAAAATTTTAATTTTTAATATCGCATAGAACTAACGTGCAGCCCCTATACGTTATGTTTAAAAAAAATATATAAAATTTTTTTTCAAAATGGCGGCTATCGTAAAAATTCAAAGTGTCATAACTTTGCTAAATCAAATCCTACTGAAAAATGTCGTATGCAAAAAGTGTTTGGAATTTTATTTTGCATATAAAAGCAATTTTTAATTATTTTTTTGTTAATAAAAACCGAGTCTTACCATATATTGACCGAGACCTCGAACGAGCTTTTATGCGACTCTGCATACAGTTAACGCTCGTATGAAGCTTCTATTTAAGAAATTGACTTAAATTTTTTATACCAAATAGAGCTTTCAACTATACTTACGATACTATACAAAAAAATTAAAAATTAAAAAATAAAAGTATTTTTTTTTCAAAACACGTTTAGTGTGATGAGTCGATCGACCCACCATACATACGCTCATAAGATTTTCAATATAGTTAAGGTCAGTGTGAGCTTATTTATACATATTTGAATTTCAAAATTTTGTGACAGTATAGAATTCTTAAGCATCCTGTGTATGTTTGTTAGCAAAATCCATTTTGTCAATTTTTTGCAAAATGGCGACAAGTATTAAAATTCAATCACTTATTACTCAGTAGTGTTCAATTTTGTCATAAAGGTCTCTATACATGAAATGTTGAGAAGCCTAAAGCTCATCTAAGTAAAATATAAAAAATATATATTTTTGCTTGAAAACAAGCGATGTATCAGTTCGATCGTACCCCCATACTAGCCATTTTGAGACTTTCGGAAGAGTTAACGCTCTTAACTGCTTGGTTTCGAAGATTAAAATTTTAATTTTTAATATCGCATAGAACTAACGTGCAGCCCCTATACGTTATGTTTAAAAAAAATATATAAATTTTTTTTTCAAAATGGCGGCTATCGTAAAAATTCAAAGTGTCATAACTTTGCTAAATCAAATCCTACTGAAAAATGTCGTATGCAAAAAGTGTTTGGAATTTTATTTTGCATATAAAAGCAATTTTTAATTATTTTTTTTTTAATAAAAACCGAGTCTTACCATATATTGACCGAGACCTCGAACGAGCTTTTATGCGACTCTGCATACAGTTAACGCTCGTATGAAGCTTCTATTTAAGAAATTGACTTGAATTTTTTATACCAAATAGAGCTTTCAACTATACTTACGATACTATACAAAAAAATTAAAAATTAAAAAATAAAAGTATTTTTTTTTCAAAACACGTTTAGTGTGATGAGTCGATCGACCCACCATACATACGCTCAAGATTTTCAATATAGTTAAGGTCAGTGTGAGCTTATTTATACATATTTGAATTTCAAAATTTTGTGACAGTATAGAATTCTTAAGCAACCTGTGTATGTTTGTTAGCAAAATCCATTTTGTCAATTTTTTGCAAAATGGCGACAAGTATTAAAATTCAATCACTTATTACTCAGTAGTGTTCAATTTTGTCAAAAAGGTCTCTATACATGAAATGTTGAGAAGCCTAAAGCTCATCTAAGTAAAATATAAAAAATATATATTTTAGCTTGAAAACAAGCGATGTATCAGTTCGATCGTACCCCCATACTAGCCATTTTGAGACTTTCGGAAGAGTTAACGCTCTTAACTGCTTGGTTTCGAAGATTAAAATTTTAATTTTTAATATCGCATAGAACTAACGTGCAGCCCCTATACGTTATGTTTAAAAAAAATATATAAATTTTTTTTTCAAAATGGCGGCTATCGTAAAAATTCAAAGTGTCATAACTTTGCTAAATCAAATCCTACTGAAAAATGTCGTATGCAAAAAGTGTTTGGAATTTTATTTTGCATATAAAAGCAATTTTTAATTATTTTTTTTTTAATAAAAACCGAGTCTTACCATATATTGACCGAGACCTCGAACGAGCTTTTATGCGACTCTGCATACAGTTAACGCTCGTATGAAGCTTCTATTTAAGAAATTGACTTGAATTTTTTATACCAAATAGAGCTTTCAACTATACTTACGATACTATACAAAAAAATTAAAAATTAAAAAATAAAAGTATTTTTTTTTCAAAACACGTTTAGTGTGATGAGTCGATCGACCCACCATACATACGCTCATAAGATTTTCAATATAGTTAAGGTCAGTGTGAGCTTATTTATACATATTTGAATTTCAAAATTTTGTGACAGTATAGAATTCTTAAGCATCCTGTGTATGTTTGTTAGCAAAATCCATTTTGTCAATTTTTTGCAAAATGGCGACAAGTAATAAAATTCAATCACTTATTACTCAGTAGTGTTCAATTTTGTCAAAAAGGTCTCTATACATGAAATGTTGAGAAGCCTAAAGCTCATCTAAGTAAAATATAAAAAATATATATTTTAGCTTGAAAACAAGCGATGTATCAGTTCGATCGTACCCCCATACTAGCCATTTTGAGACTTTCGGAAGAGTTAACGCTCTTAACTGCTTGGTTTCGAAGATTAAAATTTTAATTTTTAATATCGCATAGAACTAACGTGCAGCCCCTATACGTTATGTTTAAAAAAAATATATAAAATTTTTTTTCAAAATGGCGGCTATCGTAAAAATTCAAAGTGTCATAACTTTGCTAAATCAAATCCTACTGAAAAATGTCGTATGCAAAAAGTGTTTGGAATTTTATTTTGCATATAAAAGCAATTTTTAATTATTTTTTTGTTAATAAAAACCGAGTCTTACCATATATTGACCGAGACCTCGAACGAGCTTTTATGCGACTCTGCATACAGTTAACGCTCGTATGAAGCTTCTATTTAAGAAATTGACTTAAATTTTTTATACCAAATAGAGCTTTCAACTATACTTACGATACTATACAAAAAAATTAAAAATTAAAAAATAAAAGTATTTTTTTTTCAAAACACGTTTAGTGTGATGAGTCGATCGACCCACCATACATACGCTCATAAGATTTTCAATATAGTTAAGGTCAGTGTGAGCTTATTTATACATATTTGAATTTCAAAATTTTGTGACAGTATAGAATTCTTAAGCATCCTGTGTATGTTTGTTAGCAAAATCCATTTTGTCAATTTTTTGCAAAATGGCGACAAGTATTAAAATTCAATCACTTATTACTCAGTAGTGTTCAATTTTGTCAAAAAGGTCTCTATACATGAAATGTTGAGAAGCCTAAAGCTCATCTAAGTAAAATATAAAAAATATATATTTTTGCTTGAAAACAAGCGATGTATCAGTTCGATCGTACCCCCATACTAGCCATTTTGAGACTTTCGGAAGAGTTAACGCTCTTAACTGCTTGGTTTCGAAGATTAAAATTTTAATTTTTAATATCGCATAGAACTAACGTGCAGCCCCTATACGTTATGTTTAAAAAAAATATATAAAATTTTTTTTCAAAATGGCGGCTATCGTAAAAATTCAAAGTGTCATAACTTTGCTAAATCAAATCCTACTGAAAAATGTCGTATGCAAAAAGTGTTTGAAATTTTATTTTGCATATAAAAGCAATTTTTAATTATTTTTTTTTTAATAAAAATTGAGTCTTACCATATATTGACCGAGACCTCGAACGAGCTTTTATGCGACTCTGCATACAGTTAACGCTCGTATGAAGCTTCTATTTAAGAAATTGACTTGAATTTTTTATAATAAATAGAGCTTTCGACTATACTTACGATACTATACAAAAAAATTAAAAATTAAAAAATAAAAGTATTTTTTTTTCAAAACACGTTTAGTGTGATGAGTCGATCGACCCACCATACATACGCTCATAAGATTTTCAATATAGTTAAGGTCAGTGTGAGCTTATTTATACATATTTGAATTTCAAAATTTTGTGACAGTATAGAATTCTTAAGCATCCTGTGTATGTTTGTTAGCAAAATCCATTTTGTCAATTTTTTGCAAAATGGCGACAAGTATTAAAATTCAATCACTTATTACTCAGTAGTGTTCAATTTTGTCAAAAAGGTCTCTATACATGAAATGTTGAGAAGCCTAAAGCTCATCTAAGTAAAATATAAAAAATATATATTTTTGCTTGAAAACAAGCGATGTATCAGTTCGATCGTACCCCCATACTAGCCATTTTGAGACTTTCGGAAGAGTTAACGCTCTTAACTGCTTGGTTTCGAAGATTAAAATTTTAATTTTTAATATCGCATAGAACTAACGTGCAGCCCCTATACGTTATGTTTAAAAAAAATATATAAAATTTTTTTTCAAAATGGCGGCTATCGTAAAAATTCAAAGTGTCATAACTTTGCTAAATCAAATCCTACTGAAAAATGTCGTATGCAAAAAGTGTTTGGAATTTTATTTTGCATATAAAAGCAATTTTTAATTATTTTTTTGTTAATAAAAACCGAGTCTTACCATATATTGACCGAGACCTCGAACGAGCTTTTATGCGACTCTGCATACAGTTAACGCTCGTATGAAGCTTCTATTTAAGAAATTGACTTGAATTTTTTATACCAAATAGAGCTTTCAACTATACTTACGATACTATACAAAAAAATTAAAAATTAAAAAATAAAAGTATTTTTTTTTCAAAACACGTTTAGTGTGATGAGTCGATCGACCCACCATACATACGCTCATAAGATTTTCAATATAGTTAAGGTCAGTGTGAGCTTATTTATACATATTTGAATTTCAAAATTTTGTGACAGTATAGAATTCTTAAGCATCCTGTGTATGTTTGTTAGCAAAATCCATTTTGTCAATTTTTTGCAAAATGGCGACAAGTATTAAAATTCAATCACTTATTACTCAGTAGTGTTCAATTTTGTCATAAAGGTCTCTATACATGAAATGTTGAGAAGCCTAAAGCTCATCTAAGTAAAATATAAAAAATATATATTTTAGCTTGAAAACAAGCGATGTATCAGTTCGATCGTACCCCCATACTAGCCATTTTGAGACTTTCGGAAGAGTTAACGCTCTTAACTGCTTGGTTTCGAAGATTAAAATTTTAATTTTTAATATCGCATAGAACTAACGTGCAGCCCCTATACGTTATGTTTAAAAAAAATATATAAATTTTTTTTTCAAAATGGCGGCTATCGTAAAAATTCAAAGTGTCATAACTTTGCTAAATCAAATCCTACTGAAAAATGTCGTATGCAAAAAGTGTTTGGAATTTTATTTTGCATATAAAAGCAATTTTTAATTATTTTTTTTTTAATAAAAACCGAGTCTTACCATATATTGACCGAGACCTCGAACGAGCTTTTATGCGACTCTGCATACAGTTAACGCTCGTATGAAGCTTCTATTTAAGAAATTGACTTGAATTTTTTATACCAAATAGAGCTTTCAACTATACTTACGATACTATACAAAAAAATTAAAAATTAAAAAATAAAAGTATTTTTTTTTCAAAACACGTTTAGTGTGATGAGTCGATCGACCCACCATACATACGCTCATAAGATTTTCAATATAGTTAAGGTCAGTGTGAGCTTATTTATACATATTTGAATTTCAAAATTTTGTGACAGTATAGAATTCTTAAGCAACCTGTGTATGTTTGTTAGCAAAATCCATTTTGTCAATTTTTTGCAAAATGGCGACAAGTATTAAAATTCAATCACTTATTACTCAGTAGTGTTCAATTTTGTCAAAAAGGTCTCTATACATGAAATGTTGAGAAGCCTAAAGCTCATCTAAGTAAAATATAAAAAATATATATTTTAGCTTGAAAACAAGCGATGTATCAGTTCGATCGTACCCCCATACTAGCCATTTTGAGACTTTCGGAAGAGTTAACGCTCTTAACTGCTTGGTTTCGAAGATTAAAATTTTAATTTTTAATATCGCATAGAACTAACGTGCAGCCCCTATACGTTATGTTTAAAAAAAATATATAAATTTTTTTTTCAAAATGGCGGCTATCGTAAAAATTCAAAGTGTCATAACTTTGCTAAATCAAATCCTACTGAAAAATGTCGTATGCAAAAAGTGTTTGGAATTTTATTTTGCATATAAAAGCAATTTTTAATTATTTTTTTTTTAATAAAAACCGAGTCTTACCATATATTGACCGAGACCTCGAACGAGCTTTTATGCGACTCTGCATACAGTTAACGCTCGTATGAAGCTTCTATTTAAGAAATTGACTTGAATTTTTTATACCAAATAGAGCTTTCAACTATACTTACGATACTATACAAAAAAATTAAAAATTAAAAAATAAAAGTATTTTTTTTTCAAAACACGTTTAGTGTGATGAGTCGATCGACCCACCATACATACGCTCATAAGATTTTCAATATAGTTAAGGTCAGTGTGAGCTTATTTATACATATTTGAATTTCAAAATTTTGTGACAGTATAGAATTCTTAAGCATCCTGTGTATGTTTGTTAGCAAAATCCATTTTGTCAATTTTTTGCAAAATGGCGACAAGTAATAAAATTCAATCACTTATTACTCAGTAGTGTTCAATTTTGTCAAAAAGGTCTCTATACATGAAATGTTGAGAAGCCTAAAGCTCATCTAAGTAAAATATAAAAAATATATATTTTAGCTTGAAAACAAGCGATGTATCAGTTCGATCGTACCCCCATACTAGCCATTTTGAGACTTTCGGAAGAGTTAACGCTCTTAACTGCTTGGTTTCGAAGATTAAAATTTTAATTTTTAATATCGCATAGAACTAACGTGCAGCCCCTATACGTTATGTTTAAAAAAAATATATAAAATTTTTTTTCAAAATGGCGGCTATCGTAAAAATTCAAAGTGTCATAACTTTGCTAAATCAAATCCTACTGAAAAATGTCGTATGCAAAAAGTGTTTGAAATTTTATTTTGCATATAAAAGCAATTTTTAATTATTTTTTTTTTAATAAAAACCGAGTCTTACCATATATTGACCGAGACCTCGAACGAGCTTTTATGCGACTCTGCATACAGTTAACGCTCGTATGAAGCTTCTATTTAAGAAATTGACTTGAATTTATTATACCAAATAGAGCTTTCAACTATACTTACGATACTATACAAAAAAATTAAAAATTAAAAAATAAAAGTATTTTTTTTTCAAAACACGTTTAGTGTGATGAGTCGATCGACCCACCATACATACGCTCATAAGATTTTCAATATAGTTAAGGTCAGTGTGAGCTTATTTATACATATTTGAATATCAAAATTTTGTGACAGTATAGAATTCTTAAGCAACCTGTGTATGTTTGTTAGCAAAATCCATTTTGTCAATTTTTTGCAAAATGGCGACAAGTATTAAAATTCAATCACTTATTACTCAGTAGTGTTCAATTTTGTCAAAAAGGTCTCTATACATGAAATGTTGAGAAGCCTAAAGCTCATCTAAGTAAAATATAAAAAATATATATTTTTGCTTGAAAACAAGCGATGTATCAGTTCGATCGTACCCCCATACTAGCCATTTTGAGACTTTCGGAAGAGTTAACGCTCTTAACTGCTTGGTTTCGAAGATTAAAATTTTAATTTTTAATATCGCATAGAACTAACGTGCAGCCCCTATACGTTATGTTTAAAAAAAATATATAAAATTTTTTTTCAAAATGGCGGCTATCGTAAAAATTCAAAGTGTCATAACTTTGCTAAATCAAATCCTACTGAAAAATGTCGTATGCAAAAAGTGTTTGGAATTTTATTTTGCATATAAAAGCAATTTTTAATTATTTTTTTTTTAATAAAAACCGAGTCTTACCATATATTGACCGAGACCTCGAACGAGCTTTTATGCGACTCTGCATACAGTTAACGCTCGTATGAAGCTTCTATTTAAGAAATTGACTTGAATTTTTTATACCAAATAGAGCTTTCAACTATACTTACGATACTATACAAAAAAATTAAAAATTAAAAAATAAAAGTATTTTTTTTTCAAAACACGTTTAGTGTGATGAGTCGATCGACCCACCATACATACGCTCATAAGATTTTCAATATAGTTAAGGTCAGTGTGAGCTTATTTATACATATTTGAATTTCAAAATTTTGTGACAGTATAGAATTCTTAAGCATCCTGTGTATGTTTGTTAGCAAAATCCATTTTGTCAATTTTTTGCAAAATGGCGACAAGTATTAAAATTCAATCACTTATTACTCAGTAGTGTTCAATTTTGTCAAAAAGGTCTCTATACATGAAATGTTGAGAAGCCTAAAGCTCATCTAAGTAAAATATAAAAAATATATATTTTTGCTTGAAAACAAGCGATGTATCAGTTCGATCGTACCCCCATACTAGCCATTTTGAGACTTTCGGAAGAGTTAACGCTCTTAACTGCTTGGTTTCGAAGATTAAAATTTTAATTTTTAATATCGCATAGAACTAACGTGCAGCCCCTATACGTTATGTTTAAAAAAAATATATAAAATTTTTTTTCAAAATGGCGGCTATCGTAAAAATTCAAAGTGTCATAACTTTGCTAAATCAAATCCTACTGAAAAATGTCGTATGCAAAAAGTGTTTGGAATTTTATTTTGCATATAAAAGCAATTTTTAATTATTTTTTTTTTAATAAAAACCGAGTCTTACCATATATTGACCGAGACCTCGAACGAGCTTTTATGCGACTCTGCATACAGTTAACGCTCGTATGAAGCTTCTATTTAAGAAATTGACTTGAATTTTTTATACCAAATAGAGCTTTCAACTATACTTACGATACTATACAAAAAAATTAAAAATTAAAAAATAAAAGTATTTTTTTTTCAAAACACGTTTAGTGTGATGAGTCGATCGACCCACCATACATACGCTCATAAGATTTTCAATATAGTTAAGGTCAGTGTGAGCTTATTTATACATATTTGAATTTCAAAATTTTGTGACAGTATAGAATTCTTAAGCATCCTGTGTATGTTTGTTAGCAAAATCCATTTTGTCAATTTTTTGCAAAATGGCGACAAGTATTAAAATTCAATCACTTATTACTCAGTAGTGTTCAATTTTGTCAAAAAGGTCTCTATACATGAAATGTTAAGAAGCCTAAAGCTCATCTAAGTAAAATATAAAAAATATATATTTTTGCTTGAAAACAAGCGATGTATCAGTTCGATCGTACCCCCATACTAGCCATTTTGAGACTTTCGGAAGAGTTAACGCTCTTAACTGCTTGGTTTCGAAGATTAAAATTTTAATTTTTAATATCGTATAGAACTAACGTGCAGCCCCTATACGTTATGTTTAAAAAAAATATATAAAATTTTTTTTCAAAATGGCGGCTATCGTAAAAATTCAAAGTGTCATAACTTTGCTAAATCATATCCTACTGAAAAATGTCGTATGCAAAAAGTGTTTGGAATTTTATTTTGCATATAAAAGCAATTTTTAATTATTTTTTTTTTAATAAAAACCGAGTCTTACCATATATTGACCGAGACCTCGAACGAGCTTTTATGCGACTCTGCATACAGTTAACGCTCGTATGAAGCTTCTATTTAAGAAATTGACTTGAATTTTTTATACCAAATAGAGCTTTCAACTATACTTACGATACTATACAAAAAAATTAAAAATTAAAAAATAAAAGTATTTTTTTTTCAAAACACGTTTAGTGTGATGAGTCGATCGACCCACCATACATACGCTCATAAGATTTTCAATATAGTTAAGGTCAGTGTGAGCTTATTTATACATATTTGAATTTCCAAATTTTGTGACAGTATAGAATTCTTAAGCATCCTGTGTATGTTTGTTAGCAAAATCCATTTTGTCAATTTTTTGCAAAATGGCGACAAGTATTAAAATTCAATCACTTATTACTCAGTAGTGTTCAATTTTGTCAAAAAGGTCTCTATACATGAAATGTTGAGAAGCCTAAAGCTCATCTAAGTAAAATATAAAAAATATATATTTTTGCTTGAAAACAAGCGATGTATCAGTTCGATCGTACCCCCATACTAGCCATTTTGAGACTTTCGGAAGAGTTAACGCTCTTAACTGCTTGGTTTCGAAGATTAAAATTTTAATTTTTAATATCGCATAGAACTAACGTGCAGCCCCTATACGTTATGTTTAAAAAAAATATATAAAATTTTTTTTCAAAATGGCGGCTATCGTAAAAATTCAAAGTGTCATAACTTTGCTAAATCAAATCCTACTGAAAAATGTCGTATGCAAAAAGTGTTTGGAATTTTATTTTGCATATAAAAGCAATTTTTAATTATTTTTTTTTTAATAAAAACCGAGTCTTACCATATATTGACCGAGACCTCGAACGAGCTTTTATGCGACTCTGCATACAGTTAACGCTCGTATGAAGCTTCTATTTAAGAAATTGACTTGAATTTTTTATACCAAATAGAGCTTTCAACTATACTTACGATACTATACAAAAAAATTAAAAATTAAAAAATAAAAGTATTTTTTTTTCAAAACACGTTTAGTGTGATGAGTCGATCGACCCACCATACATACGCTCATAAGATTTTCAATATAGTTAAGGTCAGTGTGAGCTTATTTATACATATTTGAATTTCAAAATTTTGTGACAGTATAGAATTCTTAAGCATCCTGTGTATGTTTGTTAGCAAAATCCATTTTGTCAATTTTTTGCAAAATGGCGACAAGTATTAAAATTCAATCACTTATTACTCAGTAGTGTTCAATTTTGTCAAAAAGGTCTCTATACATGAAATGTTAAGAAGCCTAAAGCTCATCTAAGTAAAATATAAAAAATATATATTTTAGCTTGAAAACAAGCGATGTATCAGTTCGATCGTACCCCCATACTAGCCATTTTGAGACTTTCGGAAGAGTTAACGCTCTTAACTGCTTGGTTTCGAAGATTAAAATTTTAATTTTAAATATCGCATAGAACTAACGTGCAGCCCCTATACGTTATGTTTAAAAAAAATATATAAATTTTTTTTTCAAAATGGCGGCTATCGTAAAAATTTAAAGTGTCATAACTTTGCTAAATCAAATCCTACTGAAAAATGTCGTATGCAAAAAGTGTTTGGAATTTTATTTTGCATATAAAAGCAATTTTTAATTATTTTTTTGTTAATAAAAACCGAGTCTTACCATATATTGACCGAGACCTCGAACGAGCTTTTATGCGACTCTGCATACAGTTAACGCTCGTATGAAGCTTCTATTTAAGAAATTGACTTGAATTTTTTATACCAAATAGAGCTTTCAACTATACTTACGATACTATACAAAAAAATTAAAAATTAAAAAATAAAAGTATTTTTTTTTCAAAACACGTTTAGTGTGATGAGTCGATCGACCCACCATACATACGCTCATAAGATTTTCAATATAGTTAAGGTCAGTGTGAGCTTATTTATACATATTTGAATTTCCAAATTTTGTGACAGTATAGAATTCTTAAGCATCCTGTGTATGTTTGTTAGCAAAATCCATTTTGTCAATTTTTTGCAAAATGGCGACAAGTATTAAAATTCAATCACTTATTACTCAGTAGTGTTCAATTTTGTCAAAAAGGTCTCTATACATGAAATGTTGAGAAGCCTAAAGCTCATCTAAGTAAAATATAAAAAATATATATTTTTGCTTGAAAACAAGCGATGTATCAGTTCGATCGTACCCCCATACTAGCCATTTTGAGACTTTCGGAAGAGTTAACGCTCTTAACTGCTTGGTTTCGAAGATTAAAATTTTAATTTTTAATATCGCATAGAACTAACGTGCAGCCCCTATACGTTATGTTTAAAAAAAATATATAAAATTTTTTTTCAAAATGGCGGCTATCGTAAAAATTCAAAGTGTCATAACTTTGCTAAATCAAATCCTACTGAAAAATGTCGTATGCAAAAAGTGTTTGGAATTTTATTTTGCATATAAAAGCAATTTTTAATTATTTTTTTTTTAATAAAAACCGAGTCTTACCATATATTGACCGAGACCTCGAACGAGCTTTTATGCGACTCTGCATACAGTTAACGCTCGTATGAAGCTTCTATTTAAGAAATTGACTTGAATTTTTTATACCAAATAGAGCTTTCAACTATACTTACGATACTATACAAAAAAATTAAAAATTAAAAAATAAAAGTATTTTTTTTTCAAAACACGTTTAGTGTGATGAGTCGATCGACCCACCATACATACGCTCATAAGATTTTCAATATAGTTAAGGTCAGTGTGAGCTTATTTATACATATTTGAATTTCAAAATTTTGTGACAGTATAGAATTCTTAAGCATCCTGTGTATGTTTGTTAGCAAAATCCATTTTGTCAATTTTTTGCAAAATGGCGACAAGTATTAAAATTCAATCACTTATTACTCAGTAGTGTTCAATTTTGTCAAAAAGGTCTCTATACATGAAATGTTAAGAAGCCTAAAGCTCATCTAAGTAAAATATAAAAAATATATATTTTAGCTTGAAAACAAGCGATGTATCAGTTCGATCGTACCCCCATACTAGCCATTTTGAGACTTTCGGAAGAGTTAACGCTCTTAACTGCTTGGTTTCGAAGATTAAAATTTTAATTTTAAATATCGCATAGAACTAACGTGCAGCCCCTATACGTTATGTTTAAAAAAAATATATAAATTTTTTTTTCAAAATGGCGGCTATCGTAAAAATTTAAAGTGTCATAACTTTGCTAAATCAAATCCTACTGAAAAATGTCGTATGCAAAAAGTGTTTGGAATTTTATTTTGCATATAAAAGCAATTTTTAATTATTTTTTTGTTAATAAAAACCGAGTCTTACCATATATTGACCGAGACCTCGAACGAGCTTTTATGCGACTCTGCATACAGTTAACGCTCGTATGAAGCTTCTATTTAAGAAATTGACTTGAATTTTTTATACCAAATAGAGCTTTCAACTATACTTACGATACTATACAAAAAAATTAAAAATTAAAAAATAAAAGTATTTTTTTTTCAAAACACGTTTAGTGTGATGAGTCGATCGACCCACCATTCATACGCTCATAAGATTTTTAATATAGTTAAGGTCAGTGTGAGCTTATTTATACATATTTGAATTTCAAAATTTTGTGACAGTATAGAATTCTTAAGCATCCTGTGTATGTTTGTTAGCAAAATCCATTTTGTCAATTTTTTGCAAAATGGCGACAAGTATTAAAATTCAATCACTTATTACTCAGTAGTGTTCAATTTTGTCAAAAAGGTCTCTATACATGAAATGTTGAGAAGCCTAAAGCTCATCTAAGTAAAATATAGAAAATATATATTTTTGCTTTAAAACAAGCGATGTATTAGTTCGATCGTACCCCCATACTAGCCATTTTGAGACTTTCGGAAGAGTTAACGCGCTTAACTGCTTGGTTTCGAAGATTAAAATTTTAATTTTTAATATCGCATAGAACTAACGTGCAGCCCCTATACGTTATGTTTAAAAAAAATATATAAATTTTTTTTTCAAAATGGCGGCTATCGTAAAAATTCAAAGTGTCATAACTTTGCTAAATCAAATCCTACTGAAAAATGTCGTTTGCAAAAAGTGTTTGGAATTTTATTTTGCATATAAAAGCAATTTTTAATTATTTTTTTTTTAATAAAAACCGAGTCTTACCATATATTGACCGAGACCTCGAACGAGCTTTTATGCGACTCTGCATACAGTTAACGCTCGTATGAAGCTTCTATTTAAGAAATTGACTTGAATTTTTGATACCAAATAGAGCTTTCAACTATACTTACGATACTATACAAAAAAATTAAAAATTAAAAAATAAAAGTATTTTTTTTTCAAAACACGTTTAGTGTGATGAGTCGATCGACCCACCATACATACGCTCATAAGATTTTCAATATAGTTAAGGTCAGTGTGAGCTTATTTATACATATTTGAATTTCAAAATTTTGTGACAGTATAGAATTCTTAAGCATCCTGTGTATGTTTGTTAGCAAAATCCATTTTGTCAATTTTTTGCAAAATGGCGACAAGTATTAAAATTCAATCACTTATTACTCAGTAGTGTTCAATTTTGTCATAAAGGTCTCTATACATGAAATGTTGAGAAGCCTAAAGCTCATCTAAGTAAAATATAAAAAATATATATTTTTGCTTGAAAACAAGCGATGTATCAGTTCGATCGTACCCCCATACTAGCCATTTTGAGACTTTCGGAAGAGTTAACGCTCTTAACTGCTTGGTTTCGAAGATTAAAATTTTAATTTTTAATATCGCATAGAACTAACGTGCAGCCCCTATACGTTATGTTTAAAAAAAATATATAAAATTTTTTTTCAAAATGGCGGCTATCGTAAAAATTCAAAGTGTCATAACTTTGCTAAATCAAATCCTACTGAAAAATGTCGTATGCAAAAAGTGTTTGGAATTTTATTTTGCATATAAAAGCAATTTTTAATTATTTTTTTTTTAATAAAAACCGAGTCTTACCATATATTGACCGAGACCTCGAACGAGCTTTTATGCGACTCTGCATACAGTTAACGCTCGTATGAAGCTTCTATTTAAGAAATTGACTTGAATTTTTTATACCAAATAGAGCTTTCAACTATACTTACGATACTATACAAAAAAATTAAAAATTAAAAAATAAAAGTATTTTTTTTTCAAAACACGTTTAGTGTGATGAGTCGATCGACCCACCATACATACGCTCATAAGATTTTCAATATAGTTAAGGTCAGTGTGAGCTTATTTATACATATTTGAATTTCAAAATTTTGTGACAGTATAGAATTCTTAAGCATCCTGTGTATGTTTGTTAGCAAAATCCATTTTGTCAATTTTTTGCAAAATGGCGACAAGTATTAAAATTCAATCACTTATTACTCAGTAGTGTTCAATTTTGTCAAAAAGGTCTCTATACATGAAATGTTGAGAAGCCTAAAGCTCATCTAAGTAAAATATAAAAAATATATATTTTTGCTTGAAAACAAGCGATGTATCAGTTCGATCGTACCCCCATACTAGCCATTTTGAGACTTTCGGAAGAGTTAACGCTCTTAACTGCTTGGTTTCGAAGATTAAAATTTTAATTTTTAATATCGTATAGAACTAACGTGCAGCCCCTATACGTTATGTTTAAAAAAAATATATAAAATTTTTTTTCAAAATGGCGGCTATCGTAAAAATTCAAAGTGTCATAACTTTGCTAAATCATATCCTACTGAAAAATGTCGTATGCAAAAAGTGTTTGGAATTTTATTTTGCATATAAAAGCAATTTTTAATTATTTTTTTTTTAATAAAAACCGAGTCTTACCATATATTGACCGAGACCTCGAACGAGCTTTTATGCGACTCTGCATACAGTTAACGCTCGTATGAAGCTTCTATTTAAGAAATTGACTTGAATTTTTTATACCAAATAGAGCTTTCAACTATACTTACGATACTATACAAAAAAATTAAAAATTAAAAAATAAAAGTATTTTTTTTTCAAAACACGTTTAGTGTGATGAGTCGATCGACCCACCATACATACGCTCATAAGATTTTCAATATAGTTAAGGTCAGTGTGAGCTTATTTATACATATTTGAATTTCAAAATTTTGTGACAGTATAGAATTCTTAAGCAACCTGTGTATGTTTGTTAGCAAAATCCATTTTGTCAATTTTTTGCAAAATGGCGACAAGTATTAAAATTCAATCACTTATTACTCAGTAGTGTTCAATTTTGTCAAAAAGGTCTCTATACATGAAATGTTGAGAAGCCTAAAGCTCATCTAAATAAAATATAAAAAATATATATTTTTGCTTGAAAACAAGCGATGTATCAGTTCGATCGTACCCCCATACTAGCCATTTTGAGACTTTCGGAAGAGTTAACGCTCTTAACTGCTTGGTTTCGAAGATTAAAATTTTAATTTTTAATATCGCATAGAACTAACGTGCAGCCCCTATACGTTATGTTTAAAAAAAATATATAAATTTTTTTTTCAAATTGGCGGCTATCGTAAAAATTCAAAGTGTCATAACTTTGCTAAATCAAATCCTACTGAAAAATGTCGTATGCAAAAAGTGTTTGGAATTTTATTTTGCATATAAAAGCAATTTTTAATTATTTTTTTTTTAATAAAAACCGAGTCTTACCATATATTGACCGAGACCTCGAACGAGCTTTTATGCGACTCTGCATACAGTTAACGCTCGTATGAAGCTTCTATTTAAGAAATTGACTTGAATTTTTTATACCAAATAGAGCTTTCAACTATACTTACGATACTATACAAAAAAATTAAAAATTAAAAAATAAAAGTATTTTTTTTTCAAAACACGTTTAGTGTGATGAGTCGATCGACCCACCATACATACGCTCATAAGATTTTCAATATAGTTAAGGTCAGTGTGAGCTTATTTATACATATTTGAATTTCAAAATTTTGTGACAGTATAGAATTCTTAAGCATCCTGTGTATGTTTGTTAGCAAAATCCATTTTGTCAATTTTTTGCAAAATGGCGACAAGTATTAAAATTCAATCACTTATTACTCAGTAGTGTTCAATTTTGTCAAAAAGGTCTCTATACATGAAATGTTGAGAAGCCTAAAGCTCATCTAAGTGAAATATAAAAAATATATATTTTTGCTTGAAAACAAGCGATGTATCAGTTCGATCGTACCCCCATACTAGCCATTTTGAGACTTTCGGAAGAGTTAACGCTCTTAACTGCTTGGTTTCGAAGATTAAAATTTTAATTTTTAATATCGTATAGAACTAACGTGCAGCCCCTATACGTTATGTTTAAAAAAATTTATAAAATTTTTTTTCAAAATGGCGGCTATCGTAAAAATTCAAAGTGTCATAACTTTGCTAAATCATATCCTACTGAAAAATGTCGTATGCAAAAAGTGTTTGGAATTTTATTTTGCATATAAAAGCAATTTTTAATTATTTTTTTTTTAATAAAAACCGAGTCTTACCATATATTGACCGAGACCTCGAACGAGCTTTTATGCGACTCTGCATACAGTTAACGCTCGTATGAAGCTTCTATTTAAGAAATTGACTTGAATTTTTTATACCAAATAGAGCTTTCAACTATACTTACGATACTATACAAAAAAATTAAAAATTAAAAAATAAAAGTATTTTTTTTTCAAAACACGTTTAGTGTGATGAGTCGATCGACCCACCATACATACGCTCATAAGATTTTCAATATAGTTAAGGTCAGTGTGAGCTTATTTATACATATTTGAATTTCAAAATTTTGTGACAGTATAGAATTCTTAAGCATCCTGTGTATGTTTGTTAGCAAAATCCATTTTGTCAATTTTTTGCAAAATGGCGACAAGTATTAAAATTCAATCACTTATTACTCAGTAGTGTTCAATTTTGTCATAAAGGTCTCTATACATGAAATGTTGAGAAGCCTAAAGCTCATCTAAGTAAAATATAAAAAATATATATTTTTGCTTGAAAACAAGCGATGTATCAGTTCGATCGTACCCCCATACTAGCCATTTTGAGACTTTCGGAAGAGTTAACGCTCTTAACTGCTTGGTTTCGAAGATTAAAATTTTAATTTTTAATATCGCATAGAACTAACGTGCAGCCCCTATACGTTATGTTTAAAAAAAATATATAAATTTTTTTTTCAAAATGGCGGCTATCGTAAAAATTCAAAGTGTCATAACTTTGCTAAATCAAATCCTACTGAAAAATGTCGTATGCAAAAAGTGTTTGGAATTTTATTTTGCATATAAAAGCAATTTTTAATTATTTTTTTTTTAATAAAAACCGAGTCTTACCATATATTGACCGAGACCTCGAACGAGCTTTTATGCGACTCTGCATACAGTTAACGCTCGTATGAAGCTTCTATTTAGGAAATTGACTTGAATTTTTTATACCAAATAGAGCTTTCAACTATACTTACGATACTATACAAAAAAATTAAAAATTAAAAATTAAAAGTATTTTTTTTTCAAAACACGTTTAGTGTGATGAGTCGATCGACCCACCATACATACGCTCATAAGATTTTCAATATAGTTAAGGTCAGTGTGAGCTTATTTATACATATTTGAATTTCAAAATTTTGTGACAGTATAGAATTCTTAAGCAACCTGTGTATGTTTGTTAGCAAAATCCATTTTGTCAATTTTTTGCAAAATGGCGACAAGTATTAAAATTCAATCACTTATTACTCAGTAGTGTTCAATTTTGTCAAAAAGGTCTCTATACATGAAATGTTGAGAAGCCTAAAGCTCATCTAAGTAAAATATAAAAAATATATATTTTTGCTTGAAAACAAGCGATGTATCAGTTCGATCGTACCCCCATACTAGCCATTTTGAGACTTTCGGAAGAGTTAACGCTCTTAACTGCTTGGTTTCGAAGATTAAAATTTTAATTTTTAATATCGCATAGAACTAACGTGCAGCCCCTATACGTTATGTTTAAAAAAAATATATAAAATTTTTTTTCAAAATGGCGGCTATCGTAAAAATTCAAAGTGTCATAACTTTGCTAAATCATATCCTACTGAAAAATGTCGTATGCAAAAAGTGTTTGGAATTTTATTTTGCATATAAAAGCAATTTTTAATTATTTTTTTTTTAATAAAAACCGAGTCTTACCATATATTGACCGAGACCTCGAACGAGCTTTTATGCGACTCTGCATACAGTTAACGCTCGTATGAAGCTTCTATTTAAGAAATTGACTTGAATTTTTTATACCAAATAGAGCTTTCAACTATACTTACGATACTATACAAAAAAATTAAAAATTAAAAAATAAAAGTATTTTTTTTTCAAAACACGTTTAGTGTGATGAGTCGATCGACCCACCATACATACGCTCATAAGATTTTCAATATAGTTAAGGTCAGTGTGAGCTTATTTATACATATTTGAATTTCCAAATTTTGTGACAGTATAGAATTCTTAAGCATCCTGTGTATGTTTGTTAGCAAAATCCATTTTGTCAATTTTTTGCAAAATGGCGACAAGTATTAAAATTCAATCACTTATTACTCAGTAGTGTTCAATTTTGTCAAAAAGGTCTCTATACATGAAATGTTGAGAAGCCTAAAGCTCATCTAAGTAAAATATAAAAAATATATATTTTTGCTTGAAAACAAGCGATGTATCAGTTCGATCGTACCCCCATACTAGCCATTTTGAGACTTTCGGAAGAGTTAACGCTCTTAACTGCTTGGTTTCGAAGATTAAAATTTTAATTTTTAATATCGCATAGAACTAACGTGCAGCCCCTATACGTTATGTTTAAAAAAAATATATAAAATTTTTTTTCAAAATGGCGGCTATCGTAAAAATTCAAAGTGTCATAACTTTGCTAAATCAAATCCTACTGAAAAATGTCGTATGCAAAAAGTGTTTGGAATTTTATTTTGCATATAAAAGCAATTTTTAATTATTTTTTTTTTAATAAAAACCGAGTCTTACCATATATTGACCGAGACCTCGAACGAGCTTTTATGCGACTCTGCATACAGTTAACGCTCGTATGAAGCTTCTATTTAAGAAATTGACTTGAATTTTTTATACCAAATAGAGCTTTCAACTATACTTACGATACTATACAAAAAAATTAAAAATTAAAAAATAAAAGTATTTTTTTTTCAAAACACGTTTAGTGTGATGAGTCGATCGACCCACCATACATACGCTCATAAGATTTTCAATATAGTTAAGGTCAGTGTGAGCTTATTTATACATATTTGAATTTCAAAATTTTGTGACAGTATAGAATTCTTAAGCATCCTGTGTATGTTTGTTAGCAAAATCCATTTTGTCAATTTTTTGCAAAATGGCGACAAGTATTAAAATTCAATCACTTATTACTCAGTAGTGTTCAATTTTGTCAAAAAGGTCTCTATACATGAAATGTTGAGAAGCCTAAAGCTCATCTAAGTAAAATATAAAAAATATATATTTTTGCTTGAAAACAAGCGATGTATCAGTTCGATCGTACCCCCATACTAGCCATTTTGAGACTTTCGGAAGAGTTAACGCTCTTAACTGCTTGGTTTCGAAGATTAAAATTTGAATTTTTAATATCGCATAGAACTAACGTGCAGCCCCTATACGTTATGTTTAAAAAAAATATATAAAATTTTTTTTCAAAATGGCGGCTATCGTAAAAATTCAAAGTGTCATAACTTTGCTAAATCAAATCCTACTGAAAAATGTCGTATGCAAAAAGTGTTTGGAATTTTATTTTGCATATAAAAGCAATTTTTAATTATTTTTTTGTTAATAAAAACCGAGTCTTACCATATATTGACCGAGACCTCGAACGAGCTTTTATGCGACTCTGCATACAGTTAACGCTCGTATGAAGCTTCTATTTAAGAAATTGACTTGAATTTTTTATAATAAATAGAGCTTTCGACTATACTTACGATACTATACAAAAAAATTAAAAATTAAAAAATAAAAGTATTTTTTTTTCAAAACACGTTTAGTGTGATGAGTCGATCGACCCACCATACATACGCTCATAAGATTTTCAATATAGTTAAGGTCAGTGTGAGCTTATTTATACATATTTGAATTTCAAAATTTTGTGACAGTATAGAATTCTTAAGCATCCTGTGTATGTTTGTTAGCAAAATCCATTTTGTCAATTTTTTGCAAAATGGCGACAAGTATTAAAATTCAATCACTTATTACTCAGTAGTGTTCAATTTTGTCAAAAAGGTCTCTATACATGAAATGTTGAGAAGCCTAAAGCTCATCTAAGTAAAATATAAAAAATATATATTTTAGCTTGAAAACAAGCGATGTATCAGTTCGATCGTACCCCCATACTAGCCATTTTGAGACTTTCGGAAGAGTTAACGCTCTTAACTGCTTGGTTTCGAAGATTAAAATTTTAATTTTTAATATCGCACAGAACTAACGTGCAGCCCCTATACGTTATGTTTAAAAAAAATATATAAATTTTTTTTTCAAAATGGCGGCTATCGTAAAAATTCAAAGTGTCATAACTTTGCTAAATCAAATCCTACTGAAAAATGTCGTATGCAAAAAGTGTTTGGAATTTTATTTTGCATATAAAAGCAATTTTTAATTATTTTTTTTTTAATAAAAACCGAGTCTTACCATATATTGACCGAGACCTCGAACGAGCTTTTATGCGACTCTGCATACAGTTAACGCTCGTATGAAGCTTCTATTTAAGAAATTGACTTGAATTTTTTATACCAAATAGAGCTTTCAACTATACTTACGATACTATACAAAAAAATTAAAAATTAAAAAATAAAAGTATTTTTTTTTCAAAACACGTTTAGTGTGATGAGTCGATCGACCCACCATACATACGCTCATAAGATTTTCAATATAGTTAAGGTCAGTGTGAGCTTATTTATACATATTTGAATTTCAAAATTTTGTGACAGTATAGAATTCTTAAGCATCCTGTGTATGTTTGTTAGCAAAATCCATTTTGTCAATTTTTTGCAAAATGGCGACAAGTATTAAAATTCAATCACTTATTACTCAGTAGTGTTCAATTTTGTCAAAAAGGTCTCTATACATGAAATGTTGAGAAGCCTAAAGCTCATCTAAGTAAAATATAAAAAATATATATTTTTGCTTGAAAACAAGCGATGTATCAGTTCGATCGTACCCCCATACTAGCCATTTTGAGACTTTCGGAAGAGTTAACGCTCTTAACTGCTTGGTTTCGAAGATTAAAATTTTAATTTTTAATATCGCATAGAACTAACGTGCAGCCCCTATACGTTATGTTTAAAAAAAATATATAAAATTTTTTTTCAAAATGGCGGCTATCGTAAAAATTCAAAGTGTCATAACTTTGCTAAATCAAATCCTACTGAAAAATATCGTATGCAAAAAGTGTTTGGAATTTTATTTTGCATATAAAAGCAATTTTTAATTATTTTTTTTTTAATAAAAACCGAGTCTTACCATATATTGACCGAGACCTCGAACGAGCTTTTATGCGACTCTGCATACAGTTAACGCTCGTATGAAGCTTCTATTTAAGAAATTGACTTGAATTTTTTATACCAAATAGAGCTTTCAACTATACTTACGATACTATACAAAAAAATTAAAAATTAAAAAATAAAAGTATTTTTTTTTCAAAACACGTTTAGTGTGATGAGTCGATCGACCCACCATACATACGCTCATAAGATTTTCAATATAGTTAAGGTCAGTGTGAGCTTATTTATACATATTTGAATTTCAAAATTTTGTGACAGTATAGAATTCTTAAGCATCCTGTGTATGTTTGTTAGCAAAATCCATTTTGTCAATTTTTTGCAAAATGGCGACAAGTATTAAAATTCAATCACTTATTACTCAGTAGTGTTCAATTTTGTCAAAAAGGTCTCTATACATGAAATGTTGAGAAGCCTAAAGCTCATCTAAGTAAAATATAAAAAATATATATTTTAGCTTGAAAACAAGCGATGTATCAGTTCGATCGTACCCCCATACTAGCCATTTTGAGACTTTCGGAAGAGTTAACGCTCTTAACTGCTTGGTTTCGAAGATTAAAATTTTAATTTTTAATATCGCATAGAACTAACGTGCAGCCCCTATACGTTATGTTTAAAAAAAATATATAAATTTTTTTTTCAAAATGGCGGCTATCGTAAAAATTCAAAGTGTCATAACTTTGCTAAATCAAATCCTACTGAAAAATGTCGTATGCAAAAAGTGTTTGGAATTTTATTTTGCATATAAAAGCAATTTTTAATTATTTTTTTTTTAATAAAAACCGAGTCTTACCATATATTGACCGAGACCTCGAACGAGCTTTTATGCGACTCTGCATACAGTTAACGCTCGTATGAAGCTTCTATTTTAGAAATTGACTTGAATTTTTTATACCAAATAGAGCTTTCAACTATACTTACGATACTATACAAAAAAATTAAAAATTAAAAAATAAAAGTATTTTTTTTTCAAAACACGTTTAGTGTGATGAGTCGATCGACCCACCATACATACGCTCATAAGATTTTCAATATAGTTAAGGTCAGTGTGAGCTTATTTATACATATTTGAATTTCAAAATTTTGTGACAGTATAGAAGTCTTAAGCATCCTGTGTATGTTTGTTAGCAAAATCCATTTTGTCAATTTTTTGCAAAATGGCGACAAGTATTAAAATTCAATCACTTATTACTCAGTAGTGTTCAATTTTGTCATAAAGGTCTCTATACATGAAATTTTGAGAAGCCTAAAGCTCATCTAAGTAAAATATAAAAAATATATATTTTTGCTTGAAAACAAGCGATGTATCAGTTCGATCGTACCCCCATACTAGCCATTTTGAGACTTTCGGAAGAGTTAACGCTCTTAACTGCTTGGTTTCGAAGATTAAAATTTTAATTTTTAATATCGCATAGAACTAACGTGCAGCCCCTATACGTTATGTTTAAAAAAAATATATAAATTTTTTTTTCAAAATGGCGGCTATCGTAAAAATTCAAAGTGTCATAACTTTGCTAAATCAAATCCTACTGAAAAATGTCGTATGCAAAAAGTGTTTGGAATTTTATTTTGCATATAAAAGCAATTTTTAATTATTTTTTTTTTAATAAAAACCGAGTCTTACCATATATTGACCGAGACCTCGAACGAGCTTTTATGCGACTCTGCATACAGTTAACGCTCGTATGAAGCTTCTATTTAAGAAATTGACTTGAATTTTTTATACCAAATAGAGCTTTCAACTATACTTACGATACTATACAAAAAAATTAAAAATTAAAAAATAAAAGTATTTTTTTTTCAAAACACGTTTAGTGTGATGAGTCGATCGACCCACCATACATACGCTCATAAGATTTTCAATATAGTTAAGGTCAGTGTGAGCTTATTTATACATATTTGAATTTCAAAATTTTGTGACAGTATAGAATTCTTAAGCAACCTGTGTATGTTTGTTAGCAAAATCCATTTTGTCAATTTTTTGCAAAATGGCGACAAGTATTAAAATTCAATCACTTATTACTCAGTAGTGTTCAATTTTGTCAAAAAGGTCTCTATACATGAAATGTTGAGAAGCCTAAAGCTCATCTAAGTAAAATATAAAAAATATATATTTTTGCTTGAAAACAAGCGATGTATCAGTTCGATCGTACCCCCATACTAGCCATTTTGAGACTTTCGGAAGAGTTAACGCTCTTAACTGCTTGGTTTCGAAGATTAAAATTTTAATTTTTAATATCGCATAGAACTAACGTGCAGCCCCTATACGTTATGTTTAAAAAAAATATATAAATTTTTTTTTCAAAATGGCGGCTATCGTAAAAATTCAAAGTGTCATAACTTTGCTAAATCAAATCCTACTGAAAAATGTCGTATGCAAAAAGTGTTTGGAATTTTATTTTGCATATAAAAGCAATTTTTAATTATTTTTTTTTTAATAAAAACCGAGTCTTACCATATATTGACCGAGACCTCGAACGAGCTTTTATGCGACTCTGCATACAGTTAACGCTCGTATGAAGCTTCTATTTAAGAAATTGACTTGAATTTTTTATACCAAATAGAGCTTTCAACTATACTTACGATACTATACAAAAAAATTAAAAATTAAAAAATAAAAGTATTTTTTTTTCAAAACACGTTTAGTGTGATGAGTCGATCGACCCACCATACATACGCTCATAAGATTTTCAATATAGTTAAGGTCAGTGTGAGCTTATTTATACATATTTGAATTTCAAAATTTTGTGACAGTATAGAATTCTTAAGCAACCTGTGTATGTTTGTTAGCAAAATCCATTTTGTCAATTTTTTGCAAAATGGCGACAAGTATTAAAATTCAATCACTTATTACTCAGTAGTGTTCAATTTTGTCAAAAAGGTCTCTATACATGAAATGTTGAGAAGCCTAAAGCTCATCTAAGTAAAATATAAAAAATATATATTTTTGCTTGAAAACAAGCGATGTATCAGTTCGATCGTACCCCCATACTAGCCATTTTGAGACTTTCGGAAGAGTTAACGCTCTTAACTGCTTGGTTTCGAAGATTAAAATTTTAATTTTTAATATCGCATAGAACTAACGTGCAGCCCCTATACGTTATGTTTAAAAAAAATATATAAATTTTTTTTTCAAAATGGCGGCTATCGTAAAAATTCAAAGTGTCATAACTTTGCTAAATCAAATCCTACTGAAAAATGTCGTATGCAAAAAGTGTTTGAAATTTTATTTTGCATATAAAAGCAATTTTTAATTATTTTTTTTTTAATAAAAATTGAGTCTTACCATATATTGACCGAGACCTCGAACGAGCTTTTATGCGACTCTGCATACAGTTAACGCTCGTATGAAGCTTCTATTTAAGAAATTGACTTGAATTTTTTATACCAAATAGAGCTTTCAACTATACTTACGATACTATACAAAAAAATTAAAAATTAAAAAATAAAAGTATTTTTTTTTCAAAACACGTTTAGTGTGATGAGTCGATCGACCCACCATACATACGCTCATAAGATTTTCAATATAGTTAAGGTCAGTGTGAGCTTATTTATACATATTTGAATTTCAAAATTTTGTGACAGTATAGAATTCTTAAGCATCCTGTGTATGTTTGTTAGCAAAATCCATTTTGTCAATTTTTTGCAAAATGGCGACAAGTATTAAAATTCAATCACTTATTACTCAGTAGTGTTCAATTTTGTCAAAAAGGTCTCTATACATGAAATGTTGAGAAGCCTAAAGCTCATCTAAGTAAAATATAAAAAATATATATTTTTGCTTGAAAACAAGCGATGTATCAGTTCGATCGTACCCCCATACTAGCCATTTTGAGACTTTCGGAAGAGTTAACGCTCTTAACTGCTTGGTTTCGAAGATTAAAATTTTAATTTTTAATATCGCATAGAACTAACGTGCAGCCCCTATACGTTATGTTTAAAAAAAATATATAAATTTTTTTTTCAAAATGGCGGCTATCGTAAAAATTCAAAGTGTCATAACTTTGCTAAATCAAATCCTACTGAAAAATGTCGTATGCAAAAAGTGTTTGGAATTTTATTTTGCATATAAAAGCAATTTTTAATTATTTTTTTTTTAATAAAAACCGAGTCTTACCATATATTGACCGAGACCTCGAACGAGCTTTTATGCGACTCTGCATACAGTTAACGCTCGTATGAAGCTTCTATTTAAGAAATTGACTTGAATTTTTTATACCAAATAGAGCTTTCAACTATACTTACGATACTATACAAAAAAATTAAAAATTAAAAAATAAAAGTATTTTTTTTTCAAAACACGTTTAGTGTGATGAGTCGATCGACCCACCATACATACGCTCATAAGATTTTCAATATAGTTAAGGTCAGTGTGAGCTTATTTATACATATTTGAATTTCAAAATTTTGTGACAGTATAGAATTCTTAAGCAACCTGTGTATGTTTGTTAGCAAAATCCATTTTGTCAATTTTTTGCAAAATGGCGACAAGTATTAAAATTCAATCACTTATTACTCAGTAGTGTTCAATTTTGTCAAAAAGGTCTCTATACATGAAATGTTGAGAAGCCTAAAGCTCATCTAAGTAAAATATAAAAAATATATATTTTTGCTTGAAAACAAGCGATGTATCAGTTCGATCGTACCCCCATACTAGCCATTTTGAGACTTTCGGAAGAGTTAACGCTCTTAACTGCTTGGTTTCGAAGATTAAAATTTTAATTTTTAATATCGCATAGAACTAACGTGCAGCCCCTATACGTTATGTTTAAAAAAAATATATAAAATTTTTTTTCAAAATGGCGGCTATCGTAAAAATTCAAAGTGTCATAACTTTGCTAAATCAAATCCTACTGAAAAATGTCGTATGCAAAAAGTGTTTGGAATTTTATTTTGCATATAAAAGCAATTTTTAATTATTTTTTTTTTAATAAAAACCGAGTCTTACCATATATTGACCGAGACCTCGAACGAGCTTTTATGCGACTCTGCATACAGTTAACGCTCGTATGAAGCTTCTATTTAAGAAATTGACTTGAATTTTTTATACCAAATAGAGCTTTCAACTATACTTACGATACTATACAAAAAAATTAAAAATTAAAAAATAAAAGTATTTTTTTTTCAAAACACGTTTAGTGTGATGAGTCGATCGACCCACCATACATACGCTCATAAGATTTTCAATATAGTTAAGGTCAGTGTGAGCCTTTTTATACATATTTGAATTTCAAAATTTTGTGACAGTATAGAATTCTTAAGCATCCTGTGTATGTTTGTTAGCAAAATCCATTTTGTCAATTTTTTGCAAAATGGCGACAAGTATTAAAATTCAATCACTTATTACTCAGTAGTGTTCAATTTTGTCAAAAAGGTCTCTATACATGAAATGTTGAGAAGCCTAAAGCTCATCTAAGTAAAATATAAAAAATATATATTTTTGCTTGAAAACAAGCGATGTATCAGTTCGATCGTACCCCCATACTAGCCATTTTGAGACTTTCGGAAGAGTTAACGCTCTTAACTGCTTGGTTTCGAAGATTAAAATTTTAATTTTTAATATCGCATAGAACTAACGTGCAGCCCCTATACGTTATGTTTAAAAAAAATATATAAAATTTTTTTTCAAAATGGCGGCTATCGTAAAAATTCAAAGTGTCATAACTTTGCTAAATCAAATCCTACTGAAAAATGTCGTATGCAAAAAGTGTTTGGAATTTTATTTTGCATATAAAAGCAATTTTTAATTATTTTTTTTTTAATAAAAACCGAGTCTTACCATATATTGACCGAGACCTCGAACGAGCTTTTATGCGACTCTGCATACAGTTAACGCTCGTATGAAGCTTCTATTTAAGAAATTGACTTGAATTTTTGATACCAAATAGAGCTTTCAACTATACTTACGATACTATACAAAAAAATTAAAAATTAAAAAATAAAAGTATTTTTTTTTCAAAACACGTTTAGTGTGATGAGTCGATCGACCCACCATACATACGCTCATAAGATTTTCAATATAGTTAAGGTCAGTGTGAGCTTATTTATACATATTTGAATTTCAAAATTTTGTGACAGTATAGAATTCTTAAGCATCCTGTGTATGTTTGTTAGCAAAATCCATTTTGTCAATTTTTTGCAAAATGGCGACAAGTATTAAAATTCAATCACTTATTACTCAGTAGTGTTCAATTTTGTCATAAAGGTCTCTATACATGAAATGTTGAGAAGCCTAAAGCTCATCTAAGTAAAATATAAAAAATATATATTTTTGCTTGAAAACAAGCGATGTATCAGTTCGATCGTACCCCCATACTAGCCATTTTGAGACTTTCGGAAGAGTTAACGCTCTTAACTGCTTGGTTTCGAAGATTAAAATTTTAATTTTTAATATCGCATAGAACTAACGTGCAGCCCCTATACGTTATGTTTAAAAAAAATATATAAATTTTTTTTTCAAAATGGCGGCTATCGTAAAAATTCAAAGTGTCATAACTTTGCTAAATCAAATCCTACTGAAAAATGTCGTATGCAAAAAGTGTTTGGAATTTTATTTTGCATATAAAAGCAATTTTTAATTATTTTTTTTTTAATAAAAACCGAGTCTTACCATATATTGACCGAGACCTCGAACGAGCTTTTATGCGACTCTGCATACAGTTAACGCTCGTATGAAGCTTCTATTTAAGAAATTGACTTGAATTTTTTATACCAAATAGAGCTTTCAACTATACTTACGATACTATACAAAAAAATTAAAAATTAAAAAATAAAAGTATTTTTTTTTCAAAACACGTTTAGTGTGATGAGTCGATCGACCCACCATACATACGCTCATAAGATTTTCAATATAGTTAAGGTCAGTGTGAGCTTATTTATACATATTTGAATTTCAAAATTTTGTGACAGTATAGAATTCTTAAGCAACCTGTGTATGTTTGTTAGCAAAATCCATTTTGTCAATTTTTTGCAAAATGGCGACAAGTATTAAAATTCAATCACTTATTACTCAGTAGTGTTCAATTTTGTCAAAAAGGTCTCTATACATGAAATGTTGAGAAGCCTAAAGCTCATCTAAGTAAAATATAAAAAATATATATTTTTGCTTGAAAACAAGCGATGTATCAGTTCGATCGTACCCCCATACTAGCCATTTTGAGACTTTCGGAAGAGTTAACGCTCTTAACTGCTTGGTTTCGAAGATTAAAATTTTAATTTTTAATATCGCATAGAACTAACGTGCAGCCCCTATACGTTATGTTTAAAAAAAATATATAAAATTTTTTTTCAAAATGGCGGCTATCGTAAAAATTCAAAGTGTCATAACTTTGCTAAATCAAATCCTACTGAAAAATGTCGTATGCAAAAAGTGTTTGGAATTTTATTTTGCATATAAAAGCAATTTTTAATTATTTTTTTTTTAATAAAAACCGAGTCTTACCATATATTGACCGAGACCTCGAACGAGCTTTTATGCGACTCTGCATACAGTTAACGCTCGTATGAAGCTTCTATTTAAGAAATTGACTTGAATTTTTTATACCAAATAGAGCTTTCAACTATACTTACGATACTATACAAAAAAATTAAAAATTAAAAAATAAAAGTATTTTTTTTTCAAAACACGTTTAGTGTGATGAGTCGATCGACCCACCATACATACGCTCATAAGATTTTCAATATAGTTAAGGTCAGTGTGAGCTTATTTATACATATTTGAATTTCAAAATTTTGTGACAGTATAGAATTCTTAAGCATCCTGTGTATGTTTGTTAGCAAAATCCATTTTGTCAATTTTTTGCAAAATGGCGACAAGTATTAAAATTCAATCACTTATTACTCAGTAGTGTTCAATTTTGTCAAAAAGGTCTCTATACATGAAATGTTGAGAAGCCTAAAGCTCATCTAAGTAAAATATAAAAAATATATATTTTTGCTTGAAAACAAGCGATGTATCAGTTCGATCGTACCCCCATACTAGCCATTTTGAGACTTTCGGAAGAGTTAACGCTCTTAACTGCTTGGTTTCGAAGATTAAAATTTTAATTTTTAATATCGCATAGAACTAACGTGCAGCCCCTATACGTTATGTTTAAAAAAAATATATAAATTTTTTTTTCAAAATGGCGGCTATCGTAAAAATTCAAAGTGTTATAACTTTGCTAAATCAAATCCTACTGAAAAATGTCGTATGCAAAAAGTGTTTGGAATTTTATTTTGCATATAAAAGCAGTTTTTAATTATTTTTTTTTTAATAAAAACCGAGTCTTACCATATATTGACCGAGACCTCGAACGAGCTTTTATGCGACTCTGCATACAGTTAACGCTCGTATGAAGCTTCTATTTAAGAAATTGACTTGAATTTTTTATACCAAATAGAGCTTTCAACTATACTTACGATACTATACAAAAAAATTAAAAATTAAAAAATAAAAGTATTTTTTTTTCAAAACACGTTTAGTGTGATGAGTCGATCGACCCACCATACATACGCTCATAAGATTTTCAATATAGTTAAGGTCAGTGTGAGCTTATTTATACATATTTGAATTTCAAAATTTTGTGACAGTATAGAATTCTTAAGCATCCTGTGTATGTTTGTTAGCAAAATCCATTTTGTCAATTTTTTGCAAAATGGCGACAAGTATTAAAATTCAATCACTTATTACTCAGTAGTGTTCAATTTTGTCAAAAAGGTCTCTATACATGAAATGTTGAGAAGCCTAAAGCTCATCTAAGTAAAATATAAAAAATATATATTTTTGCTTGAAAACAAGCGATGTATCAGTTCGATCGTACCCCCATACTAGCCATTTTGAGACTTTCGGAAGAGTTAACGCTCTTAACTGCTTGGTTTCGAAGATTAAAATTTTAATTTTTAATATCGCATAGAACTAACGTGCAGCCCCTATACGTTATGTTTAAAAAAAATATATAAAATTTTTTTTCAAAATGGCGGCTATCGTAAAAATTCAAAGTGTCATAACTTTGCTAAATCAAATCCTACTGAAAAATGTCGTATGCAAAAAGTGTTTGGAATTTTATTTTGCATATAAAAGCAATTTTTAATTATTTTTTTTTTAATAAAAACCGAGTCTTACCATATATTGACCGAGACCTCGAACGAGCTTTTATGCGACTCTGCATACAGTTAACGCTCGTATGAAGCTTCTATTTAAGAAATTGACTTGAATTTTTTATACCAAATAGAGCTTTCAACTATACTTACGATACTATACAAAAAAATTAAAAATTAAAAAATAAAAGTATTTTTTTTTCAAAACACGTTTAGTGTGATGAGTCGATCGACCCACCATACATACGCTCATAAGATTTTCAATATAGTTAAGGTCAGTGTGAGCTTATTTATACATATTTGAATTTCAAAATTTTGTGACAGTATAGAATTCTTAAGCATCCTGTGTATGTTTGTTAGCAAAATCCATTTTGTCAATTTTTTGCAAAATGGCGACAAGTATTAAAATTCAATCACTTATTACTCAGTAGTGTTCAATTTTGTCAAAAAGGTCTCTATACATGAAATGTTGAGAAGCCTAAAGCTCATCTAAGTAAAATATAAAAAATATATATTTTTGCTTGAAAACAAGCGATGTATCAGTTCGATCGTACCCCCATACTAGCCATTTTGAGACTTTCGGAAGAGTTAACGCTCTTAACTGCTTGGTTTCGAAGATTAAAATTTTAATTTTTAATATCGCATAGAACTAACGTGCAGCCCCTATACGTTATGTTTAAAAAAAATATATAAAATTTTTTTTCAAAATGGCGGCTATCGTAAAAATTCAAAGTGTCATAACTTTGCTAAATCAAATCCTACTGAAAAATGTCGTATGCAAAAAGTGTTTGGAATTTTATTTTGCATATAAAAGCAATTTTTAATTATTTTTTTTTTAATAAAAACCGAGTCTTACCATATATTGACCGAGACCTCGAACGAGCTTTTATGCGACTCTGCATACAGTTAACGCTCGTATGAAGCTTCTATTTAAGAAATTGACTTGAATTTTTTATACCAAATAGAGCTTTCAACTATACTTACGATACTATACAAAAAAATTAAAAATTAAAAAATAAAAGTATTTTTTTTTCAAAACACGTTTAGTGTGATGAGTCGATCGACCCACCATACATACGCTCATAAGATTTTCAATATAGTTAAGGTCAGTGTGAGCTTATTTATACATATTTGAATTTCAAAATTTTGTGACAGTATAGAATTCTTAAGCATCCTGTGTATGTTTGTTAGCAAAATCCATTTTGTCAATTTTTTGCAAAATGGCGACAAGTATTGAAATTCAATCACTTATTACTCAGTAGTGTTCAATTTTGTCATAAAGGTCTCTATACATGAAATGTTGAGAAGCCTAAAGCTCATCTAAGTAAAATATAAAAAATATATATTTTTGCTTGAAAACAAGCGATGTATCAGTTCGATCGTACCCCCATACTAGCCATTTTGAGACTTTCGGAAGAGTTAACGCTCTTAACTGCTTGGTTTCGAAGATTAAAATTTTAATTTTTAATATCGCATAGAACTAACGTGCAGCCCCTATACGTTATGTTTAAAAAAAATATATAAAATTTTTTTTCAAAATGGCGGCTATCGTAAAAATTCAAAGTGTCATAACTTTGCTAAATCAAATCCTACTGAAAAATGTCGTATGCAAAAAGTGTTTGGAATTTTATTTTGCATATAAAAGCAATTTTTAATTATTTTTTTTTTAATAAAAACCGAGTCTTACCATATATTGACCGAGACCTCGAACGAGCTTTTATGCGACTCTGCATACAGTTAACGCTCGTATGAAGCTTCTATTTAAGAAATTGACTTGAATTTTTTATACCAAATAGAGCTTTCAACTATACTTACGATACTATACAAAAAAATTAAAAATTAAAAAATAAAAGTATTTTTTTTTCAAAACACGTTTAGTGTGATGAGTCGATCGACCCACCATACATACGCTCATAAGATTTTCAATATAGTTAAGGTCAGTGTGAGCTTATTTATACATATTTGAATTTCAAAATTTTGTGACAGTATAGAATTCTTAAGCATCCTGTGTATGTTTGTTAGCAAAATCCATTTTGTCAATTTTTTGCAAAATGGCGACAAGTATTAAAATTCAATCACTTATTACTCAGTAGTGTTCAATTTTGTCAAAAAGGTCTCTATACATGAAATGTTGAGAAGCCTAAAGCTCATCTAAGTAAAATATAAAAAATATATATTTTTGCTTGAAAACAAGCGATGTATCAGTTCGATCGTACCCCCATACTAGCCATTTTGAGACTTTCGGAAGAGTTAACGCTCTTAACTGCTTGGTTTCGAAGATTAAAATTTTAATTTTTAATATCGCATAGAACTAACGTGCAGCCCCTATACGTTATGTTTAAAAAAAATATATAAAATTTTTTTTCAAAATGGCGGCTATCGTAAAAATTCAAAGTGTCATAACTTTGCTAAATCAAATCCTACTGAAAAATGTCGTATGCAAAAAGTGTTTGGAATTTTATTTTGCATATAAAAGCAATTTTTAATTATTTTTTTTTTAATAAAAACCGAGTCTTACCATATATTGACCGAGACCTCGAACGAGCTTTTATGCGACTCTGCATACAGTTAACGCTCGTATGAAGCTTCTATTTAAGAAATTGACTTGAATTTTTTATACCAAATAGAGCTTTCAACTATACTTACGATACTATACAAAAAAATTAAAAATTAAAAAATAAAAGTATTTTTTTTTCAAAACACGTTTAGTGTGATGAGTCGATCGACCCACCATACATACGCTCATAAGATTTTCAATATAGTTAAGGTCAGTGTGAGCTTATTTATACATATTTGAATTTCAAAATTTTGTGACAGTATAGAATTCTTAAGCATCCTGTGTATGTTTGTTAGCAAAATCCATTTTGTCAATTTTTTGCAAAATGGCGACAAGTATTAAAATTCAATCACTTATTACTCAGTAGTGTTCAATTTTGTCAAAAAGGTCTCTATACATGAAATGTTGAGAAGCCTAAAGCTCATCTAAGTAAAATATAAAAAATATATATTTTTGCTTGAAAACAAGCGATGTATCAGTTCGATCGTACCCCCATACTAGCCATTTTGAGACTTTCGGAAGAGTTAACGCTCTTAACTGCTTGGTTTCGAAGATTAAAATTTTAATTTTTAATATCGCATAGAACTAACGTGCAGCCCCTATACGTTATGTTTAAAAAAAATATATAAAATTTTTTTTCAAAATGGCGGCTATCGTAAAAATTCAAAGTGTCATAACTTTGCTAAATCAAATCCTACTGAAAAATGTCGTATGCAAAAAGTGTTTGGAATTTTATTTTGCATATAAAAGCAATTTTTAATTATTTTTTTTTTAATAAAAACCGAGTCTTACCATATATTGACCGAGACCTCGAACGAGCTTTTATGCGACTCTGCATACAGTTAACGCTCGTATGAAGCTTCTATTTAAGAAATTGACTTGAATTTTTTATACCAAATAGAGCTTTCAACTATACTTACGATACTATACAAAAAAATTAAAAATTAAAAAATAAAAGTATTTTTTTTTCAAAACACGTTTAGTGTGATGAGTCGATCGACCCACCATACATACGCTCATAAGATTTTCAATATAGTTAAGGTCAGTGTGAGCTTATTTATACATATTTGAATTTCAAAATTTTGTGACAGTATAGAATTCTTAAGCAACCTGTGTATGTTTGTTAGCAAAATCCATTTTGTCAATTTTTTGCAAAATGGCGACAAGTATTAAAATTCAATCACTTATTACTCAGTAGTGTTCAATTTTGTCAAAAAGGTCTCTATACATGAAATGTTGAGAAGCCTAAAGCTCATCTAAGTAAAATATAAAAAATATATATTTTTGCTTGAAAACAAGCGATGTATCAGTTCGATCGTACCCCCATACTAGCCATTTTGAGACTTTCGGAAGAGTTAACGCTCTTAACTGCTTGGTTTCGAAGATTAAAATTTTAATTTTTAATATCGCATAGAACTAACGTGCAGCCCCTATACGTTATGTTTAAAAAAAATATATAAATTTTTTTTTCAAAATGGCGGCTATCGTAAAAATTCAAAGTGTCATAACTTTGCTAAATCAAATCCTACTGAAAAATGTCGTATGCAAAAAGTGTTTGGAATTTTATTTTGCATATAAAAGCAATTTTTAATTATTTTTTTTTTAATAAAAACCGAGTCTTACCATATATTGACCGAGACCTCGAACGAGCTTTTATGCGACTCTGCATACAGTTAACGCTCGTATGAAGCTTCTATTTAAGAAATTGACTTGAATTTTTTATACCAAATAGAGCTTTCAACTATACTTACGATACTATACAAAAAAATTAAAAATTAAAAAATAAAAGTATTTTTTTTTCAAAACACGTTTAGTGTGATGAGTCGATCGACCCACCATACATACGCTCATAAGATTTTCAATATAGTTAAGGTCAGTGTGAGCTTATTTATACATATTTGAATTTCAAAATTTTGTGACAGTATAGAATTCTTAAGCAACCTGTGTATGTTTGTTAGCAAAATCCATTTTGTCAATTTTTTGCAAAATGGCGACAAGTATTAAAATTCAATCACTTATTACTCAGTAGTGTTCAATTTTGTCAAAAAGGTCTCTATACATGAAATGTTGAGAAGCCTAAAGCTCATCTAAGTAAAATATAAAAAATATATATTTTTGCTTGAAAACAAGCGATGTATCAGTTCGATCGTACCCCCATACTAGCCATTTTGAGACTTTCGGAAGAGTTAACGCTCTTAACTGCTTGGTTTCGAAGATTAAAATTTTAATTTTTAATATCGCATAGAACTAACGTGCAGCCCCTATACGTTATGTTTAAAAAAAATATATAAATTTTTTTTTCAAAATGGCGGCTATCGTAAAAATTCAAAGTGTCATAACTTTGCTAAATCAAATCCTACTGAAAAATGTCGTATGCAAAAAGTGTTTGAAATTTTATTTTGCATATAAAAGCAATTTTTAATTATTTTTTTTTTAATAAAAATTGAGTCTTACCATATATTGACCGAGACCTCGAACGAGCTTTTATGCGACTCTGCATACAGTTAACGCTCGTATGAAGCTTCTATTTAAGAAATTGACTTGAATTTTTTATACCAAATAGAGCTTTCAACTATACTTACGATACTATACAAAAAAATTAAAAATTAAAAAATAAAAGTATTTTTTTTTCAAAACACGTTTAGTGTGATGAGTCGATCGACCCACCATACATACGCTCATAAGATTTTCAATATAGTTAAGGTCAGTGTGAGCTTATTTATACATATTTGAATTTCAAAATTTTGTGACAGTATAGAATTCTTAAGCATCCTGTGTATGTTTGTTAGCAAAATCCATTTTGTCAATTTTTTGCAAAATGGCGACAAGTATTAAAATTCAATCACTTATTACTCAGTAGTGTTCAATTTTGTCAAAAAGGTCTCTATACATGAAATGTTGAGAAGCCTAAAGCTCATCTAAGTAAAATATAAAAAATATATATTTTTGCTTGAAAACAAGCGATGTATCAGTTCGATCGTACCCCCATACTAGCCATTTTGAGACTTTCGGAAGAGTTAACGCTCTTAACTGCTTGGTTTCGAAGATTAAAATTTTAATTTTTAATATCGCATAGAACTAACGTGCAGCCCCTATACGTTATGTTTAAAAAAAATATATAAATTTTTTTTTCAAAATGGCGGCTATCGTAAAAATTCAAAGTGTCATAACTTTGCTAAATCAAATCCTACTGAAAAATGTCGTATGCAAAAAGTGTTTGGAATTTTATTTTGCATATAAAAGCAATTTTTAATTATTTTTTTTTTAATAAAAACCGAGTCTTACCATATATTGACCGAGACCTCGAACGAGCTTTTATGCGACTCTGCATACAGTTAACGCTCGTATGAAGCTTCTATTTAAGAAATTGACTTGAATTTTTTATACCAAATAGAGCTTTCAACTATACTTACGATACTATACAAAAAAATTAAAAATTAAAAAATAAAAGTATTTTTTTTTCAAAACACGTTTAGTGTGATGAGTCGATCGACCCACCATACATACGCTCATAAGATTTTCAATATAGTTAAGGTCAGTGTGAGCTTATTTATACATATTTGAATTTCAAAATTTTGTGACAGTATAGAATTCTTAAGCAACCTGTGTATGTTTGTTAGCAAAATCCATTTTGTCAATTTTTTGCAAAATGGCGACAAGTATTAAAATTCAATCACTTATTACTCAGTAGTGTTCAATTTTGTCAAAAAGGTCTCTATACATGAAATGTTGAGAAGCCTAAAGCTCATCTAAGTAAAATATAAAAAATATATATTTTTGCTTGAAAACAAGCGATGTATCAGTTCGATCGTACCCCCATACTAGCCATTTTGAGACTTTCGGAAGAGTTAACGCTCTTAACTGCTTGGTTTCGAAGATTAAAATTTTAATTTTTAATATCGCATAGAACTAACGTGCAGCCCCTATACGTTATGTTTAAAAAAAATATATAAAATTTTTTTTCAAAATGGCGGCTATCGTAAAAATTCAAAGTGTCATAACTTTGCTAAATCAAATCCTACTGAAAAATGTCGTATGCAAAAAGTGTTTGGAATTTTATTTTGCATATAAAAGCAATTTTTAATTATTTTTTTTTTAATAAAAACCGAGTCTTACCATATATTGACCGAGACCTCGAACGAGCTTTTATGCGACTCTGCATACAGTTAACGCTCGTATGAAGCTTCTATTTAAGAAATTGACTTGAATTTTTTATACCAAATAGAGCTTTCAACTATACTTACGATACTATACAAAAAAATTAAAAATTAAAAAATAAAAGTATTTTTTTTTCAAAACACGTTTAGTGTGATGAGTCGATCGACCCACCATACATACGCTCATAAGATTTTCAATATAGTTAAGGTCAGTGTGAGCCTTTTTATACATATTTGAATTTCAAAATTTTGTGACAGTATAGAATTCTTAAGCATCCTGTGTATGTTTGTTAGCAAAATCCATTTTGTCAATTTTTTGCAAAATGGCGACAAGTATTAAAATTCAATCACTTATTACTCAGTAGTGTTCAATTTTGTCAAAAAGGTCTCTATACATGAAATGTTGAGAAGCCTAAAGCTCATCTAAGTAAAATATAAAAAATATATATTTTTGCTTGAAAACAAGCGATGTATCAGTTCGATCGTACCCCCATACTAGCCATTTTGAGACTTTCGGAAGAGTTAACGCTCTTAACTGCTTGGTTTCGAAGATTAAAATTTTAATTTTTAATATCGCATAGAACTAACGTGCAGCCCCTATACGTTATGTTTAAAAAAAATATATAAAATTTTTTTTCAAAATGGCGGCTATCGTAAAAATTCAAAGTGTCATAACTTTGCTAAATCAAATCCTACTGAAAAATGTCGTATGCAAAAAGTGTTTGGAATTTTATTTTGCATATAAAAGCAATTTTTAATTATTTTTTTTTTAATAAAAACCGAGTCTTACCATATATTGACCGAGACCTCGAACGAGCTTTTATGCGACTCTGCATACAGTTAACGCTCGTATGAAGCTTCTATTTAAGAAATTGACTTGAATTTTTGATACCAAATAGAGCTTTCAACTATACTTACGATACTATACAAAAAAATTAAAAATTAAAAAATAAAAGTATTTTTTTTTCAAAACACGTTTAGTGTGATGAGTCGATCGACCCACCATACATACGCTCATAAGATTTTCAATATAGTTAAGGTCAGTGTGAGCTTATTTATACATATTTGAATTTCAAAATTTTGTGACAGTATAGAATTCTTAAGCATCCTGTGTATGTTTGTTAGCAAAATCCATTTTGTCAATTTTTTGCAAAATGGCGACAAGTATTAAAATTCAATCACTTATTACTCAGTAGTGTTCAATTTTGTCATAAAGGTCTCTATACATGAAATGTTGAGAAGCCTAAAGCTCATCTAAGTAAAATATAAAAAATATATATTTTTGCTTGAAAACAAGCGATGTATCAGTTCGATCGTACCCCCATACTAGCCATTTTGAGACTTTCGGAAGAGTTAACGCTCTTAACTGCTTGGTTTCGAAGATTAAAATTTTAATTTTTAATATCGCATAGAACTAACGTGCAGCCCCTATACGTTATGTTTAAAAAAAATATATAAATTTTTTTTTCAAAATGGCGGCTATCGTAAAAATTCAAAGTGTCATAACTTTGCTAAATCAAATCCTACTGAAAAATGTCGTATGCAAAAAGTGTTTGGAATTTTATTTTGCATATAAAAGCAATTTTTAATTATTTTTTTTTTAATAAAAACCGAGTCTTACCATATATTGACCGAGACCTCGAACGAGCTTTTATGCGACTCTGCATACAGTTAACGCTCGTATGAAGCTTCTATTTAAGAAATTGACTTGAATTTTTTATACCAAATAGAGCTTTCAACTATACTTACGATACTATACAAAAAAATTAAAAATTAAAAAATAAAAGTATTTTTTTTTCAAAACACGTTTAGTGTGATGAGTCGATCGACCCACCATACATACGCTCATAAGATTTTCAATATAGTTAAGGTCAGTGTGAGCTTATTTATACATATTTGAATTTCAAAATTTTGTGACAGTATAGAATTCTTAAGCAACCTGTGTATGTTTGTTAGCAAAATCCATTTTGTCAATTTTTTGCAAAATGGCGACAAGTATTAAAATTCAATCACTTATTACTCAGTAGTGTTCAATTTTGTCAAAAAGGTCTCTATACATGAAATGTTGAGAAGCCTAAAGCTCATCTAAGTAAAATATAAAAAATATATATTTTTGCTTGAAAACAAGCGATGTATCAGTTCGATCGTACCCCCATACTAGCCATTTTGAGACTTTCGGAAGAGTTAACGCTCTTAACTGCTTGGTTTCGAAGATTAAAATTTTAATTTTTAATATCGCATAGAACTAACGTGCAGCCCCTATACGTTATGTTTAAAAAAAATATATAAAATTTTTTTTCAAAATGGCGGCTATCGTAAAAATTCAAAGTGTCATAACTTTGCTAAATCAAATCCTACTGAAAAATGTCGTATGCAAAAAGTGTTTGGAATTTTATTTTGCATATAAAAGCAATTTTTAATTATTTTTTTTTTAATAAAAACCGAGTCTTACCATATATTGACCGAGACCTCGAACGAGCTTTTATGCGACTCTGCATACAGTTAACGCTCGTATGAAGCTTCTATTTAAGAAATTGACTTGAATTTTTTATACCAAATAGAGCTTTCAACTATACTTACGATACTATACAAAAAAATTAAAAATTAAAAAATAAAAGTATTTTTTTTTCAAAACACGTTTAGTGTGATGAGTCGATCGACCCACCATACATACGCTCATAAGATTTTCAATATAGTTAAGGTCAGTGTGAGCTTATTTATACATATTTGAATTTCAAAATTTTGTGACAGTATAGAATTCTTAAGCATCCTGTGTATGTTTGTTAGCAAAATCCATTTTGTCAATTTTTTGCAAAATGGCGACAAGTATTAAAATTCAATCACTTATTACTCAGTAGTGTTCAATTTTGTCAAAAAGGTCTCTATACATGAAATGTTGAGAAGCCTAAAGCTCATCTAAGTAAAATATAAAAAATATATATTTTTGCTTGAAAACAAGCGATGTATCAGTTCGATCGTACCCCCATACTAGCCATTTTGAGACTTTCGGAAGAGTTAACGCTCTTAACTGCTTGGTTTCGAAGATTAAAATTTTAATTTTTAATATCGCATAGAACTAACGTGCAGCCCCTATACGTTATGTTTAAAAAAAATATATAAATTTTTTTTTCAAAATGGCGGCTATCGTAAAAATTCAAAGTGTTATAACTTTGCTAAATCAAATCCTACTGAAAAATGTCGTATGCAAAAAGTGTTTGGAATTTTATTTTGCATATAAAAGCAGTTTTTAATTATTTTTTTTTTAATAAAAACCGAGTCTTACCATATATTGACCGAGACCTCGAACGAGCTTTTATGCGACTCTGCATACAGTTAACGCTCGTATGAAGCTTCTATTTAAGAAATTGACTTGAATTTTTTATACCAAATAGAGCTTTCAACTATACTTACGATACTATACAAAAAAATTAAAAATTAAAAAATAAAAGTATTTTTTTTTCAAAACACGTTTAGTGTGATGAGTCGATCGACCCACCATACATACGCTCATAAGATTTTCAATATAGTTAAGGTCAGTGTGAGCTTATTTATACATATTTGAATTTCAAAATTTTGTGACAGTATAGAATTCTTAAGCATCCTGTGTATGTTTGTTAGCAAAATCCATTTTGTCAATTTTTTGCAAAATGGCGACAAGTATTAAAATTCAATCACTTATTACTCAGTAGTGTTCAATTTTGTCAAAAAGGTCTCTATACATGAAATGTTGAGAAGCCTAAAGCTCATCTAAGTAAAATATAAAAAATATATATTTTTGCTTGAAAACAAGCGATGTATCAGTTCGATCGTACCCCCATACTAGCCATTTTGAGACTTTCGGAAGAGTTAACGCTCTTAACTGCTTGGTTTCGAAGATTAAAATTTTAATTTTTAATATCGCATAGAACTAACGTGCAGCCCCTATACGTTATGTTTAAAAAAAATATATAAAATTTTTTTTCAAAATGGCGGCTATCGTAAAAATTCAAAGTGTCATAACTTTGCTAAATCAAATCCTACTGAAAAATGTCGTATGCAAAAAGTGTTTGGAATTTTATTTTGCATATAAAAGCAATTTTTAATTATTTTTTTTTTAATAAAAACCGAGTCTTACCATATATTGACCGAGACCTCGAACGAGCTTTTATGCGACTCTGCATACAGTTAACGCTCGTATGAAGCTTCTATTTAAGAAATTGACTTGAATTTTTTATACCAAATAGAGCTTTCAACTATACTTACGATACTATACAAAAAAATTAAAAATTAAAAAATAAAAGTATTTTTTTTTCAAAACACGTTTAGTGTGATGAGTCGATCGACCCACCATACATACGCTCATAAGATTTTCAATATAGTTAAGGTCAGTGTGAGCTTATTTATACATATTTGAATTTCAAAATTTTGTGACAGTATAGAATTCTTAAGCATCCTGTGTATGTTTGTTAGCAAAATCCATTTTGTCAATTTTTTGCAAAATGGCGACAAGTATTAAAATTCAATCACTTATTACTCAGTAGTGTTCAATTTTGTCAAAAAGGTCTCTATACATGAAATGTTGAGAAGCCTAAAGCTCATCTAAGTAAAATATAAAAAATATATATTTTTGCTTGAAAACAAGCGATGTATCAGTTCGATCGTACCCCCATACTAGCCATTTTGAGACTTTCGGAAGAGTTAACGCTCTTAACTGCTTGGTTTCGAAGATTAAAATTTTAATTTTTAATATCGCATAGAACTAACGTGCAGCCCCTATACGTTATGTTTAAAAAAAATATATAAAATTTTTTTTCAAAATGGCGGCTATCGTAAAAATTCAAAGTGTCATAACTTTGCTAAATCAAATCCTACTGAAAAATGTCGTATGCAAAAAGTGTTTGGAATTTTATTTTGCATATAAAAGCAATTTTTAATTATTTTTTTTTTAATAAAAACCGAGTCTTACCATATATTGACCGAGACCTCGAACGAGCTTTTATGCGACTCTGCATACAGTTAACGCTCGTATGAAGCTTCTATTTAAGAAATTGACTTGAATTTTTTATACCAAATAGAGCTTTCAACTATACTTACGATACTATACAAAAAAATTAAAAATTAAAAAATAAAAGTATTTTTTTTTCAAAACACGTTTAGTGTGATGAGTCGATCGACCCACCATACATACGCTCATAAGATTTTCAATATAGTTAAGGTCAGTGTGAGCTTATTTATACATATTTGAATTTCAAAATTTTGTGACAGTATAGAATTCTTAAGCATCCTGTGTATGTTTGTTAGCAAAATCCATTTTGTCAATTTTTTGCAAAATGGCGACAAGTATTGAAATTCAATCACTTATTACTCAGTAGTGTTCAATTTTGTCATAAAGGTCTCTATACATGAAATGTTGAGAAGCCTAAAGCTCATCTAAGTAAAATATAAAAAATATATATTTTTGCTTGAAAACAAGCGATGTATCAGTTCGATCGTACCCCCATACTAGCCATTTTGAGACTTTCGGAAGAGTTAACGCTCTTAACTGCTTGGTTTCGAAGATTAAAATTTTAATTTTTAATATCGCATAGAACTAACGTGCAGCCCCTATACGTTATGTTTAAAAAAAATATATAAAATTTTTTTTCAAAATGGCGGCTATCGTAAAAATTCAAAGTGTCATAACTTTGCTAAATCAAATCCTACTGAAAAATGTCGTATGCAAAAAGTGTTTGGAATTTTATTTTGCATATAAAAGCAATTTTTAATTATTTTTTTTTTAATAAAAACCGAGTCTTACCATATATTGACCGAGACCTCGAACGAGCTTTTATGCGACTCTGCATACAGTTAACGCTCGTATGAAGCTTCTATTTAAGAAATTGACTTGAATTTTTTATACCAAATAGAGCTTTCAACTATACTTACGATACTATACAAAAAAATTAAAAATTAAAAAATAAAAGTATTTTTTTTTCAAAACACGTTTAGTGTGATGAGTCGATCGACCCACCATACATACGCTCATAAGATTTTCAATATAGTTAAGGTCAGTGTGAGCTTATTTATACATATTTGAATTTCAAAATTTTGTGACAGTATAGAATTCTTAAGCATCCTGTGTATGTTTGTTAGCAAAATCCATTTTGTCAATTTTTTGCAAAATGGCGACAAGTATTAAAATTCAATCACTTATTACTCAGTAGTGTTCAATTTTGTCAAAAAGGTCTCTATACATGAAATGTTGAGAAGCCTAAAGCTCATCTAAGTAAAATATAAAAAATATATATTTTTGCTTGAAAACAAGCGATGTATCAGTTCGATCGTACCCCCATACTAGCCATTTTGAGACTTTCGGAAGAGTTAACGCTCTTAACTGCTTGGTTTCGAAGATTAAAATTTTAATTTTTAATATCGCATAGAACTAACGTGCAGCCCCTATACGTTATGTTTAAAAAAAATATATAAAATTTTTTTTCAAAATGGCGGCTATCGTAAAAATTCAAAGTGTCATAACTTTGCTAAATCAAATCCTACTGAAAAATGTCGTATGCAAAAAGTGTTTGGAATTTTATTTTGCATATAAAAGCAATTTTTAATTATTTTTTTTTTAATAAAAACCGAGTCTTACCATATATTGACCGAGACCTCGAACGAGCTTTTATGCGACTCTGCATACAGTTAACGCTCGTATGAAGCTTCTATTTAAAAAATTGACTTGAATTTTTTATACCAAATAGAGCTTTCAACTATACTTACGATACTATACAAAAAAATTAAAAATTAAAAAATAAAAGTATTTTTTTTTCAAAACACGTTTAGTGTGATGAGTCGATCGACCCACCATACATACGCTCATAAGATTTTCAATATAGTTAAGGTCAGTGTGAGCTTATTTATACATATTTGAATTTCAAAATTTTGTGACAGTATAGAATTCTTAAGCATCCTGTGTATGTTTGTTAGCAAAATCCATTTTGTCAATTTTTTGCAAAATGGCGACAAGTATTAAAATTCAATCACTTATTACTCAGTAGTGTTCAATTTTGTCAAAAAGGTCTCTATACATGAAATGTTGAGAAGCCTAAAGCTCATCTAAGTAAAATATAAAAAATATATATTTTTGCTTGAAAACAAGCGATGTATCAGTTCGATCGTACCCCCATACTAGCCATTTTGAGACTTTCGGAAGAGTTAACGCTCTTAACTGCTTGGTTTCGAAGATTAAAATTTTAATTTTTAATATCGCATAGAACTAACGTGCAGCCCCTATACGTTATGTTTAAAAAAAATATATAAAATTTTTTTTCAAAATGGCGGCTATCGTAAAAATTCAAAGTGTCATAACTTTGCTAAATCAAATCCTACTGAAAAATGTCGTATGCAAAAAGTGTTTGGAATTTTATTTTGCATATAAAAGCAATTTTTAATTATTTTTTTTTTAATAAAAACCGAGTCTTACCATATATTGACCGAGACCTCGAACGAGCTTTTATGCGACTCTGCATACAGTTAACGCTCGTATGAAGCTTCTATTTAAGAAATTGACTTGAATTTTTTATACCAAATAGAGCTTTCAACTATACTTACGATACTATACAAAAAAATTAAAAATTAAAAAATAAAAGTATTTTTTTTTCAAAACACGTTTAGTGTGATGAGTCGATCGACCCACCATACATACGCTCATAAGATTTTCAATATAGTTAAGGTCAGTGTGAGCTAATTTATACATATTTGAATTTCAAAATTTTGTGACAGTATAGAATTCTTAAGCATCCTGTGTATGTTTGTTAGCAAAATCCATTTTGTCAATTTTTTGCAAAATGGCGACAAGTATTAAAATTCAATCACTTATTACTCAGTAGTGTTCAATTTTGTCAAAAAGGTCTCTATACATGAAATGTTGAGAAGCCTAAAGCTCATCTAAGTAAAATATAAAAAATATATATTTTTGCTTGAAAACAAGCGATGTATCAGTTCGATCGTACCCCCATACTAGCCATTTTGAGACTTTCGGAAGAGTTAACGCTCTTAACTGCTTGGTTTCGAAGATTAAAATTTTAATTTTTAATATCGCATAGAACTAACGTGCAGCCCCTATACGTTATGTTTAAAAAAAATATATAAAATTTTTTTTCAAAATGGCGGCTATCGTAAAAATTCAAAGTGTCATAACTTTGCTAAATCAAATCCTACTGAAAAATGTCGTATGCAAAAAGTGTTTGGAATTTTATTTTGCATATAAAAGCAATTTTTAATTATTTTTTTTTTAATAAAAACCGAGTCTTACCATATATTGACCGAGACCTCGAACGAGCTTTTATGCGACTCTGCATACAGTTAACGCTCGTATGAAGCTTCTATTTAAGAAATTGACTTGAATTTTTTATACCAAATAGAGCTTTCAACTATACTTACGATACTATACAAAAAAATTAAAAATTAAAAAATAAAAGTATTTTTTTTTCAAAACACGTTTAGTGTGATGAGTCGATCGACCCACCATACATACGCTCATAAGATTTTCAATATAGTTAAGGTCAGTGTGAGCTTATTTATACATATTTGAATTTCAAAATTTTGTGACAGTATAGAATTCTTAAGCATCCTGTGTATGTTTGTTAGCAAAATCCATTTTGTCAATTTTTTGCAAAATGGCGACAAGTATTAAAATTCAATCACTTATTACTCAGTAGTGTTCAATTTTGTCAAAAAGGTCTCTATACATGAAATGTTGAGAAGCCTAAAGCTCATCTAAGTAAAATATAAAAAATATATATTTTTGCTTGAAAACAAGCGATGTATCAGTTCGATCGTACCCCCATACTAGCCATTTTGAGACTTTCGGAAGAGTTAACGCTCTTAACTGCTTGATTTCGAAGATTAAAATTTTAATTTTTAATATCGCATAGAACTAACGTGCAGCCCCTATACGTTATGTTTAAAAAAAATATATAAAATTTTTTTTCAAAATGGCGGCTATCGTAAAAATTCAAAGTGTCATAACTTTGCTAAATCAAATCCTACTGAAAAATGTCGTATGCAAAAAGTGTTTGGAATTTTATTTTGCATATAAAAGCAATTTTTAATTATTTTTTTTTTAATAAAAACCGAGTCTTACCATATATTGACCGAGACCTCGAACGAGCTTTTATGCGACTCTGCATACAGTTAACGCTCGTATGAAGCTTCTATTTAAGAAATTGACTTGAATTTTTTATACCAAATAGAGCTTTCAACTATACTTACGATACTATACAAAAAAATTAAAAATTAAAAAATAAAAGTATTTTTTTTTCAAAACACGTTTAGTGTGATGAGTCGATCGACCCACCATACATACGCTCATAAGATTTTCAATATAGTTAAGGTCAGTGTGAGCTTATTTATACATATTTGAATTTCAAAATTTTGTGACAGTATAGAATTCTTAAGCATCCTGTGTATGTTTGTTAGCAAAATCCATTTTGTCAATTTTTTGCAAAATGGCGACAAGTATTAAAATTCAATCACTTATTACTCAGTAGTGTTCAATTTTGTCAAAAAGGTCTCTATACATGAAATGTTGAGAAGCCTAAAGCTCATCTAAGTAAAATATAAAAAATATATATTTTAGCTTGAAAACAAGCGATGTATCAGTTCGATCGTACCCCCATACTAGCCATTTTGAGACTTTCGGAAGAGTTAACGCTCTTAACTGCTTGGTTTCGAAGATTAAAATTTTAATTTTTAATATCGCATAGAACTAACGTGCAGCCCCTATACGTTATGTTTAAAAAAAATATATAAAATTTTTTTTCAAAATGGCGGCTATCGTAAAAATTCAAAGTGTCATAACTTTGCTAAATCAAATCCTACTGAAAAATGTCGTATGCAAAAAGTGTTTGGAATTTTATTTTGCATATAAAAGCAATTTTTAATTATTTTTTTTTTAATAAAAACCGAGTCTTACCATATATTGACCGAGACCTCGAACGAGCTTTTATGCGACTCTGCATACAGTTAACGCTCGTATGAAGCTTCTATTTAAGAAATTGACTTGAATTTTTTATACCAAATAGAGCTTTCAACTATACTTACGATACTATACAAAAAAATTAAAAATTAAAAAATAAAAGTATTTTTTTTTCAAAACACGTTTAGTGTGATGAGTCGATCGACCCACCATACATACGCTCATAAGATTTTCAATATAGTTAAGGTCAGTGTGAGCTTATTTATACATATTTGAATTTCAAAATTTTGTGACAGTATAGAATTCTTAAGCATCCTGTGTATGTTTGTTAGCAAAATCCATTTTGTCAATTTTTTGCAAAATGGCGACAAGTATTAAAATTCAATCACTTATTACTCAGTAGTGTTCAATTTTGTCATAAAGGTCTCTATACATGAAATGTTGAGAAGCCTAAAGCTCATCTAAGTAAAATATAAAAAATATATATTTTTGCTTGAAAACAAGCGATGTATCAGTTCGATCGTACCCCCATACTAGCCATTTTGAGACTTTCGGAAGAGTTAACGCTCTTAACTGCTTGGTTTCGAAGATTAAAATTTTAATTTTTAATATCGCATAGAACTAACGTGCAGCCCCTATACGTTATGTTTAAAAAAAATATATAAAATTTTTTTTCAAAATGGCGGCTATCGTAAAAATTCAAAGTGTCATAACTTTGCTAAATCAAATCCTACTGAAAAATGTCGTATGCAAAAAGTGTTTGGAATTTTATTTTGCATATAAAAGCAATTTTTAATTATTTTTTTTTTAATAAAAACCGAGTCTTACCATATATTGACCGAGACCTCGAACGAGCTTTTATGCGACTCTGCATACAGTTAACGCTCGTATGAAGCTTCTATTTAAGAAATTGACTTGAATTTTTTATACCAAATAGAGCTTTCAACTATACTTACGATACTATACAAAAAAATTAAAAATTAAAAAATAAAAGTATTTTTTTTTCAAAACACGTTTAGTGTGATGAGTCGATCGACCCACCATACATACGCTCATAAGATTTTCAATATAGTTAAGGTCAGTGTGAGCTTATTTATACATATTTGAATTTCAAAATTTTGTGACAGTATAGAATTCTTAAGCATCCTGTGTATGTTTGTTAGCAAAATCCATTTTGTCAATTTTTTGCAAAATGGCGACAAGTATTAAAATTCAATCACTTATTACTCAGTAGTGTTCAATTTTGTCAAAAAGGTCTCTATACATGAAATGTTGAGAAGCCTAAAGCTCATCTAAGTAAAATATAAAAAATATATATTTTTGCTTGAAAACAAGCGATGTATCAGTTCGATCGTACCCCCATACTAGCCATTTTGAGACTTTCGGAAGAGTTAACGCTCTTAACTGCTTGGTTTCGAAGATTAAAATTTTAATTTTTAATATCGCATAGAACTAACGTGCAGCCCCTATACGTTATGTTTAAAAAAAATATATAAAATTTTTTTTCAAAATGGCGGCTATCGTAAAAATTCAAAGTGTCATAACTTTGCTAAATCAAATCCTACTGAAAAATGTCGTATGCAAAAAGTGTTTGAAATTTTATTTTGCATATAAAAGCAATTTTTAATTATTTTTTTTTTAATAAAAATTGAGTCTTACCATATATTGACCGAGACCTCGAACGAGCTTTTATGCGACTCTGCATACAGTTAACGCTCGTATGAAGCTTCTATTTAAGAAATTGACTTGAATTTTTTATACCAAATAGAGCTTTCAACTATACTTACGATACTATACAAAAAAATTAAAAATTAAAAAATAAAAGTATTTTTTTTTCAAAACACGTTTAGTGTGATGAGTCGATCGACCCACCATACATACGCTCATAAGATTTTCAATATAGTTAAGGTCAGTGTGAGCTTATTTATACATATTTGAATTTCAAAATTTTGTGACAGTATAGAATTCTTAAGCATCCTGTGTATGTTTGTTAGCAAAATCCATTTTGTCAATTTTTTGCAAAATGGCGACAAGTATTAAAATTCAATCACTTATTACTCAGTAGTGTTCAATTTTGTCAAAAAGGTCTCTATACATGAAATGTTGAGAAGCCTAAAGCTCATCTAAGTAAAATATAAAAAATATATATTTTTGCTTGAAAACAAGCGATGTATCAGTTCGATCGTACCCCCATACTAGCCATTTTGAGACTTTCGGAAGAGTTAACGCTCTTAACTGCTTGGTTTCGAAGATTAAAATTTTAATTTTTAATATCGCATAGAACTAACGTGCAGCCCCTATACGTTATGTTTAAAAAAAATATATAAAATTTTTTTTCAAAATGGCGGCTATCGTAAAAATTCAAAGTGTCATAACTTTGCTAAATCAAATCCTACTGAAAAATGTCGTATGCAAAAAGTGTTTGGAATTTTATTTTGCATATAAAAGCAATTTTTAATTATTTTTTTTTTAATAAAAACCGAGTCTTACCATATATTGACCGAGACCTCGAACGAGCTTTTATGCGACTCTGCATACAGTTAACGCTCGTATGAAGCTTCTATTTAAGAAATTGACTTGAATTTTTTATACCAAATAGAGCTTTCAACTATACTTACGATACTATACAAAAAAATTAAAAATTAAAAAATAAAAGTATTTTTTTTTCAAAACACGTTTAGTGTGATGAGTCGATCGACCCACCATACATACGCTCATAAGATTTTCAATATAGTTAAGGTCAGTGTGAGCTTATTTATACATATTTGAATTTCAAAATTTTGTGACAGTATAGAATTCTTAAGCATCCTGTGTATGTTTGTTAGCAAAATCCATTTTGTCAATTTTTTGCAAAATGGCGACAAGTATTAAAATTCAATCACTTATTACTCAGTAGTGTTCAATTTCGTCAAAAAGGTCTCTATACATGAAATGTTGAGAAGCCTAAAGCTCATCTAAGTAAAATATAAAAAATATATATTTTTGCTTGAAAACAAGCGATGTATCAGTTCGATCGTACCCCCATACTAGCCATTTTGAGACTTTCGGAAGAGTTAACGCTTTTAACTGCTTGGTTTCGAAGATTAAAATTTTAATTTTTAATATCGCATAGAACTAACGTGCAGCCCCTATACGTTATGTTTAAAAAAAATATATAAATTTTTTTTTCAAAATGGCGGCTATCGTAAAAATTCAAAGTGTCATAACTTTGCTAAATCAAATCCTACTAAAAAATGTCGTATGCAAAAAGTGTTTGGAATTTTATTTTGCATATAAAAGCAATTTTTAATTATTTTTTTTTTAATAAAAACCGAGTCTTACCATATATTGACCGAGACCTCGAACGAGCTTTTATGCGACTCTGCATACAGTTAACGCTCGTATGAAGCTTCTATTTAAGAAATTGACTTGAATTTTTGATACCAAATAGAGCTTTCAACTATACTTACGATACTATACAAAAAAATTAAAAATTAAAAAATAAAAGTATTTTTTTTTCAAAACACGTTTAGTGTGATGAGTCGATCGACCCACCATACATACGCTCATAAGATTTTCAATATAGTTAAGGTCAGTGTGAGCTTATTTATACATATTTGAATTTCAAAATTTTGTGACAGTATAGAATTCTTAAGCATCCTGTGTATGTTTGTTAGCAAAATCCATTTTGTCAATTTTTTGCAAAATGGCGACAAGTATTAAAATTCAATCACTTATTACTCAGTAGTGTTCAATTTTGTCAAAAAGGTCTCTATACATGAAATGTTGAGAAGCCTAAAGCTCATCTAAGTAAAATATAAAAAATATATATTTTTGCTTGAAAACAAGCGATGTATCAGTTCGATCGTACCCCCATACTAGCCATTTTGAGACTTTCGGAAGAGTTAACGCTCTTAACTGCTTGGTTTCGAAGATTAAAATTTTAATTTTTAATATCGCATAGAACTAACGTGCAGCCCCTATACGTTATGTTTAAAAAAAATATATAAAATTTTTTTTCAAAATGGCGGCTATCGTAAAAATTCAAAGTGTCATAACTTTGCTAAATCAAATCCTACTGAAAAATGTCGTATGCAAAAAGTGTTTGAAATTTTATTTTGCATATAAAAGCAATTTTTAATTATTTTTTTTTTAATAAAAATTGAGTCTTACCATATATTGACCGAGACCTCGAACGAGCTTTTATGCGACTCTGCATACAGTTAACGCTCGTATGAAGCTTCTATTTAAGAAATTGACTTGAATTTTTTATACCAAATAGAGCTTTCAACTATACTTACGATACTATACAAAAAAATTAAAAATTAAAAAATAAAAGTATTTTTTTTTCAAAACACGTTTAGTGTGATGAGTCGATCGACCCACCATACATACGCTCATAAGATTTTCAATATAGTTAAGGTCAGTGTGAGCTTATTTATACATATTTGAATTTCAAAATTTTGTGACAGTATAGAATTCTTAAGCATCCTGTGTATGTTTGTTAGCAAAATCCATTTTGTCAATTTTTTGCAAAATGGCGACAAGTATTAAAATTCAATCACTTATTACTCAGTAGTGTTCAATTTTGTCAAAAAGGTCTCTATACATGAAATGTTGAGAAGCCTAAAGCTCATCTAAGTAAAATATAAAAAATATATATTTTTGCTTGAAAACAAGCGATGTATCAGTTCGATCGTACCCCCATACTAGCCATTTTGAGACTTTCGGAAGAGTTAACGCTCTTAACTGCTTGGTTTCGAAGATTAAAATTTTAATTTTTAATATCGCATAGAACTAACGTGCAGCCCCTATACGTTATGTTTAAAAAAAATATATAAAATTTTTTTTCAAAATGGCGGCTATCGTAAAAATTCAAAGTGTCATAACTTTGCTAAATCAAATCCTACTGAAAAATGTCGTATGCAAAAAGTGTTTGGAATTTTATTTTGCATATAAAAGCAATTTTTAATTATTTTTTTTTTAATAAAAACCGAGTCTTACCATATATTGACCGAGACCTCGAACGAGCTTTTATGCGACTCTGCATACAGTTAACGCTCGTATGAAGCTTCTATTTAAGAAATTGACTTGAATTTTTTATACCAAATAGAGCTTTCAACTATACTTACGATACTATACAAAAAAATTAAAAATTAAAAAATAAAAGTATTTTTTTTTCAAAACACGTTTAGTGTGATGAGTCGATCGACCCACCATACATACGCTCATAAGATTTTCAATATAGTTAAGGTCAGTGTGAGCTTATTTATACATATTTGAATTTCAAAATTTTGTGACAGTATAGAATTCTTAAGCAACCTGTGTATGTTTGTTAGCAAAATCCATTTTGTCAATTTTTTGCAAAATGGCGACAAGTATTAAAATTCAATCACTTATTACTCAGTAGTGTTCAATTTTGTCAAAAAGGTCTCTATACATGAAATGTTGAGAAGCCTAAAGCTCATCTAAGTAAAATATAAAAAATATATATTTTTGCTTGAAAACAAGCGATGTATCAGTTCGATCGTACCCCCATACTAGCCATTTTGAGACTTTCGGAAGAGTTAACGCTCTTAACTGCTTGGTTTCGAAGATTAAAATTTGAATTTTTAATATCGCATAGAACTAACGTGCAGCCCCTATACGTTATGTTTAAAAAAAATATATAAATTTTTTTTTCAAAATGGCGGCTATCGTAAAAATTCAAAGTGTCATAACTTTGCTAAATCAAATCCTACTGAAAAATGTCGTATGCAAAAAGTGTTTGGAATTTTATTTTGCATATAAAAGCAATTTTTAATTATTTTTTTGTTAATAAAAACCGAGTCTTACCATATATTGACCGAGACCTCGAACGAGCTTTTATGCGACTCTGCATACAGTTAACGCTCGTATGAAGCTTCTATTTAAGAAATTGACTTGAATTTTTTATACCAAATAGAGCTTTCAACTATACTTACGATACTATACAAAAAAATTAAAAATTAAAAAATAAAAGTATTTTTTTTTCAAAACACGTTTAGTGTGATGAGTCGATCGACCCACCATACATACGCTCATAAGATTTTCAATATAGTTAAGGTCAGTGTGAGCTTATTTATACATATTTAAATTTCAAAATTTTGTGACAGTATAGAATTCTTAAGCATCCTGTGTATGTTTGTTAGCAAAATCCATTTTGTCAATTTTTTGCAAAATGGCGACAAGTATTAAAATTCAATCACTTATTACTCAGTAGTGTTCAATTTTGTCAAAAAGGTCTCTATACATGAAATGTTGAGAAGCCTAAAGCTCATCTAAGTAAAATATAAAAAATATATATTTTAGCTTGAAAACAAGCGATGTATCAGTTCGATCGTACCCCCATACTAGCCATTTTGAGACTTTCGGAAGAGTTAACGCTCTTAACTGCTTGGTTTCGAAGATTAAAATTTTAATTTTTAATATCGCATAGAACTAACGTGCAGCCCCTATACGTTATGTTTAAAAAAAATATATAAATTTTTTTTTCAAAATGGCGGCTATCGTAAAAATTCAAAGTGTCATAACTTTGCTAAATCAAATCCTACTGAAAAATGTCGTATGCAAAAAGTGTTTGGAATTTTATTTTGCATATAAAAGCAATTTTTAATTATTTTTTTTTTATTAAAAACCGAGTCTTACCATATATTGACCGAGACCTCGAACGAGCTTTTATGCGACTCTGCATACAGTTAACGCTCGTATGAAGCTTCTATTTAAGAAATTGACTTGAATTTTTGATACCAAATAGAGCTTTCAACTATACTTACGATACTATACAAAAAAATTAAAAATTAAAAAATAAAAGTATTTTTTTTTCAAAACACGTTTAGTGTGATGAGTCGATCGACCCACCATACATACGCTCATAAGATTTTCAATATAGTTAAGGTCAGTGTGAGCTTATTTATACATATTTGAATTTCAAAATTTTGTGACAGTATAGAATTCTTAAGCATCCTGTGTATGTTTGTTAGCAAAATCCATTTTGTCAATTTTTTGCAAAATGGCGACAAGTATTAAAATTCAATCACTTATTACTCAGTAGTGTTCAATTTTGTCATAAAGGTCTCTATACATGAAATGTTGAGAAGCCTAAAGCTCATCTAAGTAAAATATAAAAAATATATATTTTTGCTTGAAAACAAGCGATGTATCAGTTCGATCGTACCCCCATACTAGCCATTTTGAGACTTTCGGAAGAGTTAACGCTCTTAACTGCTTGGTTTCGAAGATTAAAATTTTAATTTTTAATATCGCATAGAACTAACGTGCAGCCCCTATACGTTATGTTTAAAAAAAATATATAAATTTTTTTTTCAAAATGGCGGCTATCGTAAAAATTCAAAGTGTCATAACTTTGCTAAATCAAATCCTACTGAAAAATGTCGTATGCAAAAAGTGTTTGGAATTTTATTTTGCATATAAAAGCAATTTTTAATTATTTTTTTTTTAATAAAAACCGAGTCTTACCATATATTGACCGAGACCTCGAACGAGCTTTTATGCGACTCTGCATACAGTTAACGCTCGTATGAAGCTTCTATTTAAGAAATTGACTTGAATTTTTTATACCAAATAGAGCTTTCAACTATACTTACGATACTATACAAAAAAATTAAAAATTAAAAAATAAAAGTATTTTTTTTTCAAAACACGTTTAGTGTGATGAGTCGATCGACCCACCATACATACGCTCATAAGATTTTCAATATAGTTAAGGTCAGTGTGAGCTTATTTATACATATTTGAATTTCAAAATTTTGTGACAGTATAGAATTCTTAAGCAACCTGTGTATGTTTGTTAGCAAAATCCATTTTGTCAATTTTTTGCAAAATGGCGACAAGTATTAAAATTCAATCACTTATTACTCAGTAGTGTTCAATTTTGTCAAAAAGGTCTCTATACATGAAATGTTGAGAAGCCTAAAGCTCATCTAAGTAAAATATAAAAAATATATATTTTTGCTTGAAAACAAGCGATGTATCAGTTCGATCGTACCCCCATACTAGCCATTTTGAGACTTTCGGAAGAGTTAACGCTCTTAACTGCTTGGTTTCGAAGATTAAAATTTTAATTTTTAATATCGCATAGAACTAACGTGCAGCCCCTATACGTTATGTTTAAAAAAAATATATAAATTTTTTTTTCAAAATGGCGGCTATCGTAAAAATTCAAAGTGTCATAACTTTGCTAAATCAAATCCTACTGAAAAATGTCGTATGCAAAAAGTGTTTGGAATTTTATTTTGCATATAAAAGCAATTTTTAATTATTTTTTTTTTAATAAAAACCGAGTCTTACCATATATTGACCGAGACCTCGAACGAGCTTTTATGCGACTCTGCATACAGTTAACGCTCGTATGAAGCTTCTATTTAAGAAATTGACTTGAATTTTTTATACCAAATAGAGCTTTCAACTATACTTACGATACTATACAAAAAAATTAAAAATTAAAAAATAAAAGTATTTTTTTTTCAAAACACGTTTAGTGTGATGAGTCGATCGACCCACCATACATACGCTCATAAGATTTTCAATATAGTTAAGGTCAGTGTGAGCTTATTTATACATATTTGAATTTCAAAATTTTGTGACAGTATAGAATTCTTAAGCATCCTGTGTATGTTTGTTAGCAAAATCCATTTTGTCAATTTTTTGCAAAATGGCGACAAGTATTAAAATTCAATCACTTATTACTCAGTAGTGTTCAATTTTGTCAAAAAGGTCTCTATACATGAAATGTTGAGAAGCCTAAAGCTCATCTAAGTAAAATATAAAAAATATATATTTTTGCTTGAAAACAAGCGATGTATCAGTTCGATCGTACCCCCATACTAGCCATTTTGAGACTTTCGGAAGAGTTAACGCTCTTAACTGCTTGGTTTCGAAGATTAAAATTTTAATTTTTAATATCGCATAGAACTAACGTGCAGCCCCTATACGTTATGTTTAAAAAAAATATATAAAATTTTTTTTCAAAATGGCGGCTATCGTAAAAATTCAAAGTGTCATAACTTTGCTAAATCAAATCCTACTGAAAAATGTCGTATGCAAAAAGTGTTTGGAATTTTATTTTGCATATAAAAGCAATTTTTAATTATTTTTTTTTTAATAAAAACCGAGTCTTACCATATATTGACCGAGACCTCGAACGAGCTTTTATGCGACTCTGCATACAGTTAACGCTCGTATGAAGCTTCTATTTAAGAAATTGACTTGAATTTTTTATACCAAATAGAGCTTTCAACTATACTTACGATACTATACAAAAAAATTAAAAATTAAAAAATAAAAGTATTTTTTTTTCAAAACACGTTTAGTGTGATGAGTCGATCGACCCACCATACATACGCTCATAAGATTTTCAATATAGTTAAGGTCAGTGTGAGCTTATTTATACATATTTGAATTTCAAAATTTTGTGACAGTATAGAATTCTTAAGCATCCTGTGTATGTTTGTTAGCAAAATCCATTTTGTCAATTTTTTGCAAAATGGCGACAAGTTTTAAAATTCAATAACTTATTACTCAGTAGTGTTCAATTTTGTCAAAAAGGTCTCTATACATGAAATGTTGAGAAGCCTAAAGCTCATCTAAGTAAAATATAAAAAATATATATTTTTGCTTGAAAACAAGCGATGTATCAGTTCGATCGTACCCCCATACTAGCCATTTTGAGACTTTCGGAAGAGTTAACGCTCTTAACTGCTTGGTTTCGAAGATTAAAATTTGAATTTTTAATATCGCATAGAACTAACGTGCAGCCCCTATACGTTATGTTTAAAAAAAATATATAAAATTTTTTTTCAAAATGGCGGCTATCGTAAAAATTCAAAGTGTCATAACTTTGCTAAATCAAATCCTACTGAAAAATGTCGTATGCAAAAAGTGTTTGGAATTTTATTTTGCATATAAAAGCAATTTTTAATTATTTTTTTGTTAATAAAAACCGAGTCTTACCATATATTGACCGAGACCTCGAACGAGCTTTTATGCGACTCTGCATACAGTTAACGCTCGTATGAAGCTTCTATTTAAGAAATTGACTTGAATTTTTTATACCAAATAGAGCTTTCAACTATACTTACGATACTATACAAAAAAATTAAAAATTAAAAAATAAAAGTATTTTTTTTTCAAAACACGTTTAGTGTGATGAGTCGATCGACCCACCATACATACGCTCATAAGATTTTCAATATAGTTAAGGTCAGTGTGAGCTTATTTATACATATTTGAATTTCAAAATTTTGTGACAGTATAGAATTCTTAAGCAGCCTGTGTATGTTTGTTAGCAAAATCCATTTTGTCAATTTTTTGCAAAATGGCGACAAGTATTAAATTTCAATCACTTATTACTCAGTAGTGTTCAATTTTGTTAAAAAGGTCTCTATACATGAAATGTTGAGAAGCCTAAAGCTCATCTAAGTAAAATATAAAAAATATATATTTTAGCTTGAAAACAAGCGATGTATCAGTTCGATCGTACCCCCATACTAGCCATTTTGAGACTTTCGGAAGAGTTAACGCTCTTAACTGCTTGGTTTCGAAGATTAAAATTTTAATTTTTAATATCGTATAGAACTAACGTGCAGCCCCTATACGTTATGTTTAAAAAAAATATATAAAATTTTTTTTCAAAATGGCGGCTATCGTAAAAATTTAAAGTGTCATAACTTTGCTAAATCAAATCCTACTGAAAAATGTCGTATGCAAAAAGTGTTTGGAATTTTATTTTGCATATAAAAGCAATTTTTAATTATTTTTTTTTTAATAAAAACCGAGTCTTACCATATATTGACCGAGACCTCGAACGAGCTTTTATGCGACTCTGCATACAGTTAACGCTCGTATGAAGCTTCTATTTAAGAAATTGACTTGAATTTTTCATACCAAATAGAGCTTTCAACTATACTTACGATACTATACAAAAAAATTAAAAATTAAAAAATAAAAGTATTTTTTTTTCAAAACACGTTTAGTGTGATGAGTCGATCGACCCACCATACATACGCTCATAAGATTTTCAATATAGTTAAGGTCAGTGTGAGCTTATTTATACATATTTGAATTTCAAAATTTTGTGACAGTATAGAATTCTTAAGCAACCTGTGTATGTTTGTTAGCAAAATCCATTTTGTCAATTTTTTGCAAAATGGCGACAAGTATTAAAATTCAATCACTTATTACTCAGTAGTGTTCAATTTTGTCAAAAAGGTCTCTATACATGAAATGTTGAGAAGCCTAAAGCTCATCTAAGTAAAATATAAAAAATATATATTTTTGCTTGAAAACAAGCGATGTATCAGTTCGATCGTACCCCCATACTAGCCATTTTGAGACTTTCGGAAGAGTTAACGCTCTTAACTGCTTGGTTTCGAAGATTAAAATTTTAATTTTTAATATCGCATAGAACTAACGTGCAGCCCCTATACGTTATGTTTAAAAAAAATATATAAATTTTTTTTTCAAAATGGCGGCTATCGTAAAAATTCAAAGTGTCATAACTTTGCTAAATCAAATCCTACTGAAAAATGTCGTATGCAAAAAGTGTTTGGAATTTTATTTTGCATATAAAAGCAATTTTTAATTATTTTTTTTTTAATAAAAACCGAGTCTTACCATATATTGACCGAGACCTCGAACGAGCTTTTATGCGACTCTGCATACAGTTAACGCTCGTATGAAGCTTCTATTTAAGAAATTGACTTGAATTTTTTATACCAAATAGAGCTTTCAACTATACTTACGATACTATACAAAAAAATTAAAAATTAAAAAATAAAAGTATTTTTTTTTCAAAACACGTTTAGTGTGATGAGTCGATCGACCCACCATACATACGCTCATAAGATTTTCAATATAGTTAAGGTCAGTGTGAGCTTATTTATACATATTTGAATTTCAAAATTTTGTGACAGTATAGAATTCTTAAGCATCCTGTGTATGTTTGTTAGCAAAATCCATTTTGTCAATTTTTTGCAAAATGGCGACAAGTATTAAAATTCAATCACTTATTACTCAGTAGTGTTCAATTTTGTCAAAAAGGTCTCTATACATGAAATGTTGAGAAGCCTAAAGCTCATCTAAGTAAAATATAAAAAATATATATTTTTGCTTGAAAACAAGCGATGTATCAGTTCGATCGTACCCCCATACTAGCCATTTTGAGACTTTCGGAAGAGTTAACGCTCTTAACTGCTTGGTTTCGAAGATTAAAATTTTAATTTTTAATATCGCATAGAACTAACGTGCAGCCCCTATACGTTATGTTTAAAAAAAATATATAAAATTTTTTTTCAAAATGGCGGCTATCGTAAAAATTCAAAGTGTCATAACTTTGCTAAATCAAATCCTACTGAAAAATGTCGTATGCAAAAAGTGTTTGGAATTTTATTTTGCATATAAAAGCAATTTTTAATTATTTTTTTTTTAATAAAAACCGAGTCTTACCATATATTGACCGAGACCTCGAACGAGCTTTTATGCGACTCTGCATACAGTTAACGCTCGTATGAAGCTTCTATTTAAGAAATTGACTTGAATTTTTTATACCAAATAGAGCTTTCAACTATACTTACGATACTATACAAAAAAATTAAAAATTAAAAAATAAAAGTATTTTTTTTTCAAAACACGTTTAGTGTGATGAGTCGATCGACCCACCATACATACGCTCATAAGATTTTCAATATAGTTAAGGTCAGTGTGAGCTTATTTATACATATTTGAATTTCAAAATTTTGTGACAGTATAGAATTCTTAAGCATCCTGTGTATGTTTGTTAGCAAAATCCATTTTGTCAATTTTTTGCAAAATGGCGACAAGTTTTAAAATTCAATAACTTATTACTCAGTAGTGTTCAATTTTGTCAAAAAGGTCTCTATACATGAAATGTTGAGAAGCCTAAAGCTCATCTAAGTAAAATATAAAAAATATATATTTTTGCTTGAAAACAAGCGATGTATCAGTTCGATCGTACCCCCATACTAGCCATTTTGAGACTTTCGGAAGAGTTAACGCTCTTAACTGCTTGGTTTCGAAGATTAAAATTTGAATTTTTAATATCGCATAGAACTAACGTGCAGCCCCTATACGTTATGTTTAAAAAAAATATATAAAATTTTTTTTCAAAATGGCGGCTATCGTAAAAATTCAAAGTGTCATAACTTTGCTAAATCAAATCCTACTGAAAAATGTCGTATGCAAAAAGTGTTTGGAATTTTATTTTGCATATAAAAGCAATTTTTAATTATTTTTTTGTTAATAAAAACCGAGTCTTACCATATATTGACCGAGACCTCGAACGAGCTTTTATGCGACTCTGCATACAGTTAACGCTCGTATGAAGCTTCTATTTAAGAAATTGACTTGAATTTTTTATACCAAATAGAGCTTTCAACTATACTTACGATACTATACAAAAAAATTAAAAATTAAAAAATAAAAGTATTTTTTTTTCAAAACACGTTTAGTGTGATGAGTCGATCGACCCACCATACATACGCTCATAAGATTTTCAATATAGTTAAGGTCAGTGTGAGCTTATTTATACATATTTGAATTTCAAAATTTTGTGACAGTATAGAATTCTTAAGCAGCCTGTGTATGTTTGTTAGCAAAATCCATTTTGTCAATTTTTTGCAAAATGGCGACAAGTATTAAATTTCAATCACTTATTACTCAGTAGTGTTCAATTTTGTTAAAAAGGTCTCTATACATGAAATGTTGAGAAGCCTAAAGCTCATCTAAGTAAAATATAAAAAATATATATTTTAGCTTGAAAACAAGCGATGTATCAGTTCGATCGTACCCCCATACTAGCCATTTTGAGACTTTCGGAAGAGTTAACGCTCTTAACTGCTTGGTTTCGAAGATTAAAATTTTAATTTTTAATATCGTATAGAACTAACGTGCAGCCCCTATACGTTATGTTTAAAAAAAATATATAAAATTTTTTTTCAAAATGGCGGCTATCGTAAAAATTTAAAGTGTCATAACTTTGCTAAATCAAATCCTACTGAAAAATGTCGTATGCAAAAAGTGTTTGGAATTTTATTTTGCATATAAAAGCAATTTTTAATTATTTTTTTTTTAATAAAAACCGAGTCTTACCATATATTGACCGAGACCTCGAACGAGCTTTTATGCGACTCTGCATACAGTTAACGCTCGTATGAAGCTTCTATTTAAGAAATTGACTTGAATTTTTCATACCAAATAGAGCTTTCAACTATACTTACGATACTATACAAAAAAATTAAAAATTAAAAAATAAAAGTATTTTTTTTTCAAAACACGTTTAGTGTGATGAGTCGATCGACCCACCATACATACGCTCATAAGATTTTCAATATAGTTAAGGTCAGTGTGAGCTTATTTATACATATTTGAATTTCAAAATTTTGTGACAGTATAGAATTCTTAAGCATCCTGTGTATGTTTGTTAGCAAAATCCATTTTGTCAATTTTTTGCAAAATGGCGACAAGTATTAAAATTCAATCACTTATTACTCAGTAGTGTTCAATTTTGTCATAAAGGTCTCTATACATGAAATGTTGAGAAGCCTAAAGCTCATCTAAGTAAAATATAAAAAATATATATTTTTGCTTGAAAACAAGCGATGTATCAGTTCGATCGTACCCCCATACTAGCCATTTTGAGACTTTCGGAAGAGTTAACGCTCTTAACTGCTTGGTTTCGAAGATTAAAATTTTAATTTTTAATATCGCATAGAACTAACGTGCAGCCCCTATACGTTATGTTTAAAAAAAATATATAAATTTTTTTTTCAAAATGGCGGCTATCGTAAAAATTCAAAGTGTCATAACTTTGCTAAATCAAATCCTACTGAAAAATGTCGTAAGCAAAAAGTGTTTGGAATTTTATTTTGCATATAAAAGCAATTTTTAATTATTTTTTTTTTAATAAAAACCGAGTCTTACCATATATTGACCGAGACCTCGAACGAGCTTTTATGCGACTCTGCATACAGTTAACGCTCGTATGAAGCTTCTATTTAAGAAATTAACTTGAATTTTTTATACCAAATAGAGCTTTCAACTATACTTACGATACTATACAAAAAAATTAAAAATTAAAAAATAAAAGTATTTTTTTTTCAAAACACGTTTAGTGTGATGAGTCGATCGACCCACCATACATACGCTCATAAGATTTTCAATATAGTTAAGGTCAGTGTGAGCTTATTTATACATATTTGAATTTCAAAATTTTGTGACAGTATAGAATTCTTAAGCAACCTGTGTATGTTTGTTAGCAAAATCCATTTTGTCAATTTTTTGCAAAATGGCGACAAGTATTAAAATTCAATCACTTATTACTCAGTAGTGTTCAATTTTGTCAAAAAGGTCTCTATACATGAAATGTTGAGAAGCCTAAAGCTCATCTAAGTAAAATATAAAACATATATATTTTTGCTTGAAAACAAGCGATGTATCAGTTCGATCGTACCCCCATACTAGCCATTTTGAGACTTTCGGAAGAGTTAACGCTCTTAACTGCTTGGTTTCGAAGATTAAAATTTTAATTTTTAATATCGCATAGAACTAACGTGCAGCCCCTATACGTTATGTTTAAAAAAAATATATAAAATTTTTTTTCAAAATAGCGGCTATCGTAAAAATTCAAAGTGTCATAACTTTGCTAAATCAAATCCTACTGAAAAATGTCGTATGCAAAAAGTGTTTGGAATTTTATTTTGCATATAAAAGCAATTTTTAATTATTTTTTTTTTAATAAAAACCGAGTCTTACCATATATTGACCGAGACCTCGAACGAGCTTTTATGCGACTCTGCATACAGTTAACGCTCGTATGAAGCTTCTATTTAAGAAATTGACTTGAATTTTTTATACCAAATAGAGCTTTCAACTATACTTACGATACTATACAAAAAAATTAAAAATTAAAAAATAAAAGTATTTTTTTTTCAAAACACGTTTAGTGTGATGAGTCGATCGACCCACCATACATACGCTCATAAGATTTTCAATATAGTTAAGGTCAGTGTGAGATTATTTATACATATTTGAATTTCAAAATTTTGTGACAGTATAGAATTCTTAAGCATCCTGTGTAAGTTTGTTAGCAAAATCCATTTTGTCAATTTTTTGCAAAATGGCGACAAGTATTAAAATTCAATCACTTATTACTCAGTAGTGTTCAATTTTGTCAAAAAGGTCTCTATACATGAAATGTTGAGAAGCCTAAAGCTCATCTAAGTAAAATATAAAAAATATATATTTTTGCTTGAAAACAAGCGATGTATCAGTTCGATCGTACCCCCATACTAGCCATTTTGAGACTTTCGGAAGAGTTAACGCTCTTAACTGCTTGGTTTCGAAGATTAAAATTTTAATTTTTAATATCGCATAGAACTAACGTGCAGCCCCTATACGTTATGTTTAAAAAAAATATATAAATTTTTTTTTCAAAATGGCGGCTATCGTAAAAATTCAAAGTGTCATAACTTTGCTAAATCAAATCCTACTGAAAAATGTCGTATGCAAAAAGTGTTTGGAATTTTATTTTGCATATAAAAGCAATTTTTAATTATTTTTTTTTTAATAAAAACCGAGTCTTACCATATATTGACCGAGACCTCGAACGAGCTTTTATGCGACTCTGCATACAGTTAACGCTCGTATGAAGCTTCTATTTAAGAAATTGACTTGAATTTTTTATACCAAATAGAGCTTTCAACTATACTTACGATACTATACAAAAAAATTAAAAATTAAAAAATAAAAGTATTTTTTTTTCAAAACACGTTTAGTGTGATGAGTCGATCGACCCACCATACATACGCTCATAAGATTTTCAATATAGTTAAGGTCAGTGTGAGCTTATTTATACATATTTGAATTTCAAAATTTTGTGACAGTATAGAATTCTTAAGCATCCTGTGTATGTTTGTTAGCAAAATCCATTTTGTCAATTTTTTGCAAAATGGCGACAAGTATTAAAATTCAATCACTTATTACTCAGTAGTGTTCAATTTTGTCAAAAAGGTCTCTATACATGAAATGTTGAGAAGCCTAAAGCTCATCTAAGTAAAATATAAAAAATATATATTTTTGCTTGAAAACAAGCGATGTAACAGTTCGATCGTACCCCCATACTAGCCATTTTGAGACTTTCGGAAGAGTTAACGCTCTTAACTGCTTGGTTTCGAAGATTAAAATTTTAATTTTTAATATCGCATAGAACTAACGTGCAGCCCCTATACGTTATGTTTAAAAAAAATATATAAAATTTTTTTTCAAAATGGCGGCTATCGTAAAAATTCAAAGTGTCATAACTTTGCTAAATCAAATCCTACTGAAAAATGTCGTATGCAAAAAGTGTTTGAAATTTTATTTTGCATATAAAAGCAATTTTTAATTATTTTTTTTTTAATAAAAATTGAGTCTTACCATATATTGACCGAGACCTCGAACGAGCTTTTATGCGACTCTGCATACAGTTAACGCTCGTATGAAGCTTCTATTTAAGAAATTGACTTGAATTTTTGATACCAAATAGAGCTTTCAACTATACTTACGATACTATACAAAAAAATTAAAAATTAAAAAATAAAAGTATTTTTTTTTCAAAACACGTTTAGTGTGATGAGTCGATCGACCCACCATACATACGCTCATAAGATTTTACATATAGTTAAGGTCAGTGTGAGCTTATTTATACATATTTGAATTTCAAAATTTTGTGACAGTATAGAATTCTTAAGCATCCTGTGTATGTTTGTTAGCAAAATCCATTTTGTCAATTTTTTGCAAAATGGCGACAAGTATTAAAATTCAATCACTTATTACTCAGTAGTGTTCAATTTTGTCAAAAAGGTCTCTATACATGAAATGTTGAGAAGCCTAAAGCTCATCTAAGTAAAATATAAAAAATATATATTTTAGCTTGAAAACAAGCGATGTATCAGTTCGATCGTACCCCCATACTAGCCATTTTGAGACTTTCGGAAGAGTTAACGCTCTTAACTGCTTGGTTTCGAAGATTAAAATTTTAATTTTTAATATCGCATAGAACTAACGTGCAGCCCCTATACGTTATGTTTAAAAAAAATATATAAATTTTTTTTTCAAAATGGCGGCTATCGTAAAAATTCAAAGTGTCATAACTTTGCTAAATCAAATCCTACTGAAAAATGTCGTATGCAAAAAGTGTTTGGAATTTTATTTTGCATATAAAAGCAATTTTTAATTATTTTTTTTTTAATAAAAACCGAGTCTTACCATATATTGACCGAGACCTCGAACGAGCTTTTATGCGACTCTGCATACAGTTAACGCTCGTATGAAGCTTCTATTTAAGAAATTGACTTGAATTTTTGATACCAAATAGAGCTTTCAACTATACTTACGATACTATACAAAAAAATTAAAAATTAAAAAATAAAAGTATTTTTTTTTCAAAACACGTTTAGTGTGATGAGTCGATCGACCCACCATACATACGCTCATAAGATTTTCAATATAGTTAAGGTCAGTGTGAGCTTATTTATACATATTTGAATTTCAAAATTTTGTGACAGTATAGAATTCTTAAGCATCCTGTGTATGTTTGTTAGCAAAATCCATTTTGTCAATTTTTTGCAAAATGGCGACAAGTATTAAAATTCAATCACTTATTACTCAGTAGTGTTCAATTTTGTCAAAAAGGTCTCTATACATGAAATGTTGAGAAGCCTAAAGCTCATCTAAGTAAAATATAAAAAATATATATTTTTGCTTGAAAACAAGCGATGTATCAGTTCGATCGTACCCCCATACTAGCCATTTTGAGACTTTCGGAAGAGTTAACGCTCTTAACTGCTTGGTTTCGAAGATTAAAATTTGAATTTTTAATATCGCATAGAACTAACGTGCAGCCCCTATACGTTATGTTTAAAAAAAATATATAAAATTTTTTTTCAAAATGGCGGCTATCGTAAAAATTCAAAGTGTCATAACTTTGCTAAATCAAATCCTACTGAAAAATGTCGTATGCAAAAAGTGTTTGGAATTTTATTTTGCATATAAAAGCAATTTTTAATTTTTTTTTTGTTAATAAAAACCGAGTCTTACCATATATTGACCGAGACCTCGAACGAGCTTTTATGCGACTCTGCATACAGTTAACGCTCGTATGAAGCTTCTATTTAAGAAATTGACTTGAATTTTTTATACCAAATAGAGCTTTCAACTATACTTACGATACTATACAAAAAAATTAAAAATTAAAAAATAAAAGTATTTTTTTTTCAAAACACGTTTAGTGTGATGAGTCGATCGACCCACCATACATACGCTCATAAGATTTTCAATATAGTTAAGGTCAGTGTGAGCTTATTTATACATATTTGAATTTCAAAATTTTGTGACAGTATAGAATTCTTAAGCATCCTGTGTATGTTTGTTAGCAAAATCCATTTTGTCAATTTTTTGCAAAATGGCGACAAGTATTAAAATTCAATCACTTATTACTCAGTAGTGTTCAATTTTGTCAAAAAGGTCTCTATACATGAAATGTTGAGAAGCCTAAAGCTCATCTAAGTAAAATATAAAAAATATATATTTTAGCTTGAAAACAAGCGATGTATCAGTTCGATCGTACCCCCATACTAGCCATTTTGAGACTTTCGGAAGAGTTAACGCTCTTAACTGCTTGGTTTCGAAGATTAAAATTTTAATTTTTAATATCGCATAGAACTAACGTGCAGCCCCTATACGTTATGTTTAAAAAAAATATATAAATTTTTTTTTCAAAATGGCGGCTATCGTAAAAATTCAAAGTGTCATAACTTTGCTAAATCAAATCCTACTGAAAAATGTCGTATGCAAAAAGTGTTTGGAATTTTATTTTGCATATAAAAGCAATTTTTAATTATTTTTTTTTTATTAAAAACCGAGTCTTACCATATATTGACCGAGACCTCGAACGAGCTTTTATGCGACTCTGCATACAGTTAACGCTCGTATGAAGCTTCTATTTAAGAAATTGACTTGAATTTTTGATACCAAATAGAGCTTTCAACTATACTTACGATACTATACAAAAAAATTAAAAATTAAAAAATAAAAGTATTTTTTTTTCAAAACACGTTTAGTGTGATGAGTCGATCGACCCACCATACATACGCTCATAAGATTTTCAATATAGTTAAGGTCAGTGTGAGCTTATTTATACATATTTGAATTTCAAAATTTTGTGACAGTATAGAATTCTTAAGCATCCTGTGTATGTTTGTTAGCAAAATCCATTTTGTCAATTTTTTGCAAAATGGCGACAAGTATTAAAATTCAATCACTTATTACTCAGTAGTGTTCAATTTTGTCAAAAAGGTCTCTATACATGAAATGTTGAGAAGCCTAAAGCTCATCTAAGTAAAATATAAAAAATATATATTTTTGCTTGAAAACAAGCGATGTATCAGTTCGATCGTACCCCCATACTAGCCATTTTGAGACTTTCGGAAGAGTTAACGCTCTTAACTGCTTGGTTTCGAAGATTAAAATTTGAATTTTTAATATCGCATAGAACTAACGTGCAGCCCCTATACGTTATGTTTAAAAAAAATATATAAAATTTTTTTTCAAAATGGCGGCTATCGTAAAAATTCAAAGTGTCATAACTTTGCTAAATCAAATCCTACTGAAAAATGTCGTATGCAAAAAGTGTTTGGAATTTTATTTTGCATATAAAAGCAATTTTTAATTATTTTTTTGTTAATAAAAACCGAGTCTTACCATATATTGACCGAGACCTCGAACGAGCTTTTATGCGACTCTGCATACAGTTAACGCTCGTATGAAGCTTCTATTTAAGAAATTGACTTGAATTTTTTATACCAAATAGAGCTTTCAACTATACTTACGATACTATACAAAAAAATTAAAAATTAAAAAATAAAAGTATTTTTTTTTCAAAACACGTTTAGTGTGATGAGTCGATCGACCCACCATACATACGCTCATAAGATTTTCAATATAGTTAAGGTCAGTGTGAGCTTATTTATACATATTTAAATTTCAAAATTTTGTGACAGTATAGAATTCTTAAGCATCCTGTGTATGTTTGTTAGCAAAATCCATTTTGTCAATTTTTTGCAAAATGGCGACAAGTATTAAAATTCAATCACTTATTACTCAGTAGTGTTCAATTTTGTCAAAAAGGTCTCTATACATGAAATGTTGAGAAGCCTAAAGCTCATCTAAGTAAAATATAAAAAATATATATTTTAGCTTGAAAACAAGCGATGTATCAGTTCGATCGTACCCCCATACTAGCCATTTTGAGACTTTCGGAAGAGTTAACGCTCTTAACTGCTTGGTTTCGAAGATTAAAATTTTAATTTTTAATATCGCATAGAACTAACGTGCAGCCCCTATACGTTATGTTTAAAAAAAATATATAAATTTTTTTTTCAAAATGGCGGCTATCGTAAAAATTCAAAGTGTCATAACTTTGCTAAATCAAATCCTACTGAAAAATGTCGTATGCAAAAAGTGTTTGGAATTTTATTTTGCATATAAAAGCAATTTTTAATTATTTTTTTTTTAATAAAAACCGAGTCTTACCATATATTGACCGAGACCTCGAACGAGCTTTTATGCGACTCTGCATACAGTTAACGCTCGTATGAAGCTTCTATTTAAGAAATTGACTTGAATTTTTTATACCAAATAGAGCTTTCAACTATACTTACGATACTATACAAAAAAATTAAAAATTAAAAAATAAAAGTATTTTTTTTTCAAAACACGTTTAGTGTGATGAGTCGATCGACCCACCATACATACGCTCATAAGATTTTCAATATAGTTAAGGTCAGTGTGAGCTTATTTATACATATTTGAATTTCAAAATTTTGTGACAGTATAGAATTCTTAAGCATCCTGTGTATGTTTGTTAGCAAAATCCATTTTGTCAATTTTTTGCAAAATGGCGACAAGTATTAAAATTCAATCACTTATTACTCAGTAGTGTTCAATTTTGTCAAAAAGGTCTATATACATGAAATGTTAAGAAGCCTAAAGCTCATCTAAGTAAAATATAAAAAATATATATTTTTGCTTGAAAACAAGCGATGTATCAGTTCGATCGTACCCCCATACTAGCCATTTTGAGACTTTCGGAAGAGTTAACGCTCTTAACTGCTTGGTTTCGAAGATTAAAATTTTAATTTTTAATATCGCATAGAACTAACGTGCAGCCCCTATACGTTATGTTTAAAAAAAATATATAAAATTTTTTTTCAAAATGGCGGCTATCGTAAAAATTCAAAGTGTCATAACTTTGCTAAATCAAATCCTACTGAAAAATGTCGTATGCAAAAAGTGTTTGAAATTTTATTTTGCATATAAAAGCAATTTTTAATTATTTTTTTTTTAATAAAAATTGAGTCTTACCATATATTGACCGAGACCTCGAACGAGCTTTTATGCGACTCTGCATACAGTTAACGCTCGTATGAAGCTTCTATTTAAGAAATTGACTTGAATTTTTGATACCAAATAGAGCTTTCAACTATACTTACGATACTATACAAAAAAATTAAAAATTAAAAAATAAAAGTATTTTTTTTTCAAAACACGTTTAGTGTGATGAGTCGATCGACCCACCATACATACGCTCATAAGATTTTCAATATAGTTAAGGTCAGTGTGAGCTTATTTATACATATTTGAATTTCAAAATTTTGTGACAGTATAGAATTCTTAAGCATCCTGTGTATGTTTGTTAGCAAAATCCATTTTGTCAATTTTTTGCAAAATGGCGACAAGTATTAAAATTCAATCACTTATTACTCAGTAGTGTTCAATTTTGTCAAAAAGGTCTCTATACATGAAATGTTGAGAAGCCTAAAGCTCATCTAAGTAAAATATAAAAAATATATATTTTAGCTTGAAAACAAGCGATGTATCAGTTCGATCGTACCCCCATACTAGCCATTTTGAGACTTTCGGAAGAGTTAACGCTCTTAACTGCTTGGTTTCGAAGATTAAAATTTTAATTTTTAATATCGCATAGAACTAACGTGCAGCCCCTATACGTTATGTTTAAAAAAAATATATAAATTTTTTTTTCAAAATGGCGGCTATCGTAAAAATTCAAAGTGTCATAACTTTGCTAAATCAAATCCTACTGAAAAATGTCGTATGCAAAAAGTGTTTGGAATTTTATTTTGCATATAAAAGCAATTTTTAATTATTTTTTTTTTATTAAAAACCGAGTCTTACCATATATTGACCGAGACCTCGAACGAGCTTTTATGCGACTCTGCATACAGTTAACGCTCGTATGAAGCTTCTATTTAAGAAATTGACTTGAATTTTTGATACCAAATAGAGCTTTCAACTATACTTACGATACTATACAAAAAAATTAAAAATTAAAAAATAAAAGTATTTTTTTTTCAAAACACGTTTAGTGTGATGAGTCGATCGACCCACCATACATACGCTAATAAGATTTTCAATATAGTTAAGGTCAGTGTGAGCTTATTTATACATATTTAAATTTCAAAATTTTGTGACAGTATAGAATTCTTAAGCATCCTGTGTATGTTTGTTAGCAAAATCCATTTTGTCAATTTTTTGCAAAATGGCGACAAGTATTAAAATTCAATCACTTATTACTCAGTAGTGTTCAATTTTGTCAAAAAGGTCTCTATACATGAAATGTTGAGAAGCCTAAAGCTCATCTAAGTAAAATATAAAAAATATATATTTTAGCTTGAAAACAAGCGATGTATCAGTTCGATCGTACCCCCATACTAGCCATTTTGAGACTTTCGGAAGAGTTAACGCTCTTAACTGCTTGGTTTCGAAGATTAAAATTTTAATTTTTAATATCGCATAGAACTAACGTGCAGCCCCTATACGTTATGTTTAAAAAAAATATATAAATTTTTTTTTCAAAATGGCGGCTATCGTAAAAATTCAAAGTGTCATAACTTTGCTAAATCAAATCCTACTGAAAAATGTCGTATGCAAAAAGTGTTTGGAATTTTATTTTGCATATAAAAGCAATTTTTAATTATTTTTTTTTTAATAAAAACCGAGTCTTACCATATATTGACCGAGACCTCGAACGAGCTTTTATGCGACTCTGCATACAGTTAACGCTCGTATGAAGCTTCTATTTAAGAAATTGACTTGAATTTTTTATACCAAATAGAGCTTTCAACTATACTTACGATACTATACAAAAAAATTAAAAATTAAAAAATAAAAGTATTTTTTTTTCAAAACACGTTTAGTGTGATGAGTCGATCGACCCACCATACATACGCTCATAAGATTTTCAATATAGTTAAGGTCAGTGTGAGCTTATTTATACATATTTGAATTTCAAAATTTTGTGACAGTATAGAATTCTTAAGCATCCTGTGTATGTTTGTTAGCAAAATCCATTTTGTCAATTTTTTGCAAAATGGCGACAAGTATTAAAATTCAATCACTTATTACTCAGTAGTGTTCAATTTTGTCAAAAAGGTCTATATACATGAAATGTTAAGAAGCCTAAAGCTCATCTAAGTAAAATATAAAAAATATATATTTTTGCTTGAAAACAAGCGATGTATCAGTTCGATCGTACCCCCATACTAGCCATTTTGAGACTTTCGGAAGAGTTAACGCTCTTAACTGCTTGGTTTCGAAGATTAAAATTTTAATTTTTAATATCGCATAGAACTAACGTGCAGCCCCTATACGTTATGTTTAAAAAAAATATATAAAATTTTTTTTCAAAATGGCGGCTATCGTAAAAATTCAAAGTGTCATAACTTTGCTAAATCAAATCCTACTGAAAAATGTCGTATGCAAAAAGTGTTTGAAATTTTATTTTGCATATAAAAGCAATTTTTAATTATTTTTTTTTTAATAAAAATTGAGTCTTACCATATATTGACCGAGACCTCGAACGAGCTTTTATGCGACTCTGCATACAGTTAACGCTCGTATGAAGCTTCTATTTAAGAAATTGACTTGAATTTTTGATACCAAATAGAGCTTTCAACTATACTTACGATACTATACAAAAAAATTAAAAATTAAAAAATAAAAGTATTTTTTTTTCAAAACACGTTTAGTGTGATGAGTCGATCGACCCACCATACATACGCTCATAAGATTTTACATATAGTTAAGGTCAGTGTGAGCTTATTTATACATATTTGAATTTCAAAATTTTGTGACAGTATAGAATTCTTAAGCATCCTGTGTATGTTTGTTAGCAAAATCCATTTTGTCAATTTTTTGCAAAATGGCGACAAGTATTAAAATTCAATCACTTATTACTCAGTAGTGTTCAATTTTGTCAAAAAGGTCTCTATACATGAAATGTTGAGAAGCCTAAAGCTCATCTAAGTAAAATATAAAAAATATATATTTTAGCTTGAAAACAAGCGATGTATCAGTTCGATCGTACCCCCATACTAGCCATTTTGAGACTTTCGGAAGAGTTAACGCTCTTAACTGCTTGGTTTCGAAGATTAAAATTTTAATTTTTAATATCGCATAGAACTAACGTGCAGCCCCTATACGTTATGTTTAAAAAAAATATATAAATTTTTTTTTCAAAATGGCGGCTATCGTAAAAATTCAAAGTGTCATAACTTTGCTAAATCAAATCCTACTGAAAAATGTCGTATGCAAAAAGTGTTTGGAATTTTATTTTGCATATAAAAGCAATTTTTAATTATTTTTTTTTTAATAAAAACCGAGTCTTACCATATATTGACCGAGACCTCGAACGAGCTTTTATGCGACTCTGCATACAGTTAACGCTCGTATGAAGCTTCTATTTAAGAAATTGACTTGAATTTTTGATACCAAATAGAGCTTTCAACTATACTTACGATACTATACAAAAAAATTAAAAATTAAAAAATAAAAGTATTTTTTTTTCAAAACACGTTTAGTGTGATGAGTCGATCGACCCACCATACATACGCTCATAAGATTTTCAATATAGTTAAGGTCAGTGTGAGCTTATTTATACATATTTGAATTTCAAAATTTTGTGACAGTATAGAATTCTTAAGCATCCTGTGTATGTTTGTTAGCAAAATCCATTTTGTCAATTTTTTGCAAAATGGCGACAAGTATTAAAATTCAATCACTTATTACTCAGTAGTGTTCAATTTTGTCAAAAAGGTCTCTATACATGAAATGTTGAGAAGCCTAAAGCTCATCTAAGTAAAATATAAAAAATATATATTTTTGCTTGAAAACAAGCGATGTATCAGTTCGATCGTACCCCCATACTAGCCATTTTGAGACTTTCGGAAGAGTTAACGCTCTTAACTGCTTGGTTTCGAAGATTAAAATTTGAATTTTTAATATCGCATAGAACTAACGTGCAGCCCCTATACGTTATGTTTAAAAAAAATATATAAAATTTTTTTTCAAAATGGCGGCTATCGTAAAAATTCAAAGTGTCATAACTTTGCTAAATCAAATCCTACTGAAAAATGTCGTATGCAAAAAGTGTTTGGAATTTTATTTTGCATATAAAAGCAATTTTTAATTATTTTTTTGTTAATAAAAACCGAGTCTTACCATATATTGACCGAGACCTCGAACGAGCTTTTATGCGACTCTGCATACAGTTAACGCTCGTATGAAGCTTCTGTTTAAGAAATTGACTTGAATTTTTTATACCAAATAGAGCTTTCAACTATACTTACGATACTATACAAAAAAATTAAAAATTAAAAAATAAAAGTATTTTTTTTTCAAAACACGTTTAGTGTGATGAGTCGATCGACCCACCATACATACGCTCATAAGATTTTCAATATAGTTAAGGTCAGTGTGAGCTTATTTATACATATTTGAATTTCAAAATTTTGTGACAGTATAGAATTCTTAAGCATCCTGTGTATGTTTGTTAGCAAAATCCATTTTGTCAATTTTTTGCAAAATGGCGACAAGTATTAAAATTCAATCACTTATTACTCAGTAGTGTTCAATTTTGTCAAAAAGGTCTCTATACATGAAATGTTGAGAAGCCTAAAGCTCATCTAAGTAAAATATAAAAAATATATATTTTAGCTTGAAAACAAGCGATGTATCAGTTCGATCGTACCCCCATACTAGCCATTTTGAGACTTTCGGAAGAGTTAACGCTCTTAACTGCTTGGTTTCGAAGATTAAAATTTTAATTTTTAATATCGCATAGAACTAACGTGCAGCCCCTATACGTTATGTTTAAAAAAAATATATAAATTTTTTTTTCAAAATGGCGGCTATCGTAAAAATTCAAAGTGTCATAACTTTGCTAAATCAAATCCTACTGAAAAATGTCGTATGCAAAAAGTGTTTGGAATTTTATTTTGCATATAAAAGCAATTTTTAATTATTTTTTTTTTATTAAAAACCGAGTCTTACCATATATTGACCGAGACCTCGAACGAGCTTTTATGCGACTCTGCATACAGTTAACGCTCGTATGAAGCTTCTATTTAAGAAATTGACTTGAATTTTTGATACCAAATAGAGCTTTCAACTATACTTACGATACTATACAAAAAAATTAAAAATTAAAAAATAAAAGTATTTTTTTTTCAAAACACGTTTAGTGTGATGAGTCGATCGACCCACCATACATACGCTCATAAGATTTTCAATATAGTTAAGGTCAGTGTGAGCTTATTTATACATATTTGAATTTCAAAATTTTGTGACAGTATAGAATTCTTAAGCATCCTGTGTATGTTTGTTAGCAAAATCCATTTTGTCAATTTTTTGCAAAATGGCGACAAGTATTAAAATTCAATCACTTATTACTCAGTAGTGTTCAATTTTGTCAAAAAGGTCTCTATACATGAAATGTTGAGAAGCCTAAAGCTCATCTAAGTAAAATATAAAAAATATATATTTTTGCTTGAAAACAAGCGATGTATCAGTTCGATCGTACCCCCATACTAGCCATTTTGAGACTTTCGGAAGAGTTAACGCTCTTAACTGCTTGGTTTCGAAGATTAAAATTTGAATTTTTAATATCGCATAGAACTAACGTGCAGCCCCTATACGTTATGTTTAAAAAAAATATATAAAATTTTTTTTCAAAATGGCGGCTATCGTAAAAATTCAAAGTGTCATAACTTTGCTAAATCAAATCCTACTGAAAAATGTCGTATGCAAAAAGTGTTTGGAATTTTATTTTGCATATAAAAGCAATTTTTAATTATTTTTTTGTTAATAAAAACCGAGTCTTACCATATATTGACCGAGACCTCGAACGAGCTTTTATGCGACTCTGCATACAGTTAACGCTCGTATGAAGCTTCTATTTAAGAAATTGACTTGAATTTTTTATACCAAATAGAGCTTTCAACTATACTTACGATACTATACAAAAAAATTAAAAATTAAAAAATAAAAGTATTTTTTTTTCAAAACACGTTTAGTGTGATGAGTCGATCGACCCACCATACATACGCTCATAAGATTTTCAATATAGTTAAGGTCAGTGTGAGCTTATTTATACATATTTGAATTTCAAAATTTTGTGACAGTATAGAATTCTTAAGCATCCTGTGTATGTTTGTTAGCAAAATCCATTTTGTCAATTTTTTGCAAAATGGCGACAAGTATTAAAATTCAATCACTTATTACTCAGTAGTGTTCAATTTTGTCAAAAAGGTCTCTATACATGAAATGTTGAGAAGCCTAAAGCTCATCTAAGTAAAATATAAAAAATATATATTTTTGCTTGAAAACAAGCGATGTATCAGTTCGATCGTACCCCCATACTAGCCATTTTGAGACTTTCGGAAGAGTTAACGCTCTTAACTGCTTGGTTTCGAAGATTAAAATTTGAATTTTTAATATCGCATAGAACTAACGTGCAGCCCCTATACGTTATGTTTAAAAAAAATATATAAAATTTTTTTTCAAAATGGCGGCTATCGTAAAAATTCAAAGTGTCATAACTTTGCTAAATCAAATCCTACTGAAAAATGTCGTATGCAAAAAGTGTTTGGAATTTTATTTTGCATATAAAAGCAATTTTTAATTATTTTTTTGTTAATAAAAACCGAGTCTTACCATATATTGACCGAGACCTCGAACGAGCTTTTATGCGACTCTGCATACAGTTAACGCTCGTATGAAGCTTCTATTTAAGAAATTGACTTGAATTTTTTATACCAAATAGAGCTTTCAACTATACTTACGATACTATACAAAAAAATTAAAAATTAAAAAATAAAAGTATTTTTTTTTCAAAACACGTTTAGTGTGATGAGTCGATCGACCCACCATACATACGCTCATAAGATTTTCAATATAGTTAAGGTCAGTGTGAGCTTATTTATACATATTTAAATTTCAAAATTTTGTGACAGTATAGAATTCTTAAGCATCCTGTGTATGTTTGTTAGCAAAATCCATTTTGTCAATTTTTTGCAAAATGGCGACAAGTATTAAAATTCAATCACTTATTACTCAGTAGTGTTCAATTTTGTCAAAAAGGTCTCTATACATGAAATGTTGAGAAGCCTAAAGCTCATCTAAGTAAAATATAAAAAATATATATTTTAGCTTGAAAACAAGCGATGTATCAGTTCGATCGTACCCCCATACTAGCCATTTTGAGACTTTCGGAAGAGTTAACGCTCTTAACTGCTTGGTTTCGAAGATTAAAATTTTAATTTTTAATATCGCATAGAACTAACGTGCAGCCCCTATACGTTATGTTTAAAAAAAATATATAAATTTTTTTTTCAAAATGGCGGCTATCGTAAAAATTCAAAGTGTCATAACTTTGCTAAATCAAATCCTACTGAAAAATGTCGTATGCAAAAAGTGTTTGGAATTTTATTTTGCATATAAAAGCAATTTTTAATTATTTTTTTTTTATTAAAAACCGAGTCTTACCATATATTGACCGAGACCTCGAACGAGCTTTTATGCGACTCTGCATACAGTTAACGCTCGTATGAAGCTTCTATTTAAGAAATTGACTTGAATTTTTGATACCAAATAGAGCTTTCAACTATACTTACGATACTATACAAAAAAATTAAAAATTAAAAAATAAAAGTATTTTTTTTTCAAAACACGTTTAGTGTGATGAGTCGATCGACCCACCATACATACGCTCATAAGATTTTCAATATAGTTAAGGTCAGTGTGAGCTTATTTATACATATTTGAATTTCAAAATTTTGTGACAGTATAGAATTCTTAAGCATCCTGTGTATGTTTGTTAGCAAAATCCATTTTGTCAATTTTTTGCAAAATGGCGACAAGTATTAAAATTCAATCACTTATTACTCAGTAGTGTTCAATTTTGTCAAAAAGGTATCTATACATGAAATGTTGAGAAGCCTAAAGCTCATCTAAGTAAAATATAAAAAATATATATTTTTGCTTGAAAACAAGCGATGTATCAGTTCGATCGTACCCCCATACTAGCCATTTTGAGACTTTCGGAAGAGTTAACGCTCTTAACTGCTTGGTTTCGAAGATTAAAATTTGAATTTTTAATATCGCATAGAACTAACGTGCAGCCCCTATACGTTATGTTTAAAAAAAATATATAAAATTTTTTTTCAAAATGGCGGCTATCGTAAAAATTCAAAGTGTCATAACTTTGCTAAATCAAATCCTACTGAAAAATGTCGTATGCAAAAAGTGTTTGGAATTTTATTTTGCATATAAAAGCAATTTTTAATTATTTTTTTGTTAATAAAAACCGAGTCTTACCATATATTGACCGAGACCTCGAACGAGCTTTTATGCGACTCTGCATACAGTTAACGCTCGTATGAAGCTTCTATTTAAGAAATTGACTTGAATTTTTTATACCAAATAGAGCTTTCAACTATACTTACGATACTATACAAAAAAATTAAAAATTAAAAAATAAAAGTATTTTTTTTTCAAAACACGTTTAGTGTGATGAGTCGATCGACCCACCATACATACGCTCATAAGATTTTCAATATAGTTAAGGTCAGTGTGAGCTTATTTATACATATTTGAATTTCAAAATTTTGTGACAGTATAGAATTCTTAAGCAACCTGTGTATGTTTGTTAGCAAAATCCATTTTGTCAATTTTTTGCAAAATGGCGACAAGTATTAAAATTCAATCACTTATTACTCAGTAGTGTTCAATTTTGTCAAAAAGGTCTCTATACATGAAATGTTGAGAAGCCTAAAGCTCATCTAAGTAAAATATAAAAAATATATATTTTTGCTTGAAAACAAGCGATGTATCAGTTCGATCGTACCCCCATACTAGCCATTTTGAGACTTTCGGAAGAGTTAACGCTCTTAACTGCTTGGTTTCGAAGATTAAAATTTTAATTTTTAATATCGCATAGAACTAACGTGCAGCCCCTATACGTTATGTTTAAAAAAAATATATAAAATTTTTTTTCAAAATGGCGGCTATCGTAAAAATTCAAAGTGTCATAACTTTGCTAAATCAAATCCTACTGAAAAATGTCGTATGCAAAAAGTGTTTGGAATTTTATTTTGCATATAAAAGCAATTTTTAATTATTTTTTTTTTATTAAAAACCGAGTCTTACCATATATTGACCGAGACCTCGAACGAGCTTTTATGCGACTCTGCATACAGTTAACGCTCGTATGAAGCTTCTATTTAAGAAATTGACTTGAATTTTTGATACCAAATAGAGCTTTCAACTATACTTACGATACTATACAAAAAAATTAAAAATTAAAAAATAAAAGTATTTTTTTTTCAAAACACGTTTAGTGTGATGAGTCGATCGACCCACCATACATACGCTCATAAGATTTTCAATATAGTTAAGGTCAGTGTGAGCTTATTTATACATATTTGAATTTCAAAATTTTGTGACAGTATAGAATTCTTAAGCATCCTGTGTATGTTTGTTAGCAAAATCCATTTTGTCAATTTTTTGCAAAATGGCGACAAGTATTAAATTTCAATCACTTATTACTCAGTAGTGTTCAATTTTGTTAAAAAGGTCTCTATACATGAAATGTTGAGAAGCCTAAAGCTCATCTAAGTAAAATATAAAAAATATATATTTTAGCTTGAAAACAAGCGATGTATCAGTTCGATCGTACCCCCATACTAGCCATTTTGAGACTTTCGGAAGAGTTAACGCTCTTAACTGCTTGGTTTCGAAGATTAAAATTTTAATTTTTAATATCGCATAGAACTAACGTGCAGCCCCTATACGTTATGTTTAAAAAAAATATATAAAATTTTTTTTCAAAATGGCGGCTATCGTAAAAATTCAAAGTGTCATAACTTTGCTAAATCAAATCCTACTGAAAAATGTCGTATGCAAAAAGTGTTTGGAATTTTATTTTGCATATAAAAGCAATTTTTAATTATTTTTTTTTTAATAAAAACCGAGTCTTACCATATATTGACCGAGACCTCGAACGAGCTTTAATGCGACTCTGCATACAGTTAACGCTCGTATGAAGCTTCTATTTAAGAAATTGACTTGAATTTTTCATACCAAATAGAGCTTTCAACTATACTTACGATACTATACAAAAAAATTAAAAATTAAAAAATAAAAGTATTTTTTTTTCAAAACACGTTTAGTGTGATGAGTCGATCGACCCACCATACATACGCTCATAAGATTTTCAATATAGTTAAGGTCAGTGTGAGCTTATTTATACATATTTGAATTTCAAAATTTTGTGACAGTATAGAATTCTTAAGCATCCTGTGTATGTTTGTTAGCAAAATCCATTTTGTCAATTTTTTGCAAAATGGCGACAAGTATTAAAATTCAATCACTTATTACTCAGTAGTGTTCAATTTTGTCATAAAGGTCTCTATACATGAAATGTTGAGAAGCCTAAAGCTCATCTAAGTAAAATATAAAAAATATATATTTTTGCTTGAAAACAAGCGATGTATCAGTTCGATCGTACCCCCATACTAGCCATTTTGAGACTTTCGGAAGAGTTAACGCTCTTAACTGCTTGGTTTCGAAGATTAAAATTTTAATTTTTAATATCGCATAGAACTAACGTGCAGCCCCTATACGTTATGTTTAAAAAAAATATATAAATTTTTTTTTCAAAATGGCGGCTATCGTAAAAATTCAAAGTGTCATAACTTTGCTAAATCAAATCCTACTGAAAAATGTCGTAAGCAAAAAGTGTTTGGAATTTTATTTTGCATATAAAAGCAATTTTTAATTATTTTTTTTTTAATAAAAACCGAGTCTTACCATATATTGACCGAGACCTCGAACGAGCTTTTATGCGACTCTGCATACAGTTAACGCTCGTATGAAGCTTCTATTTAAGAAATTGACTTGAATTTTTTATACCAAATAGAGCTTTCAACTATACTTACGATACTATACAAAAAAATTAAAAATTAAAAAATAAAAGTATTTTTTTTTCAAAACACGTTTAGTGTGATGAGTCGATCGACCCACCATACATACGCTCATAAGATTTTCAATATAGTTAAGGTCAGTGTGAGCTTATTTATACATATTTGAATTTCAAAATTTTGTGACAGTATAGAATTCTTAAGCAACCTGTGTATGTTTGTTAGCAAAATCCATTTTGTCAATTTTTTGCAAAATGGCGACAAGTATTAAAATTCAATCACTTATTACTCAGTAGTGTTCAATTTTGTCAAAAAGGTATCTATACATGAAATGTTGAGAAGCCTAAAGCTCATCTAAGTAAAATATAAAAAATATATATTTTTGCTTGAAAACAAGCGATGTATCAGTTCGATCGTACCCCCATACTAGCCATTTTGAGACTTTCGGAAGAGTTAACGCTCTTAACTGCTTGGTTTCGAAGATTAAAATTTTAATTTTTAATATCGCATAGAACTAACGTGCAGCCCCTATACGTTATGTTTAAAAAAAATATATAAAATTTTTTTTCAAAATGGCGGCTATCGTAAAAATTCAAAGTGTCATAACTTTGCTAAATCAAATCCTACTGAAAAATGTCGTATGCAAAAAGTGTTTGGAATTTTATTTTGCATATAAAAGCAATTTTTAATTATTTTTTTTTTAATAAAAACCGAGTCTTACCATATATTGACCGAGACCTCGAACGAGCTTTTATGCGACTCTGCATACAGTTAACGCTCGTATGAAGCTTCTATTTAAGAAATTGACTTGAATTTTTTATACCAAATAGAGCTTTCAACTATACTTACGATACTATACAAAAAAATTAAAAATTAAAAAATAAAAGTATTTTTTTTTCAAAACACGTTTAGTGTGATGAGTCGATCGACCCACCATACATACGCTCATAAGATTTTCAATATAGTTAAGGTCAGTGTGAGCTTATTTATACATATTTGAATTTCAAAATTTTGTGACAGTATAGAATTCTTAAGCATCCTGTGTATGTTTGTTAGCAAAATCCATTTTGTCAATTTTTTGCAAAATGGCGACAAGTATTAAAATTCAATCACTTATTACTCAGTAGTGTTCAATTTTGTCAAAAAGGTCTCTATACATGAAATGTTGAGAAGCCTAAAGCTCATCTAAGTAAAATATAAAAAATATATATTTTTGCTTGAAAACAAGCGATGTATCAGTTCGATCGTACCCCCATACTAGCCATTTTGAGACTTTCGGAAGAATTAACGCTCTTAACTGCTTGATTTCGAAGATTAAAATTTTAATTTTTAATATCGCATAGAACTAACGTGCAGCCCCTATACGTTATGTTTAAAAAAAATATATTAAATTTTTTTTCAAAATGGCGGCTATCGTAAAAATTCAAAGTGTCATAACTTTGCTAAATCAAATCCTACTGAAAAATGTCGTATGCAAAAAGTGTTCGGAATTTTATTTTGCATATAAAAGCAATTTTTAATTATTTTTTTCTTAATAAAAACCGAGTCTTACCATATATTGACCGAGACCTCGAACGAGCTTTTATGCGACTCTGCATACAGTTAACGCTCGTATGAAGCTTCTATTTAAGAAATTGACTTGAATTTTTTATACCAAATAGAGCTTTCAACTATACTTACGATACTATACAAAAAAATTAAAAATTAAAAAATAAAAGTATTTTTTTTTCAAAACACGTTTAGTGTGATGAGTCGATCGACCCACCATACATACGCTCATAAGATTTTCAATATAGTTAAGGTCAGTGTGAGCTTATTTATACATATTTGAATTTCAAAATTTTGTGACAGTATAGAATTCTTAAGCATCCTGTGTATGTTTGTTAGCAAAATCCATTTTGTCAATTTTTTGCAAAATGGCGACAAGTATTAAAATTCAATCACTTATTACTCAGTAGTGTTCAATTTTGTCATAAAGGTCTCTATACATGAAATGTTGAGAAGCCTAAAGCTCATCTAAGTAAAATATAAAAAATATATATTTTTGCTTGAAAACAAGCGATGTATCAGTTCGATCGTACCCCCATACTAACCATTTTGAGACTTTCGGAAGAGTTAACGCTCTTAACTGCTTGGTTTCGAAGATTAAAATTTTAATTTTTAATATCGCATAGAACTAACGTGCAGCCCCTATACGTTATGTTTAAAAAAAATATATAAATTTTTTTTTCAAAATGGCGGCTATCGTAAAAATTCAAAGTGTCATAACTTTGCTAAATCAAATCCTACTGAAAAATGTCGTATGCAAAAAGTGTTTGGAATTTTATTTTGCATATAAAAGCAATTTTTAATTATTTTTTTTTTAATAAAAACCGAGTCTTACCATATATTGACCGAGACCTCGAACGAGCTTTTATGCGACTCTGCATACAGTTAACGCTCGTATGAAGCTTCTATTTAAGAAATTGACTTGAATTTTTTATACCAAATAGAGCTTTCAACTATACTTACGATACTATACAAAAAAATTAAAAATTAAAAAATAAAAGTATTTTTTTTTCAAAACACGTTTAGTGTGATGAGTCGATCGACCCACCATACATACGCTCATAAGATTTTCAATATAGTTAAGGTCAGTGTGAGCTTATTTATACATATTTGAATTTCAAAATTTTGTGACAGTATAGAATTCTTAAGCATCCTGTGTATGTTTGTTAGCAAAATCCATTTTGTCAATTTTTTGCAAAATGGCGACAAGTATTAAAATTCAATCACTTATTACTCAGTAGTGTTCAATTTTGTCAAAAAGGTCTCTATACATGAAATGTTGAAAAGCCTAAAGCTCATCTAAGTAAAATATAAAAAATATATATTTTTGCTTGAAAACAAGCGATGTATCAGTTCGATCGTACCCCCATACTAGCCATTTTGAGACTTTCGGAAGAGTTAACGCTCTTAACTGCTTGGTTTCGAAGATTAAAATTTTAATTTTTAATATCGCATAGAACTAACGTGCAGCCCCTATACGTTATGTTTAAAAAAAATATATAAAATTTTTTTTCAAAATGGCGGCTATCGTAAAAATTCAAAGTGTCATAACTTTGCTAAATCAAATCCTACTAAAAAATGTCGTATGCAAAAAGTGTTTGGAATTTTATTTTGCATATAAAAGCAATTTTTAATTATTTTTTTTTTAATAAAAACCGAGTCTTACCATATATTGACCGAGACCTCGAACGAGCTTTTATGCGACTCTGCATACAGTTAACGCTCGTATGAAGCTTCTATTTAAGAAATTGACTTGAATTTTTTATACCAAATAGAGCTTTCAACTATACTTACGATACTATACAAAAAAATTAAAAATTAAAAAATAAAAGTATTTTTTTTTCAAAACACGTTTAGTGTGATGAGTCGATCGACCCACCATACATACGCTCATAAGATTTTCAATATAGTTAAGGTCAGTGTGAGCTTATTTATACATATTTGAATTTCAAAATTTTGTGACAGTATAGAATTCTTAAGAATCCTGTGTATGTTTGTTAGCAAAATCCATTTTGTCAATTTTTTGCAAAATGGCGACAAGTATTAAAATTCAATCACTTATTACTCAGTAGTGTTCAATTTTGTCAAAAAGGTCTCTATACATGAAATGTTGAGAAGCCTAAAGCTCATCTAAGTAAAATATAAAAAATATATATTTTTGCTTGAAAACAAGCGATGTATCAGTTCGATCGTACCCCCATACTAGCCATTTTGAGACTTTCGGAAGAGTTAACGCTCTTAACTGCTTGGTTTCGAAGATTAAAATTTTAATTTTTATTATCGCATAGAACTAACGTGCAGCCCCTATACGTTATGTTTAAAAAAAATATATAAAATTTTTTTTCAAAATGGCGGCTATCGTAAAAATTCAAAGTGTCATAACTTTGCTAAATCAAATCCTACTGAAAAATGTCGTATGCAAAAAGTGTTTGGAATTTTATTTTGCATATAAAAGCAATTTTTAATTATTTTTTTTTTAATAAAAACCGAGTCTTACCATATATTGACCGAGACCTCGAACGAGCTTTTATGCGACTCTGCATACAGTTAACGCTCGTATGAAGCTTCTATTTAAGAAATTGACTTGAATTTTTTATACCAAATAGAGCTTTCAACTATACTTACGATACTATACAAAAAAATTAAAAATTAAAAAATAAAAGTATTTTTTTTTCAAAACACGTTTAGTGTGATGAGTCGATCGACCCACCATACATACGCTCATAAGATTTTCAATATAGTTAAGGTCAGTGTGAGCTTATTTATACATATTTGAATTTCAAAATTTTGTGACAGTATAGAATTCTTAAGCATCCTGTGTATGTTTGTTAGCAAAATCCATTTTGTCAATTTTTTGCAAAATGGCGACAAGTATTAAAATTCAATCACTTATTACTCAGTAGTGTTCAATTTTGTCAAAAAGGTCTCTATACATGAAATGTTGAGAAGCCTAAAGCTCATCTAAGTAAAATATAAAAAATATATATTTTTGCTTGAAAACAAGCGATGTATCAGTTCGATCGTACCCCCATACTAGCCATTTTGAGACTTTCGGAAGAGTTAACGCTCTTAACTGCTTGGTTTCGAAGATTAAAATTTTAATTTTTAATATCGCATAGAACTAACGTGCAGCCCCTATACGTTATGTTTAAAAAAAATATATAAAATTTTTTTTCAAAATGGCGGCTATCGTAAAAATTCAAAGTGTCATAACTTTGCTAAATCAAATCCTACTGAAAAATGTCGTATGCAAAAAGTGTTTGGAATTTTATTTTGCATATAAAAGCAATTTTTAATTATTTTTTTTTTAATAAAAACCGAGTCTTACCATATATTGACCGAGACCTCGAACGAGCTTTTATGCGACTCTGCATACAGTTAACGCTCGTATGAAGCTTCTATTTAAGAAATTGACTTGAATTTTTTATACCAAATAGAGCTTTCAACTATACTTACGATACTATACAAAAAAATTAAAAATTAAAAAATAAAAGTATTTTTTTTTCAAAACACGTTTAGTGTGATGAGTCGATCGACCCACCATACATACGCTCATAAGATTTTCAATATAGTTAAGGTCAGTGTGAGCTTATTTATACATATTTGAATTTCAAAATTTTGTGACAGTATAGAATTCTTAAGAATCCTGTGTATGTTTGTTAGCAAAATCCATTTTGTCAATTTTTTGCAAAATGGCGACAAGTATTAAAATTCAATCACTTATTACTCAGTAGTGTTCAATTTTGTCAAAAAGGTCTCTATACATGAAATGTTGAGAAGCCTAAAGCTCATCTAAGTAAAATATAAAAAATATATATTTTTGCTTGAAAACAAGCGATGTATCAGTTCGATCGTACCCCCATACTAGCCATTTTGAGACTTTCGGAAGAGTTAACGCTCTTAACTGCTTGGTTTCGAAGATTAAAATTTTAATTTTTAATATCGCATAGAACTAACGTGCAGCCCCTATACGTTATGTTTAAAAAAAATATATAAAATTTTTTTTCAAAATGGCGGCTATCGTAAAAATTCAAAGTGTCATAACTTTGCTAAATCAAATCCTACTGAAAAATGTCGTATGCAAAAAGTGTTTGGAATTTTATTTTGCATATAAAAGCAATTTTTAATTATTTTTTTTTTAATAAAAACCGAGTCTTACCATATATTGACCGAGACCTCGAACGAGCTTTTATGCGACTCTGCATACAGTTAACGCTCGTATGAAGCTTCTATTTAAGAAATTGACTTGAATTTTTTATACCAAATAGAGCTTTCAACTATACTTACGATACTATACAAAAAAATTAAAAATTAAAAAATAAAAGTATTTTTTTTTCAAAACACGTTTAGTGTGATGAGTCGATCGACCCACCATACATACGCTCATAAGATTTTCAATATAGTTAAGGTCAGTGTGAGCTTATTTATACATATTTGAATTTCAAAATTTTGTGACAGTATAGAATTCTTAAGCATCCTGTGTATGTTTGTTAGCAAAATCCATTTTGTCAATTTTTTGCAAAATGGCGACAAGTATTAAAATTCAATCACTTATTACTCAGTAGTGTTCAATTTTGTCAAAAAGGTCTCTATACATGAAATGTTGAGAAGCCTAAAGCTCATCTAAGTAAAATATAAAAAATATATATTTTTGCTTGAAAACAAGCGATGTATCAGTTCGATCGTACCCCCATACTAGCCATTTTGAGACTTTCGGAAGAGTTAACGCTCTTAACTGCTTGGTTTCGAAGATTAAAATTTTAATTTTTAATATCGCATAGAACTAACGTGCAGCCCCTATACGTTATGTTTAAAAAAAATATATAAAATTTTTTTTCAAAATGGCGGCTATCGTAAAAATTCAAAGTGTCATAACTTTGCTAAATCAAATCCTACTGAAAAATGTCGTATGCAAAAAGTGTTTGGAATTTTATTTTGCATATAAAAGCAATTTTTAATTATTTTTTTTTTAATAAAAACCGAGTCTTACCATATATTGACCGAGACCTCGAACGAGCTTTTATGCGACTCTGCATACAGTTAACGCTCGTATGAAGCTTCTATTTAAGAAATTGACTTGAATTTTTTATACCAAATAGAGCTTTCAACTATACTTACGATACTATACAAAAAAATTAAAAATTAAAAAATAAAAGTATTTTTTTTTCAAAACACGTTTAGTGTGATGAGTCGATCGACCCACCATACATACGCTCATAAGATTTTCAATATAGTTAAGGTCAGTGTGAGCTTATTTATACATATTTGAATTTCAAAATTTTGTGACAGTATAGAATTCTTAAGCATCCTGTGTATGTTTGTTAGCAAAATCCATTTTGTCAATTTTTTGCAAAATGGCGACAAGTATTAAAATTCAATCACTTATTACTCAGTAGTGTTCAATTTTGTCAAAAAGGTCTCTATACATGAAATGTTGAGAAGCCTAAAGCTCATCTAAGTAAAATATAAAAAATATATATTTTTGCTTGAAAACAAGCGATGTATCAGTTCGATCGTACCCCCATACTAGCCATTTTGAGACTTTCGGAAGAGTTAACGCTCTTAACTGCTTGGTTTCGAAGATTAAAATTTTAATTTTTAATATCGCATAGAACTAACGTGCAGCCCCTATACGTTATGTTTAAAAAAAATATATAAAATTTTTTTTCAAAATGGCGGCTATCGTAAAAATTCAAAGTGTCATAACTTTGCTAAATCAAATCCTACTGAAAAATGTCGTATGCAAAAAGTGTTTGGAATTTTATTTTGCATATAAAAGCAATTTTTAATTATTTTTTTTTTAATAAAAACCGAGTCTTACCATATATTGACCGAGACCTCGAACGAGCTTTTATGCGACTCTGCATACAGTTAACGCTCGTATGAAGCTTCTATTTAAGAAATTGACTTGAATTTTTTATACCAAATAGAGCTTTCAACTATACTTACGATACTATACAAAAAAATTAAAAATTAAAAAATAAAAGTATTTTTTTTTCAAAACACGTTTAGTGTGATGAGTCGATCGACCCACCATACATACGCTCATAAGATTTTCAATATAGTTAAGGTCAGTGTGAGCTTATTTATACATATTTGAATTTCAAAATTTTGTGACAGTATAGAATTCTTAAGCATCCTGTGTATGTTTGTTAGCAAAATCCATTTTGTCAATTTTTTGCAAAATGGCGACAAGTATTAAAATTCAATCACTTATTACTCAGTAGTGTTCAATTTTGTCAAAAAGGTCTCTATACATGAAATGTTGAGAAGCCTAAAGCTCATCTAAGTAAAATATAAAAAATATATATTTTTGCTTGAAAACAAGCGATGTATCAGTTCGATCGTACCCCCATACTAGCCATTTTGAGACTTTCGGAAGAGTTAACGCTCTTAACTGCTTGGTTTCGAAGATTAAAATTTTAATTTTTAATATCGCATAGAACTAACGTGCAGCCCCTATACGTTATGTTTAAAAAAAATATATAAATTTTTTTTTCAAAATGGCGGCTATCGTAAAAATTCAAAGTGTCATAACTTTGCTAAATCAAATCCTACTGAAAAATGTCGTATGCAAAAAGTGTTTGGAATTTTATTTTGCATATAAAAGCAATTTTTAATTATTTTTTTCTTAATAAAAATTGAGTCTTACCATATATTGACCGAGACCTCGAACGAGCTTTTATGCGACTCTGCATACAGTTAACGCTCGTATGAAGCTTCTATTTAAGAAATTGACTTGAATTTTTTATACCAAATAGAGCTTTCAACTATACTTACGATACTATACAAAAAAATTAAAAATTAAAAAATAAAAGTATTTTTTTTTCAAAACACGTTTAGTGTGATGAGTCGATCGACCCACCATACATACGCTCATAAGATTTTCAATATAGTTAAGGTCAGTGTGAGCTTATTTATACATATTTGAATTTCAAAATTTTGTGACAGTATAGAATTCTTAAGCAACCTGTGTATGTTTGTTAGCAAAATCCATTTTGTCAATTTTTTGCAAAATGGCGACAAGTATTAAAATTCAATCACTTATTACTCAGTAGTGTTCAATTTTGTCAAAAAGGTCTCTATACATGAAATGTTGAGAAGCCTAAAGCTCATCTAAGTAAAATATAAAAAATATATATTTTTGCTTGAAAACAAGCGATGTATCAGTTCGATCGTACCCCCATACTAGCCATTTTGAGACTTTCGGAAGAGTTAACGCTCTTAACTGCTTGGTTTCGAAGATTAAAATTTTAATTTTTAATATCGCATAGAACTAACGTGCAGCCCCTATACGTTATGTTTAAAAAAAATATATAAAATTTTTTTTCAAAATGGCGGCTATCGTAAAAATTCAAAGTGTCATAACTTTGCTAAATCAAATCCTACTGAAAAATGTCGTATGCAAAAAGTGTTTGGAATTTTATTTTGCATATAAAAGCAATTTTTAATTATTTTTTTTTTAATAAAAACCGAGTCTTACCATATATTGACCGAGACCTCGAACGAGCTTTTATGCGACTCTGCATACAGTTAACGCTCGTATGAAGCTTCTATTTAAGAAATTGACTTGAATTTTTTATACCAAATAGAGCTTTCAACTATACTTACGATACTATACAAAAAAATTAAAAATTAAAAAATAAAAGTATTTTTTTTTCAAAACACGTTTAGTGTGATGAGTCGATCGACCCACCATACATACGCTCATAAGATTTTCAATATAGTTAAGGTCAGTGTGAGCTTATTTATACATATTTGAATTTCAAAATTTTGTGACAGTATAGAATTCTTAAGCATCCTGTGTATGTTTGTTAGCAAAATCCATTTTGTCAATTTTTTGCAAAATGGCGACAAGTATTAAAATTCAATCACTTATTACTCAGTAGTGTTCAATTTTGTCAAAAAGGTCTCTATACATGAAAAGTTGAGAAGCCTAAAGCTCATCTAAGTAAAATATAAAAAATATATATTTTTGCTTGAAAACAAGCGATGTATCAGTTCGATCGTACCCCCATACTAGCCATTTTGAGACTTTCGGAAGAGTTAACGCTCTTAACTGCTTGGTTTCGAAGATTAAAATTTTAATTTTTAATATCGCATAGAACTAACGTGCAGCCCCTATACGTTATGTTTAAAAAAAATATATAAAATTTTTTTTCAAAATGGCGGCTATCGTAAAAATTCAAAGTGTCATAACTTTGCTAAATCAAATCCTACTGAAAAATGTCGTATGCAAAAAGTGTTTGGAATTTTATTTTGCATATAAAAGCAATTTTTAATTATTTTTTTTTTAATAAAAACCGAGTCTTACCATATATTGACCGAGACCTCGAACGAGCTTTTATGCGACTCTGCATACAGTTAACGCTCGTATGAAGCTTCTATTTAAGAAATTGACTTGAATTTTTTATACCAAATAGAGCTTTCAACTATACTTACGATACTATACAAAAAAATTAAAAATTAAAAAATAAAAGTATTTTTTTTTCAAAACACGTTTAGTGTGATGAGTCGATCGACCCACCATACATACGCTCATAAGATTTTCAATATAGTTAAGGTCAGTGTGAGCTTATTTATACATATTTGAATTTCAAAATTTTGTGACAGTATAGAATTCTTAAGCATCCTGTGTATGTTTGTTAGCAAAATCCATTTTGTCAATTTTTTGCAAAATGGCGACAAGTATTAAAATTCAATCACTTATTACTCAGTAGTGTTCAATTTTGTCAAAAAGGTCTCTATACATGAAATGTTGAGAAGCCTAAAGCTCATCTAAGTAAAATATAAAAAATATATATTTTTGCTTGAAAACAAGCGATGTATCAGTTCGATCGTACCCCCATACTAGCCATTTTGAGACTTTCGGAAGAGTTAACGCTCTTAACTGCTTGGTTTCGAAGATTAAAATTTTAATTTTTAATATCGCATAGAACTAACGTGCAGCCCCTATACGTTATGTTTAAAAAAAATATATAAAATTTTTTTTCAAAATGGCGGCTATCGTAAAAATTCAAAGTGTCATAACTTTGCTAAATCAAATCCTACTGAAAAATGTCGTATGCAAAAAGTGTTTGGAATTTTATTTTGCATATAAAAGCAATTTTTAATTATTTTTTTTTTAATAAAAACCGAGTCTTACCATATATTGACCGAGACCTCGAACGAGCTTTTATGCGACTCTGCATACAGTTAACGCTCGTATGAAGCTTCTATTTAAGAAATTGACTTGAATTTTTTATACCAAATAGAGCTTTCAACTATACTTACGATACTATACAAAAAAATTAAAAATTAAAAAATAAAAGTATTTTTTTTTCAAAACACGTTTAGTGTGATGAGTCGATCGACCCACCATACATACGCTCATAAGATTTTCAATATAGTTAAGGTCAGTGTGAGCTTATTTATACATATTTGAATTTCAAAATTTTGTGACAGTATAGAATTCTTAAGCATCCTGTGTATGTTTGTTAGCAAAATCCATTTTGTCAATTTTTTGCAAAATGGCGACAAGTATTAAAATTCAATCACTTATTACTCAGTAGTGTTCAATTTTGTCAAAAAGGTCTCTATACATGAAATGTTGAGAAGCCTAAAGCTCATCTAAGTAAAATATAAAAAATATATATTTTTGCTTGAAAACAAGCGATGTATCAGTTCGATCGTACCCCCATACTAGCCATTTTGAGACTTTCGGAAGAGTTAACGCTCTTAACTGCTTGGTTTCGAAGATTAAAATTTTAATTTTTAATATCGCATAGAACTAACGTGCAGCCCCTATACGTTATGTTTAAAAAAAATATATAAAATTTTTTTTCAAAATGGCGGCTATCGTAAAAATTCAAAGTGTCATAACTTTGCTAAATCAAATCCTACTGAAAAATGTCGTATGCAAAAAGTGTTTGGAATTTTATTTTGCATATAAAAGCAATTTTTAATTATTTTTTTTTTAATAAAAACCGAGTCTTACCATATATTGACCGAGACCTCGAACGAGCTTTTATGCGACTCTGCATACAGTTAACGCTCGTATGAAGCTTCTATTTAAGAAATTGACTTGAATTTTTTATACCAAATAGAGCTTTCAACTATACTTACGATACTATACAAAAAAATTAAAAATTAAAAAATAAAAGTATTTTTTTTTCAAAACACGTTTAGTGTGATGAGTCGATCGACCCACCATACATACGCTCATAAGATTTTCAATATAGTTAAGGTCAGTGTGAGCTTATTTATACATATTTGAATTTCAAAATTTTGTGACAGTATAGAATTCTTAAGCATCCTGTGTATGTTTGTTAGCAAAATCCATTTTGTCAATTTTTTGCAAAATGGCGACAAGTATTAAAATTCAATCACTTATTACTCAGTAGTGTTCAATTTTGTCAAAAAGGTCTCTATACATGAAATGTTGAGAAGCCTAAAGCTCATCTAAGTAAAATATAAAAAATATATATTTTTGCTTGAAAACAAGCGATGTATCAGTTCGATCGTACCCCCATACTAGCCATTTTGAGACTTTCGGAAGATTTAACGCTCTTAACTGCTTGGTTTCGAAGATTAAAATTTTAATTTTTAATATCGCATAGAACTAACGTGCAGCCCCTATACGTTATGTTTAAAAAAAATATATAAATTTTTTTTTCAAAATGGCGGCTATCGTAAAAATTCAAAGTGTCATAACTTTGCTAAATCAAATCCTACTGAAAAATGTCGTATGCAAAAAGTGTTTGGAATTTTATTTTGCATATAAAAGCAATTTTTAATTATTTTTTTCTTAATAAAAATTGAGTCTTACCATATATTGACCGAGACCTCGAACGAGCTTTTATGCGACTCTGCATACAGTTAACGCTCGTATGAAGCTTCTATTTAAGAAATTGACTTGAATTTTTTATACCAAATAGAGCTTTCAACTATACTTACGATACTATACAAAAAAATTAAAAATTAAAAAATAAAAGTATTTTTTTTTCAAAACACGTTTAGTGTGATGAGTCGATCGACCCACCATACATACGCTCATAAGATTTTCAATATAGTTAAGGTCAGTGTGAGCTTATTTATACATATTTGAATTTCAAAATTTTGTGACAGTATAGAATTCTTAAGCAGCCTGTGTATGTTTGTTAGCAAAATCCATTTTGTCAATTTTTTGCAAAATGGCGACAAGTATTAAAATTCAATCACTTATTACTCAGTAGTGTTCAATTTTGTCAAAAAGGTCTCTATACATGAAATGTTGAGAAGCCTAAAGCTCATCTAAGTAAAATATAAAAAATATATATTTTTGCTTGAAAACAAGCGATGTATCAGTTCGATCGTACCCCCATACTAGCCATTTTGAGACTTTCGGAAGAGTTAACGCTCTTAACTGCTTGGTTTCGAAGATTAAAATTTTAATTTTTAATATCGCATAGAACTAACGTGCAGCCCCTATACGTTATGTTTAAAAAAAATATATAAAATTTTTTTTCAAAATGGCGGCTATCGTAAAAATTCAAAGTGTCATAACTTTGCTAAATCAAATCCTACTAAAAAATGTCGTATGCAAAAAGTGTTTGGAATTTTATTTTGCATATAAAAGCAATTTTTAATTATTTTTTTTTTAATAAAAACCGAGTCTTACCATATAATGACCGAGACCTCGAACGAGCTTTTATGCGACTCTGCATACAGTTAACGCTCGTATGAAGCTTCTATTTAAGAAATTGACTTGAATTTTTTATACCAAATAGAGCTTTCAACTATACTTACGATACTATACAAAAAAATTAAAAATTAAAAAATAAAAGTATTTTTTTTTCAAAACACGTTTAGTGTGATGAGTCGATCGACCCACCATACATACGCTCATAAGATTTTCAATATAGTTAAGGTCAGTGTGAGCTTATTTATACATATTTGAATTTCAAAATTTTGTGACAGTATAGAATTCTTAAGCAACCTGTGTATGTTTGTTAGCAAAATCCATTTTGTCAATTTTTTGCAAAATGGCGACAAGTATTAAAATTCAATCACTTATTACTCAGTAGTGTTCAATTTTGTCAAAAAGGTCTCTATACATGAAATGTTGAGAAGCCTAAAGCTCATCTAAGTAAAATATAAAAAATATATATTTTTGCTTGAAAACAAGCGATGTATCAGTTCGATCGTACCCCCATACTAGCCATTTTGAGACTTTCGGAAGAGTTAACGCTCTTAACTGCTTGGTTTCGAAGATTAAAATTTTAATTTTTAATATCGCATAGAACTAACGTGCAGCCCCTATACGTTATGTTTAAAAAAAATATATAAAATTTTTTTTCAAAATGGCGGCTATCGTAAAAATTCAAAGTGTCATAACTTTGCTAAATCAAATCCTACTGAAAAATGTCGTATGCAAAAAGTGTTTGGAATTTTATTTTGCATATAAAAGCAATTTTTAATTATTTTTTTTTTAATAAAAACCGAGTCTTACCATATATTGACCGAGACCTCGAACGAGCTTTTATGCGACTCTGCATACAGTTAACGCTCGTATGAAGCTTCTATTTAAGAAATTGACTTGAATTTTTTATACCAAATAGAGCTTTCAACTATACTTACGATACTATACAAAAAAATTAAAAATTAAAAAATAAAAGTATTTTTTTTTCAAAACACGTTTAGTGTGATGAGTCGATCGACCCACCATACATACGCTCATAAGATTTTCAATATAGTTAAGGTCAGTGTGAGCTTATTTATACATATTTGAATTTCAAAATTTTGTGACAGTATAGAATTCTTAAGCATCCTGTGTATGTTTGTTAGCAAAATCCATTTTGTCAATTTTTTGCAAAATGGCGACAAGTATTAAAATTCAATCACTTATTACTCAGTAGTGTTCAATTTTGTCAAAAAGGTCTCTATACATGAAATGTTGAGAAGCCTAAAGCTCATCTAAGTAAAATATAAAAAATATATATTTTTGCTTGAAAACAAGCGATGTATCAGTTCGATCGTACCCCCATACTAGCCATTTTGAGACTTTCGGAAGAGTTAACGCTCTTAACTGCTTGGTTTCGAAGATTAAAATTTTAATTTTTAATATCGCATAGAACTAACGTGCAGCCCCTATACGTTATGTTTAAAAAAAATATATAAAATTTTTTTTCAAAATGGCGGCTATCGTAAAAATTCAAAGTGTCATAACTTTGCTAAATCAAATCCTACTGAAAAATGTCGTATGCAAAAAGTGTTTGGAATTTTATTTTGCATATAAAAGCAATTTTTAATTATTTTTTTTTTAATAAAAACCGAGTCTTACCATATATTGACCGAGACCTCGAACGAGCTTTTATGCGACTCTGCATACAGTTAACGCTCGTATGAAGCTTCTATTTAAGAAATTGACTTGAATTTTTTATACCAAATAGAGCTTTCAACTATACTTACGATACTATACAAAAAAATTAAAAATTAAAAAATAAAAGTATTTTTTTTTCAAAACACGTTTAGTGTGATGAGTCGATCGACCCACCATACATACGCTCATAAGATTTTCAATATAGTTAAGGTCAGTGTGAGCTTATTTATACATATTTGAATTTCAAAATTTTGTGACAGTATAGAATTCTTAAGAATCCTGTGTATGTTTGTTAGCAAAATCCATTTTGTCAATTTTTTGCAAAATGGCGACAAGTATTAAAATTCAATCACTTATTACTCAGTAGTGTTCAATTTTGTCAAAAAGGTCTCTATACATGAAATGTTGAGAAGCCTAAAGCTCATCTAAGTAAAATATAAAAAATATATATTTTTGCTTGAAAACAAGCGATGTATCAGTTCGATCGTACCCCCATACTAGCCATTTTGAGACTTTCGGAAGAGTTAACGCTCTTAACTGCTTGGTTTCGAAGATTAAAATTTTAATTTTTAATATCGCATAGAACTAACGTGCAGCCCCTATACGTTATGTTTAAAAAAAATATATAAAATTTTTTTTCAAAATGGCGGCTATCGTAAAAATTCAAAGTGTCATAACTTTGCTAAATCAAATCCTACTGAAAAATGTCGTATGCAAAAAGTGTTTGGAATTTTATTTTGCATATAAAAGCAATTTTTAATTATTTTTTTTTTAATAAAAACCGAGTCTTACCATATATTGACCGAGACCTCGAACGAGCTTTTATGCGACTCTGCATACAGTTAACGCTCGTATGAAGCTTCTATTTAAGAAATTGACTTGAATTTTTTATACCAAATAGAGCTTTCAACTATACTTACGATACTATACAAAAAAATTAAAAATTAAAAAATAAAAGTATTTTTTTTTCAAAACACGTTTAGTGTGATGAGTCGATCGACCCACCATACATACGCTCATAAGATTTTCAATATAGTTAAGGTCAGTGTGAGCTTATTTATACATATTTGAATTTCAAAATTTTGTGACAGTATAGAATTCTTAAGCATCCTGTGTATGTTTGTTAGCAAAATCCATTTTGTCAATTTTTTGCAAAATGGCGACAAGTATTAAAATTCAATCACTTATTACTCAGTAGTGTTCAATTTTGTCAAAAAGGTCTCTATACATGAAATGTTGAGAAGCCTAAAGCTCATCTAAGTAAAATATAAAAAATATATATTTTTGCTTGAAAACAAGCGATGTATCAGTTCGATCGTACCCCCATACTAGCCATTTTGAGACTTTCGGAAGAGTTAACGCTCTTAACTGCTTGGTTTCGAAGATTAAAATTTTAATTTTTAATATCGCATAGAACTAACGTGCAGCCCCTATACGTTATGTTTAAAAAAAATATATAAAATTTTTTTTCAAAATGGCGGCTATCGTAAAAATTCAAAGTGTCATAACTTTGCTAAATCAAATCCTACTGAAAAATGTCGTATGCAAAAAGTGTTTGGAATTTTATTTTGCATATAAAAGCAATTTTTAATTATTTTTTTGTTAATAAAAACCGAGTCTTACCATATATTGACCGAGACCTCGAACGAGCTTTTATGCGACTCTGCATACAGTTAACGCTCGTATGAAGCTACTATTTAAGAAATTGACTTGAATTTTTTATACCAAATAGAGCTTTCAACTATACTTACGATACTATACAAAAAAATTAAAAATTAAAAAATAAAAGTATTTTTTTTTCAAAACACGTTTAGTGTGATGAGTCGATCGACCCACCATACATACGCTCATAAGATTTTCAATATAGTTAAGGTCAGTGTGAGCTTATTTATACATATTTGAATTTCAAAATTTTGTGACAGTATAGAATTCTTAAGCATCCTGTGTATGTTTGTTAGCAAAATCCATTTTGTCAATTTTTTGCAAAATGGCGACAAGTATTAAAATTCAATCACTTATTACTCAGTAGTGTTCAATTTTGTCAAAAAGGTCTCTATACATGAAATGTTGAGAAGCCTAAAGCTCATCTAAGTAAAATATAAAAAATATATATTTTTGCTTGAAAACAAGCGATGTATCAGTTCGATCGTACCCCCATACTAGCCATTTTGAGACTTTCGGAAGAGTTAACGCTCTTAACTGCTTGGTTTCGAAGATTAAAATTTTAATTTTTAATATCGCATAGAACTAACGTGCAGCCCCTATACGTTATGTTTAAAAAAAATATATAAAATTTTTTTTTAAAATGGCGGCTATCGTAAAAGTTCAAAGTGTCATAACTTTGCTAAATCAAATCCTACTGAAAAATTTCGTATGCAAAAAGTGTTTGGAATTTTATTTTGCATATAAAAGCAATTTTTAATTATTTTTTTTTTAATAAAAACCGAGTCTTACCATATATTGACCGAGACCTCGAACGAGCTTTTATGCGACTCTGCATACAGTTAACGCTCGTATTAAGCTTCTATTTAAAAAATTGACTTGAATTTTTTATACCAAATAGAGCTTTCAACTATACTTACGATACTATACAAAAAAATTAAAAATTAAAAAATAAAAGTATTTTTTTTTCAAAACACGTTTAGTGTGATGAGTCGATCGACCCACCATACATACGCTCATAAGATTTTCAATATAGTTAAGGTCAGTGTGAGCTTATTTATACATATTTGAATTTCAAAATTTTGTGACAGTATAGAATTCTTAAGCATCCTGTGTATGTTTGTTAGCAAAATCCATTTTGTCAATTTTTTGCAAAATGGCGACAAGTATTAAAATTCAATCACTTATTACTCAGTAGTGTTCAATTTTGTCAAAAAGGTCTCTATACATGAAATGTTGAGAAGCCTAAAGCTCATCTAAGTAAAATATAAAAAATATATATTTTTGCTTGAAAACAAGCGATGTATCAGTTCGATCGTACCCCCATACTAGCCATTTTGAGACTTTCGGAAGAGTTAACGCTCTTAACTGCTTGGTTTCGAAGATTAAAATTTTAATTTTTAATATCGCATAGAACTAACGTGCAGCCCCTATACGTTATGTTTAAAAAAAATATATAAAATTTTTTTTCAAAATGGCGGCTATCGTAAAAATTCAAAGTGTCATAACTTTGCTAAATCAAATCCTACTGAAAAATGTCGTATGCAAAAAGTGTTTGGAATTTTATTTTGCATATAAAAGCAATTTTTAATTATTTTTTTGTTAATAAAAACCGAGTCTTACCATATATTGACCGAGACCTCGAACGAGCTTTTATGCGACTCTGCATACAGTTAACGCTCGTATGAAGCTACTATTTAAGAAATTGACTTGAATTTTTTATACCAAATAGAGCTTTCAACTATACTTACGATACTATACAAAAAAATTAAAAATTAAAAAATAAAAGTATTTTTTTTTCAAAACACGTTTAGTGTGATGAGTCGATCGACCCACCATACATACGCTCATAAGATTTTCAATATAGTTAAGGTCAGTGTGAGCTTATTTATACATATTTGAATTTCAAAATTTTGTGACAGTATAGAATTCTTAAGCATCCTGTGTATGTTTGTTAGCAAAATCCATTTTGTCAATTTTTTGCAAAATGGCGACAAGTATTAAAATTCAATCACTTATTACTCAGTAGTGTTCAATTTTGTCAAAAAGGTCTCTATACATGAAATGTTGAGAAGCCTAAAGCTCATCTAAGTAAAATATAAAAAATATATATTTTTGCTTGAAAACAAGCGATGTATCAGTTCGATCGTACCCCCATACTAGCCATTTTGAGACTTTCGGAAGAGTTAACGCTCTTAACTGCTTGGTTTCGAAGATTAAAATTTTAATTTTTAATATCGCATAGAACTAACGTGCAGCCCCTATACGTTATGTTTAAAAAAAATATATAAAATTTTTTTTCAAAATGGCGGCTATCGTAAAAATTCAAAGTGTCATAACTTTGCTAAATCAAATCCTACTGAAAAATTTCGTATGCAAAAAGTGTTTGGAATTTTATTTTGCATATAAAAGCAATTTTTAATTATTTTTTTTTTAATAAAAACCGAGTCTTACCATATATTGACCGAGACCTCGAACGAGCTTTTATGCGACTCTGCATACAGTTAACGCTCGTATGAAGCTTCTATTTAAAAAATTGACTTGAATTTTTTATACCAAATAGAGCTTTCAACTATACTTACGATACTATACAAAAAAATTAAAAATTAAAAAATAAAAGTATTTTTTTTTCAAAACACGTTTAGTGTGATGAGTCGATCGACCCACCATACATACGCTCATAAGATTTTCAATATAGTTAAGGTCAGTGTGAGCTTATTTATACATATTTGAATTTCAAAATTTTGTGACAGTATAGAATTCTTAAGCATCCTGTGTATGTTTGTTAGCAAAATCCATTTTGTCAATTTTTTGCAAAATGGCGACAAGTATTAAAATTCAATCACTTATTACTCAGTAGTGTTCAATTTTGTCAAAAAGGTCTCTATACATGAAATGTTGAGAAGCCTAAAGCTCATCTAAGTAAAATATAAAAAATATATATTTTTGCTTGAAAACAAGCGATGTATCAGTTCGATCGTACCCCCATACTAGCCATTTTGAGACTTTCGGAAGAGTTAACGCTCTTAACTGCTTGGTTTCGAAGATTAAAATTTTAATTTTTAATATCGCATAGAACTAACGTGCAGCCCCTATACGTTATGTTTAAAAAAAATATATAAAATTTTTTTTCAAAATGGCGGCTATCGTAAAAATTCAAAGTGTCATAACTTTGCTAAATCAAATCCTACTGAAAAATGTCGTATGCAAAAAGTGTTTGGAATTTTATTTTGCATATAAAAGCAATTTTTAATTATTTTTTTTTTAATAAAAACCGAGTCTTACCATATATTGACCGAGACCTCGAACGAGCTTTTATGCGACTCTGCATACAGTTAACGCTCGTATGAAGCTTCTATTTAAGAAATTGACTTGAATTTTTTATACCAAATAGAGCTTTCAACTATACTTACGATACTATACAAAAAAATTAAAAATTAAAAAATAAAAGTATTTTTTTTTCAAAACACGTTTAGTGTGATGAGTCGATCGACCCACCATACATACGCTCATAAGATTTTCAATATAGTTAAGGTCAGTGTGAGCTTATTTATACATATTTGAATTTCAAAATTTTGTGACAGTATAGAATTCTTAAGCATCCTGTGTATGTTTGTTAGCAAAATCCATTTTGTCAATTTTTTGCAAAATGGCGACAAGTATTAAAATTCAATCACTTATTACTCAGTAGTGTTCAATTTTGTCAAAAATGTCTCTATACATGAAATGTTGAGAAGCCTAAAGCTCATCTAAGTAAAATATAAAAAATATATATTTTTGCTTGAAAACAAGCGATGTATCAGTTCGATCGTACCCCCATACTAGCCATTTTGAGACTTTCGGAAGAGTTAACGCTCTTAACTGCTTGGTTTCGAAGATTAAAATTTTAATTTTTAATATCGCATAGAACTAACGTGCAGCCCCTATACGTTATGTTTAAAAAAAATATATAAAATTTTTTTTCAAAATGGCGGCTATCGTAAAAATTCAAAGTGTCATAACTTTGCTAAATCAAATCCTACTGAAAAATGTCGTATGCAAAAAGTGTTTGGAATTTTATTTTGCATATAAAAGCAATTTTTAATTATTTTTTTTTTAATAAAAACCGAGTCTTACCATATATTGACCGAGACCTCGAACGAGCTTTTATGCGACTCTGCATACAGTTAACGCTCGTATGAAGCTTCTATTTAAGAAATTGACTTGAATTTTTTATACCAAATAGAGCTTTCAACTATACTTACGATACTATACAAAAAAATTAAAAATTAAAAAATAAAAGTATTTTTTTTTCAAAACACGTTTAGTGTGATGAGTCGATCGACCCACCATACATACGCTCATAAGATTTTCAATATAGTTAAGGTCAGTGTGAGCTTATTTATACATATTTGAATTTCAAAATTTTGTGACAGTATAGAATTCTTAAGCATCCTGTGTATGTTTGTTAGCAAAATCCATTTTGTCAATTTTTTGCAAAATGGCGACAAGTATTAAAATTCAATCACTTATTACTCAGTAGTGTTCAATTTTGTCAAAAAGGTCTCTATACATGAAATGTTGAGAAGCCTAAAGCTCATCTAAGTAAAATATAAAAAATATATATTTTTGCTTGAAAACAAGCGATGTATCAGTTCGATCGTACCCCCATACTAGCCATTTTGAGACTTTCGGAAGAGTTAACGCTCTTAACTGCTTGGTTTCGAAGATTAAAATTTTAATTTTTAATATCGCATAGAACTAACGTGCAGCCCCTATACGTTATGTTTAAAAAAAATATATAAAATTTTTTTTCAAAATGGCGGCTATCGTAAAAATTCAAAGTGTCATAACTTTGCTAAATCAAATCCTACTGAAAAATTTCGTATGCAAAAAGTGTTTGGAATTTTATTTTGCATATAAAAGCAATTTTTAATTATTTTTTTTTTAATAAAAACCGAGTCTTACCATATATTGACCGAGACCTCGAACGAGCTTTTATGCGACTCTGCATACAGTTAACGCTCGTATGAAGCTTCTATTTAAGAAATTGACTTGAATTTTTTATACCAAATAGAGCTTTCAACTATACTTACGATACTATACAAAAAAATTAAAAATTAAAAAATAAAAGTATTTTTTTTTCAAAACACGTTTAGTGTGATGAGTCGATCGACCCACCATACATACGCTCATAAGATTTTCAATATAGTTAAGGTCAGTGTGAGCTTATTTATACATATTTGAATTTCAAAATTTTGTGACAGTATAGAATTCTTAAGCATCCTGTGTATGTTTGTTAGCAAAATCCATTTTGTCAATTTTTTGCAAAATGGCGACAAGTATTAAAATTCAATCACTTATTACTCAGTAGTGTTCAATTTTGTCAAAAAGGTCTCTATACATGAAATGTTGAGAAGCCTAAAGCTCATCTAAGTAAAATATAAAAAATATATATTTTTGCTTGAAAACAAGCGATGTATCAGTTCGATCGTACCCCCATACTAGCCATTTTGAGACTTTCGGAAGAGTTAACGCTCTTAACTGCTTGGTTTCGAAGATTAAAATTTTAATTTTTAATATCGCATAGAACTAACGTGCAGCCCCTATACGTTATGTTTAAAAAAAATATATAAAATTTTTTTTCAAAATGGCGGCTATCGTAAAAATTCAAAGTGTCATAACTTTGCTAAATCAAATCCTACTGAAAAATGTCGTATGCAAAAAGTGTTTGGAATTTTATTATGCATATAAAAGCAATTTTTAATTATTTTTTTTTTAATAAAAACCGAGTCTTACCATATATTGACCGAGACCTCGAACGAGCTTTTATGCGACTCTGCATACAGTTAACGCTCGTATGAAGCTTCTATTTAAGAAATTGACTTGAATTTTTTATACCAAATAGAGCTTTCAACTATACTTACGATACTATACAAAAAAATTAAAAATTAAAAAATAAAAGTATTTTTTTTTCAAAACACGTTTAGTGTGATGAGTCGATCGACCCACCATACATACGCTCATAAGATTTTCAATATAGTTAAGGTCAGTGTGAGCTTATTTATACATATTTGAATTTCAAAATTTTGTGACAGTATAGAATTCTTAAGCATCCTGTGTATGTTTGTTAGCAAAATCCATTTTGTCAATTTTTTGCAAAATGGCGACAAGTATTAAAATTCAATCACTTATTACTCAGTAGTGTTCAATTTTGTCAAAAAGGTCTCTATACATGAAATGTTGAGAAGCCTAAAGCTCATCTAAGTAAAATATAAAAAATATATATTTTTGCTTGAAAACAAGCGATGTATCAGTTCGATCGTACCCCCATACTAGCCATTTTGAGACTTTCGGAAGAGTTAACGCTCTTAACTGCTTGGTTTCGAAGATTAAAATTTTAATTTTTAATATCGCATAGAACTAACGTGCAGCCCCTATACGTTATGTTTAAAAAAAATATATAAAATTTTTTTTCAAAATGGCGGCTATCGTAAAAATTCAAAGTGTCATAACTTAGCTAAATCAAATCCTACTGAAAAATGTCGTATCCAAAAAGTGTTTGGAATTTTATTTTGCATATAAAAGCAATTTTTAATTATTTTTTTTTTAATAAAAACCGAGTCTTACCATATATTGACCGAGACCTCGAACGAGCTTTTATGCGACTCTGCATACAGTTAACGCTCGTATGAAGCTTCTATTTAAGAAATTGACTTGAATTTTTTATACCAAATAGAGCTTTCAACTATACTTACGATACTATACAAAAAAATTAAAAATTAAAAAATAAAAGTATTTTTTTTTCAAAACACGTTTAGTGTGATGAGTCGATCGACCCACCATACATACGCTCATAAGATTTTCAATATAGTTAAGGTCAGTGTGAACTTATTTATACATATTTGAATTTCAAAATTTTGTGACAGTATAGAATTCTTAAGCATCCTGTGTATGTTTGTTAGCAAAATCCATTTTGTCAATTTTTTGCAAAATGGCGACAAGTATTAAAATTCAATCACTTATTACTCAGTAGTGTTCAATTTTGTCAAAAAGGTCTCTATACATTAAATGTTGAGAAGGCTAAAGCTCATCTAAGTAAAATATAAAAAATATATATTTTTGCTTGAAAACAAGCGATGTATCAGTTCGATCGTACCCCCATACTAGCCATTTTGAGACTTTCGGAAGAGTTAACGCTCTTAACTGCTTGGTTTCGAAGATTAAAATTTTAATTTTTAATATCGCATAGAACTAACGTGCAGCCCCTATACGTTATGTTTAAAAAAAATATATAAAATTTTTTTTCAAAATGGCGGCTATCGTAAAAATTCAAAGTGTCATAACTTTGCTAAATCTAATCCTACTAAAAAATGTCGTATGCAAAAAGTGTTTGGAATTTTATTTTGCATATAAAAGCAATTTTTAATTATTTTTTTTTTAATAAAAACCGAGTCTTACCATATATTGACCGAGACCTCGAACGAGCTTTTATGCGACTCTGCATACAGTTAACGCTCGTATGAAGCTTCTATTTAAGAAATTGACTTGAATTTTTTATACCAAATAGAGCTTTCAACTATACTTACGATACTATACAAAAAAATTGAAAATTAAAAAATAAAAGTATTTTTTTTTCAAAACACGTTTAGTGTGATGAGTCGATCGACCCACCATACATACGCTCATAAGATTTTCAATATAGTTAAGGTCAGTGTGAGCTTATTTATACATATTTGAATTTCAAAATTTTGTGACAGTATAGAATTCTTAAGCAACCTGTGTATGTTTGTTAGCAAAATCCATTTTGTCAATTTTTTGCAAAATGGCGACAAGTATTAAAATTCAATCACTTATTACTCAGTAGTGTTCAATTTTGTCAAAAAGGTCTCTATACATGAAATGTTGAGAAGCCTAAAGCTCATCTAAGTAAAATATAAAAAATATATATTTTTGCTTGAAAACAAGCGATGTATCAGTTCGATCGTACCCCCATACTAGCCATTTTGAGACTTTCGGAAGAGTTAACGCTCTTAACTGCTTGGTTTCGAAGATTAAAATTTTAATTTTTAATATCGCATAGAACTAACGTGCAGCCCCTATACGTTATGTTTAAAAAAAATATATAATTTTTTTTTTCAAAATGGCGGCTATCGTAAAAATTCAAAGTGTCATAACTTTGCTAAATCAAATCCTACTGAAAAATGTCGTATGCAAAAAGTGTTTGGAATTTTATTTTGCATATAAAAGCAATTTTTAATTATTTTTTTTTTAATAAAAACCGAGTCTTACCATATATTGACCGAGACCTCGAACGAGCTTTTATGCGACTCTGCATACAGTTAACGCTTGTATGAAGCTTCTATTTAAGAAATTGACTTGAATTTTTTATACCAAATAGAGCTTTCAACTATACTTACGATACTATACAAAAAAATTAAAAATTAAAAAATAAAAGTATTTTTTTTTCAAAACACGTTTAGTGTGATGAGTCGATCGACCCACCATACATACGCTCATAAGATTTTCAATATAGTTAAGGTCAGTGTGAGCTTATTTATACATATTTGAATTTCAAAATTTTGTGACAGTATAGAATTCTTAAGCATCCTGTGTATGTTTGTTAGCAAAATCCATTTTGTCAATTTTTTGCAAAATGGCGACAAGTATTAAAATTCAATCACTTATTACTCAGTAGTGTTCAATTTTGTCAAAAAGGTCTCTATACATGAAATGTTGAGAAGCCTAAAGCTCATCTAAGTAAAATATAAAAAATATATATTTTTGCTTGAAAACAAGCGATGTATCAGTTCGATCGTACCCCCATACTAGCCATTTTGAGACTTTCGGAAGAGTTAACGCTCTTAACTGCTTGGTTTCGAAGATTAAAATTTTAATTTTTAATATCGCATAGAACTAACGTGCAGCCCCTATACGTTATGTTTAAAAAAAATATATAATTTTTTTTTTCAAAATGGCGGCTATCGTAAAAATTCAAAGTGTCATAACTTTGCTAAATCAAATCCTACTGAAAAATGTCGTATGCAAAAAGTGTTTGGAATTTTATTTTGCATATAAAAGCAATTTTTAATTATTTTTTTTTTAATAAAAACCGAGTCTTACCATATATTGACCGAGACCTCGAACGAGCTTTTATGCGACTCTGCATACAGTTAACGCTCGTATGAAGCTTCTATTTAAGAAATTGACTTGAATTTTTGATACCAAATAGAGCTTTCAACTATACTTACGATACTATACAAAAAAATTAAAAATTAAAAAATAAAAGTATTTTTTTTTCAAAACACGTTTAGTGTGATGAGTCGATCGACCCACCATACATACGCTCATAAGATTTTCAATATAGTTAAGGTCAGTGTGAGCTTATTTATACATATTTGAATTTCAAAATTTTGTGACAGTATAGAATTCTTAAGCATCCTGTGTATGTTTGTTAGCAAAATCCATTTTGTCAATTTTTTGCAAAATGGCGACAAGTATTAAAATTCAATCACTTATTACTCAGTAGTGTTCAATTTTGTCAAAAAGGTCTCTATACATGAAATGTTGAGAAGCCTAAAGCTCATCTAAGTAAAATATAAAAAATATATATTTTTGCTTGAAAACAAGCGATGTATCAGTTCGATCGTACCCCCATACTAGCCATTTTGAGACTTTCGGAAGAGTTAACGCTCTTAACTGCTTGGTTTCGAAGATTAAAATTTTAATTTTTAATATCGCATAGAACTAACGTGCAGCCCCTATACGTTATGTTTAAAAAAAATATATAAAATTTTTTTTCAAAATGGCGGCTATCGTAAAAATTCAAAGTGTCATAACTTTGCTAAATCAAATCCTACTGAAAAATGTCGTATGCAAAAAGTGTTTGGAATTTTATTTTGCATATAAAAGCAATTTTTAATTATTTTTTTTTTAATAAAAACCGAGTCTTACCATATATTGACCGAGACCTAGAACGAGCTTTTATGCGACTCTGCATACAGTTAACGCTCGTATGAAGCTTCTATTTAAGAAATTGACTTGAATTTTTTATACCAAATAGAGCTTTCAACTATACTTACGATACTATACAAAAAAATTAAAAATTAAAAAATAAAAGTATTTTTTTTTCAAAACACGTTTAGTGTGATGAGTCGATCGACCCACCATACATACGCTCATAAGATTTTCAATATAGTTAAGGTCAGTGTGAGCTTATTTATACATATTTGAATTTCAAAATTTTGTGACAGTATAGAATTCTTAAGCATCCTGTGTATGTTTGTTAGCAAAATCCATTTTGTCAATTTTTTGCAAAATGGCGACAAGTATTAAAATTCAATCACTTATTACTCAGTAGTGTTCAATTTTGTCAAAAAGGTCTCTATACATGAAATGTTGAGAAGCCTAAAGCTCATCTAAGTAAAATATAAAAAATATATATTTTTGCTTGAAAACAAGCGATGTATCAGTTCGATCGTACCCCCATACTAGCCATTTTGAGACTTTCGGAAGAGTTAACGCTCTTAACTGCTTGGTTTCGAAGATTAAAATTTTAATTTTTAATATCGCATAGAACTAACGTGCAGCCCCTATACGTTATGTTTAAAAAAAATATATAAAATTTTTTTTCAAAATGGCGGCTATCGTAAAAATTCAAAGTGTCATAACTTTGCTAAATCAAATCCTACTGAAAAATGTCGTATGCAAAAAGTGTTTGGAATTTTATTTTGCATATAAAAGCAATTTTTAATTATTTTTTTGTTAATAAAAACCGAGTCTTACCATATATTGACCGAGACCTCGAACGAGCTTTTATGCGACTCTGCATACAGTTAACGCTCGTATGAAGCTACTATTTAAGAAATTGACTTGAATTTTTTATACCAAATAGAGCTTTCAACTATACTTACGATACTATACAAAAAAATTAAAAATTAAAAAATAAAAGTATTTTTTTTTCAAAACACGTTTAGTGTGATGAGTCGATCGACCCACCATACATACGCTCATAAGATTTTCAATATAGTTAAGGTCAGTGTGAGCTTATTTATACATATTTGAATTTCAAAATTTTGTGACAGTATAGAATTCTTAAGCATCCTGTGTATGTTTGTTAGCAAAATCCATTTTGTCAATTTTTTGCAAAATGGCGACAAGTATTAAAATTCAATCACTTATTACTCAGTAGTGTTCAATTTTGTCAAAAAGGTCTCTATACATGAAATGTTGAGAAGCCTAAAGCTCATCTAAGTAAAATATAAAAAATATATATTTTTGCTTGAAAACAAGCGATGTATCAGTTCGATCGTACCCCCATACTAGCCATTTTGAGACTTTCGGAAGAGTTAACGCTCTTAACTGCTTGGTTTCGAAGATTAAAATTTTAATTTTTAATATCGCATAGAACTAACGTGCAGCCCCTATACGTTATGTTTAAAAAAAATATATAAAATTTTTTTTTAAAATGGCGGCTATCGTAAAAATTCAAAGTGTCATAACTTTGCTAAATCAAATCCTACTGAAAAATTTCGTATGCAAAAAGTGTTTGGAATTTTATTTTGCATATAAAAGCAATTTTTAATTATTTTTTTTTTAATAAAAACCGAGTCTTACCATATATTGACCGAGACCTCGAACGAGCTTTTATGCGACTCTGCATACAGTTAACGCTCGTATTAAGCTTCTATTTAAAAAATTGACTTGAATTTTTTATACCAAATAGAGCTTTCAACTATACTTACGATACTATACAAAAAAATTAAAAATTAAAAAATAAAAGTATTTTTTTTTCAAAACACGTTTAGTGTGATGAGTCGATCGACCCACCATACATACGCTCATAAGATTTTCAATATAGTTAAGGTCAGTGTGAGCTTATTTATACATATTTGAATTTCAAAATTTTGTGACAGTATAGAATTCTTAAGCATCCTGTGTATGTTTGTTAGCAAAATCCATTTTGTCAATTTTTTGCAAAATGGCGACAAGTATTAAAATTCAATCACTTATTACTCAGTAGTGTTCAATTTTGTCAAAAAGGTCTCTATACATGAAATGTTGAGAAGCCTAAAGCTCATCTAAGTAAAATATAAAAAATATATATTTTTGCTTGAAAACAAGCGATGTATCAGTTCGATCGTACCCCCATACTAGCCATTTTGAGACTTTCGGAAGAGTTAACGCTCTTAACTGCTTGGTTTCGAAGATTAAAATTTTAATTTTTAATATCGCATAGAACTAACGTGTAGCCCCTATACGTTATGTTTAAAAAAAATATATAAAATTTTTTTTCAAAATGGCGGCTATCGTAAAAATTCAAAGTGTCATAACTTTGCTAAATCAAATCCTACTGAAAAATGTCGTATGCAAAAAGTGTTTGGAATTTTATTTTGCATATAAAAGCAATTTTTAATTATTTTTTTGTTAATAAAAACCGAGTCTTACCATATATTGACCGAGACCTCGAACGAGCTTTTATGCGACTCTGCATACAGTTAACGCTCGTATGAAGCTACTATTTAAGAAATTGACTTGAATTTTTTATACCAAATAGAGCTTTCAACTATACTTACGATACTATACAAAAAAATTAAAAATTAAAAAATAAAAGTATTTTTTTTTCAAAACACGTTTAGTGTGATGAGTCGATCGACCCACCATACATACGCTCATAAGATTTTCAATATAGTTAAGGTCAGTGTGAGCTTATTTATACATATTTGAATTTCAAAATTTTGTGACAGTATAGAATTCTTAAGCATCCTGTGTATGTTTGTTAGCAAAATCCATTTTGTCAATTTTTTGCAAAATGGCGACAAGTATTAAAATTCAATCACTTATTACTCAGTAGTGTTCAATTTTGTCAAAAAGGTCTCTATACATGAAATGTTGAGAAGCCTAAAGCTCATCTAAGTAAAATATAAAAAATATATATTTTTGCTTGAAAACAAGCGATGTATCAGTTCGATCGTACCCCCATACTAGCCATTTTGAGACTTTCGGAAGAGTTAACGCTCTTAACTGCTTGGTTTCGAAGATTAAAATTTTAATTTTTAATATCGCATAGAACTAACGTGCAGCCCCTATACGTTATGTTTAAAAAAAATATATAAAATTTTTTTTCAAAATGGCGGCTATCGTAAAAATTCAAAGTGTCATAACTTTGCTAAATCAAATCCTACTGAAAAATTTCGTATGCAAAAAGTGTTTGGAATTTTATTTTGCATATAAAAGCAATTTTTAATTATTTTTTTTTTAATAAAAACCGAGTCTTACCATATATTGACCGAGACCTCGAACGAGCTTTTATGCGACTCTGCATACAGTTAACGCTCGTATGAAGCTTCTATTTAAAAAATTGACTTGAATTTTTTATACCAAATAGAGCTTTCAACTATACTTACGATACTATACAAAAAAATTAAAAATTAAAAAATAAAAGTATTTTTTTTTCAAAACACGTTTAGTGTGATGAGTCGATCGACCCACCATACATACGCTCATAAGATTTTCAATATAGTTAAGGTCAGTGTGAGCTTATTTATACATATTTGAATTTCAAAATTTTGTGACAGTATAGAATTCTTAAGCATCCTGTGTATGTTTGTTAGCAAAATCCATTTTGTCAATTTTTTGCAAAATGGCGACAAGTATTAAAATTCAATCACTTATTACTCAGTAGTGTTCAATTTTGTCAAAAAGGTCTCTATACATGAAATGTTGAGAAGCCTAAAGCTCATCTAAGTAAAATATAAAAAATATATATTTTTGCTTGAAAACAAGCGATGTATCAGTTCGATCGTACCCCCATACTAGCCATTTTGAGACTTTCGGAAGAGTTAACGCTCTTAACTGCTTGGTTTCGAAGATTAAAATTTGAATTTTTAATATCGCATAGAACTAACGTGCAGCCCCTATACGTTATGTTTAAAAAAAATATATAAATTTTTTTTTCAAAATGGCGGCTATCGTAAAAATTCAAAGTGTCATAACTTTGCTAAATCAAATCCTACTGAAAAATGTCGTATGCAAAAAGTGTTTGGAATTTTATTTTGCATATAAAAGCAATTTTTAATTATTTTTTTTTTAATAAAAACCGAGTCTTACCATATATTGACCGAGACCTCGAACGAGCTTTTATGCGACTCTGCATACAGTTAACGCTCGTATGAAGCTTCTATTTAAGAAATTGACTTGAATTTTTTATACCAAATAGAGCTTTCAACTATACTTACGATACTATACAAAAAAATTAAAAATTAAAAAATAAAAGTATTTTTTTTTCAAAACACGTTTAGTGTGATGAGTCGATCGACCCACCATACATACGCTCATAAGATTTTCAATATAGTTAAGGTCAGTGTGAGCTTATTTATACATATTTGAATTTCAAAATTTTGTGACAGTATAGAATTCTTAAGCATCCTGTGTATGTTTGTTAGCAAAATCCATTTTGTCAATTTTTTGCAAAATGGCGACAAGTATTAAAATTCAATCACTTATTACTCAGTAGTGTTCAATTTTGTCAAAAATGTCTCTATACATGAAATGTTGAGAAGCCTAAAGCTCATCTAAGTAAAATATAAAAAATATATATTTTTGCTTGAAAACAAGCGATGTATCAGTTCGATCGTACCCCCATACTAGCCATTTTGAGACTTTCGGAAGAGTTAACGCTCTTAACTGCTTGGTTTCGAAGATTAAAATTTTAATTTTTAATATCGCATAGAACTAACGTGCAGCCCCTATACGTTATGTTTAAAAAAAATATATAAAATTTTTTTTCAAAATGGCGGCTATCGTAAAAATTCAAAGTGTCATAACTTTGCTAAATCAAATCCTACTGAAAAATGTCGTATGCAAAAAGTGTTTGGAATTTTATTTTGCATATAAAAGCAATTTTTAATTATTTTTTTTTTAATAAAAACCGAGTCTTACCATATATTGACCGAGACCTCGAACGAGCTTTTATGCGACTCTGCATACAGTTAACGCTCGTATGAAGCTTCTATTTAAGAAATTGACTTGAATTTTTTATACCAAATAGAGCTTTCAACTATACTTACGATACTATACAAAAAAATTAAAAATTAAAAAATAAAAGTATTTTTTTTTCAAAACACGTTTAGTGTGATGAGTCGATCGACCCACCATACATACGCTCATAAGATTTTCAATATAGTTAAGGTCAGTGTGAGCTTATTTATACATATTTGAATTTCAAAATTTTGTGACAGTATAGAATTCTTAAGCATCCTGTGTATGTTTGTTAGCAAAATCCATTTTGTCAATTTTTTGCAAAATGGCGACAAGTATTAAAATTCAATCACTTATTACTCAGTAGTGTTCAATTTTGTCAAAAAGGTCTCTATACATGAAATGTTGAGAAGCCTAAAGCTCATCTAAGTAAAATATAAAAAATATATATTTTTGCTTGAAAACAAGCGATGTATCAGTTCGATCGTACCCCCATACTAGCCATTTTGAGACTTTCGGAAGAGTTAACGCTCTTAACTGCTTGGTTTCGAAGATTAAAATTTTAATTTTTAATATCGCATAGAACTAACGTGCAGCCCCTATACGTTATGTTTAAAAAAAATATATAAAATTTTTTTTCAAAATGGCGGCTATCGTAAAAATTCAAAGTGTCATAACTTTGCTAAATCAAATCCTACTGAAAAATTTCGTATGCAAAAAGTGTTTGGAATTTTATTTTGCATATAAAAGCAATTTTTAATTATTTTTTTTTTAATAAAAACCGAGTCTTACCATATATTGACCGAGACCTCGAACGAGCTTTTATGCGACTCTGCATACAGTTAACGCTCGTATGAAGCTTCTATTTAAGAAATTGACTTGAATTTTTTATACCAAATAGAGCTTTCAACTATACTTACGATACTATACAAAAAAATTAAAAATTAAAAAATAAAAGTATTTTTTTTTCAAAACACGTTTAGTGTGATGAGTCGATCGACCCACCATACATACGCTCATAAGATTTTCAATATAGTTAAGGTCAGTGTGAGCTTATTTATACATATTTGAATTTCAAAATTTTGTGACAGTATAGAATTCTTAAGCATCCTGTGTATGTTTGTTAGCAAAATCCATTTTGTCAATTTTTTGCAAAATGGCGACAAGTATTAAAATTCAATCACTTATTACTCAGTAGTGTTCAATTTTGTCAAAAAGGTCTCTATACATGAAATGTTGAGAAGCCTAAAGCTCATCTAAGTAAAATATAAAAAATATATATTTTTGCTTGAAAACAAGCGATGTATCAGTTCGATCGTACCCCCATACTAGCCATTTTGAGACTTTCGGAAGAGTTAACGCTCTTAACTGCTTGGTTTCGAAGATTAAAATTTTAATTTTTAATATCGCATAGAACTAACGTGCAGCCCCTATACGTTATGTTTAAAAAAAATATATAAAATTTTTTTTCAAAATGGCGGCTATCGTAAAAATTCAAAGTGTCATAACTTTGCTAAATCAAATCCTACTGAAAAATGTCGTATGCAAAAAGTGTTTGGAATTTTATTATGCATATAAAAGCAATTTTTAATTATTTTTTTTTTAATAAAAACCGAGTCTTACCATATATTGACCGAGACCTCGAACGAGCTTTTATGCGACTCTGCATACAGTTAACGCTCGTATGAAGCTTCTATTTAAGAAATTGACTTGAATTTTTTATACCAAATAGAGCTTTCAACTATACTTACGATACTATACAAAAAAATTAAAAATTAAAAAATAAAAGTATTTTTTTTTCAAAACACGTTTAGTGTGATGAGTCGATCGACCCACCATACATACGCTCATAAGATTTTCAATATAGTTAAGGTCAGTGTGAGCTTATTTATACATATTTGAATTTCAAAATTTTGTGACAGTATAGAATTCTTAAGCATCCTGTGTATGTTTGTTAGCAAAATCCATTTTGTCAATTTTTTGCAAAATGGCGACAAGTATTAAAATTCAATCACTTATTACTCAGTAGTGTTCAATTTTGTCAAAAAGGTCTCTATACATGAAATGTTGAGAAGCCTAAAGCTCATCTAAGTAAAATATAAAAAATATATATTTTTGCTTGAAAACAAGCGATGTATCAGTTCGATCGTACCCCCATACTAGCCATTTTGAGACTTTCGGAAGAGTTAACGCTCTTAACTGCTTGGTTTCGAAGATTAAAATTTTAATTTTTAATATCGCATAGAACTAACGTGCAGCCCCTATACGTTATGTTTAAAAAAAATATATAAAATTTTTTTTCAAAATGGCGGCTATCGTAAAAATTCAAAGTGTCATAACTTAGCTAAATCAAATCCTACTGAAAAATGTCGTATCCAAAAAGTGTTTGGAATTTTATTTTGCATATAAAAGCAATTTTTAATTATTTTTTTTTTAATAAAAACCGAGTCTTACCATATATTGACCGAGACCTCGAACGAGCTTTTATGCGACTCTGCATACAGTTAACGCTCGTATGAAGCTTCTATTTAAGAAATTGACTTGAATTTTTTATACCAAATAGAGCTTTCAACTATACTTACGATACTATACAAAAAAATTAAAAATTAAAAAATAAAAGTATTTTTTTTTCAAAACACGTTTAGTGTGATGAGTCGATCGACCCACCATACATACGCTCATAAGATTTTCAATATAGTTAAGGTCAGTGTGAGCTTATTTATACATATTTGAATTTCAAAATTTTGTGACAGTATAGAATTCTTAAGCATCCTGTGTATGTTTGTTAGCAAAATCCATTTTGTCAATTTTTTGCAAAATGGCGACAAGTATTAAAATTCAATCACTTATTACTCAGTAGTGTTCAATTTTGTCAAAAAGGTCTCTATACATTAAATGTTGAGAAGGCTAAAGCTCATCTAAGTAAAATATAAAAAATATATATTTTTGCTTGAAAACAAGCGATGTATCAGTTCGATCGTACCCCCATACTAGCCATTTTGAGACTTTCGGAAGAGTTAACGCTCTTAACTGCTTGGTTTCGAAGATTAAAATTTTAATTTTTAATATCGCATAGAACTAACGTGCAGCCCCTATACGTTATGTTTAAAAAAAATATATAAAATTTTTTTTCAAAATGGCGGCTATCGTAAAAATTCAAAGTGTCATAACTTTGCTAAATCTAATCCTACTAAAAAATGTCGTATGCAAAAAGTGTTTGGAATTTTATTTTGCATATAAAAGCAATTTTTAATTATTTTTTTTTTAATAAAAACCGAGTCTTACCATATATTGACCGAGACCTCGAACGAGCTTTTATGCGACTCTGCATACAGTTAACGCTCGTATGAAGCTTCTATTTAAGAAATTGACTTGAATTTTTTATACCAAATAGAGCTTTCAACTATACTTACGATACTATACAAAAAAATTGAAAATTAAAAAATAAAAGTATTTTTTTTTCAAAACACGTTTAGTGTGATGAGTCGATCGACCCACCATACATACGCTCATAAGATTTTCAATATAGTTAAGGTCAGTGTGAGCTTATTTATACATATTTGAATTTCAAAATTTTGTGACAGTATAGAATTCTTAAGCAACCTGTGTATGTTTGTTAGCAAAATCCATTTTGTCAATTTTTTGCAAAATGGCGACAAGTATTAAAATTCAATCACTTATTACTCAGTAGTGTTCAATTTTGTCAAAAAGGTCTCTATACATGAAATGTTGAGAAGCCTAAAGCTCATCTAAGTAAAATATAAAAAATATATATTTTTGCTTGAAAACAAGCGATGTATCAGTTCGATCGTACCCCCATACTAGCCATTTTGAGACTTTCGGAAGAGTTAACGCTCTTAACTGCTTGGTTTCGAAGATTAAAATTTTAATTTTTAATATCGCATAGAACTAACGTGCAGCCCCTATACGTTATGTTTAAAAAAAATATATAATTTTTTTTTTCAAAATGGCGGCTATCGTAAAAATTCAAAGTGTCATAACTTTGCTAAATCAAATCCTACTGAAAAATGTCGTATGCAAAAAGTGTTTGGAATTTTATTTTGCATATAAAAGCAATTTTTAATTATTTTTTTTTTAATAAAAACCGAGTCTTACCATATATTGACCGAGACCTCGAACGAGCTTTTATGCGACTCTGCATACAGTTAACGCTTGTATGAAGCTTCTATTTAAGAAATTGACTTGAATTTTTTATACCAAATAGAGCTTTCAACTATACTTACGATACTATACAAAAAAATTAAAAATTAAAAAATAAAAGTATTTTTTTTTCAAAACACGTTTAGTGTGATGAGTCGATCGACCCACCATACATACGCTCATAAGATTTTCAATATAGTTAAGGTCAGTGTGAGCTTATTTATACATATTTGAATTTCAAAATTTTGTGACAGTATAGAATTCTTAAGCATCCTGTGTATGTTTGTTAGCAAAATCCATTTTGTCAATTTTTTGCAAAATGGCGACAAGTATTAAAATTCAATCACTTATTACTCAGTAGTGTTCAATTTTGTCAAAAAGGTCTCTATACATGAAATGTTGAGAAGCCTAAAGCTCATCTAAGTAAAATATAAAAAATATATATTTTTGCTTGAAAACAAGCGATGTATCAGTTCGATCGTACCCCCATACTAGCCATTTTGAGACTTTCGGAAGAGTTAACGCTCTTAACTGCTTGGTTTCGAAGATTAAAATTTTAATTTTTAATATCGCATAGAACTAACGTGCAGCCCCTATACGTTATGTTTAAAAAAAATATATAATTTTTTTTTTCAAAATGGCGGCTATCGTAAAAATTCAAAGTGTCATAACTTTGCTAAATCAAATCCTACTGAAAAATGTCGTATGCAAAAAGTGTTTGGAATTTTATTTTGCATATAAAAGCAATTTTTAATTATTTTTTTTTTAATAAAAACCGAGTCTTACCATATATTGACCGAGACCTCGAACGAGCTTTTATGCGACTCTGCATACAGTTAACGCTCGTATGAAGCTTCTATTTAAGAAATTGACTTGAATTTTTTATACCAAATAGAGCTTTCAACTATACTTACGATACTATACAAAAAAATTAAAAATTAAAAAATAAAAGTATTTTTTTTTCAAAACACGTTTAGTGTGATGAGTCGATCGACCCACCATACATACGCTCATAAGATTTTCAATATAGTTAAGGTCAGTGTGAGCTTATTTATACATATTTGAATTTCAAAATTTTGTGACAGTATAGAATTCTTAAGCATCCTGTGTATGTTTGTTAGCAAAATCCATTTTGTCAATTTTTTGCAAAATGGCGACAAGTATTAAAATTCAATCACTTATTACTCAGTAGTGTTCAATTTTGTCAAAAAGGTCTCTATACATGAAATGTTGAGAAGCCTAAAGCTCATCTAAGTAAAATATAAAAAATATATATTTTTGCTTGAAAACAAGCGATGTATCAGTTCGATCGTACCCCCATACTAGCCATTTTGAGACTTTCGGAAGAGTTAACGCTCTTAACTGCTTGGTTTCGAAGATTAAAATTTTAATTTTTAATATCGCATAGAACTAACGTGCAGCCCCTATACGTTATGTTTAAAAAAAATATATAAAATTTTTTTTCAAAATGGCGGCTATCGTAAAAATTCAAAGTGTCATAACTTTGCTAAATCAAATCCTACTGAAAAATGTCGTATGCAAAAAGTGTTTGGAATTTTATTTTGCATATAAAAGCAATTTTTAATTATTTTTTTGTTAATAAAAACCGAGTCTTACCATATATTGACCGAGACCTCGAACGAGCTTTTATGCGACTCTGCATACAGTTAACGCTCGTATGAAGCTACTATTTAAGAAATTGACTTGAATTTTTTATACCAAATAGAGCTTTCAACTATACTTACGATACTATACAAAAAAATTAAAAATTAAAAAATAAAAGTATTTTTTTTTCAAAACACGTTTAGTGTGATGAGTCGATCGACCCACCATACATACGCTCATAAGATTTTCAATATATTTAAGGTCAGTGTGAGCTTATTTATACATATTTGAATTTCAAAATTTTGTGACAGTATAGAATTCTTAAGCATCCTGTGTATGTTTGTTAGCAAAATCCATTTTGTCAATTTTTTGCAAAATGGCGACAAGTATTAAAATTCAATCACTTATTACTCAGTAGTGTTCAATTTTGTCAAAAAGGTCTCTATACATGAAATGTTGAGAAGCCTAAAGCTCATCTAAGTAAAATATAAAAAATATATATTTTTGCTTGAAAACAAGCGATGTATCAGTTCGATCGTACCCCCATACTAGCCATTTTGAGACTTTCGGAAGAGTTAACGCTCTTAACTGCTTGGTTTCGAAGATTAAAATTTTAATTTTTAATATCGCATAGAACTAACGTGCAGCCCCTATACGTTATGTTTAAAAAAAATATATAAAATTTTTTTTTAAAATGGCGGCTATCGTAAAAATTCAAAGTGTCATAACTTTGCTAAATCAAATCCTACTGAAAAATTTCGTATGCAAAAAGTGTTTGGAATTTTATTTTGCATATAAAAGCAATTTTTAATTATTTTTTTTTTAATAAAAACCGAGTCTTACCATATATTGACCGAGACCTCGAACGAGCTTTTATGCGACTCTGCATACAGTTAACGCTCGTATGAAGCTTCTATTTAAAAAATTGACTTGAATTTTTTATACCAAATAGAGCTTTCAACTATACTTACGATACTATACAAAAAAATTAAAAATTAAAAAATAAAAGTATTTTTTTTTCAAAACACGTTTAGTGTGATGAGTCGATCGACCCACCATACATACGCTCATAAGATTTTCAATATAGTTAAGGTCAGTGTGAGCTTATTTATACATATTTGAATTTCAAAATTTTGTGACAGTATAGAATTCTTAAGCATCCTGTGTATGTTTGTTAGCAAAATCCATTTTGTCAATTTTTTGCAAAATGGCGACAAGTATTAAAATTCAATCACTTATTACTCAGTAGTGTTCAATTTTGTCAAAAAGGTCTCTATACATGAAATGTTGAGAAGCCTAAAGCTCATCTAAGTAAAATATAAAAAATATATATTTTTGCTTGAAAACAAGCGATGTATCAGTTCGATCGTACCCCCATACTAGCCATTTTGAGACTTTCGGAAGAGTTAACGCTCTTAACTGCTTGGTTTCGAAGATTAAAATTTTAATTTTTAATATCGCATAGAACTAACGTGCAGCCCCTATACGTTATGTTTAAAAAAAATATATAAAATTTTTTTTCAAAATGGCGGCTATCGTAAAAATTCAAAGTGTCATAACTTTGCTAAATCAAATCCTACTGAAAAATGTCGTATGCAAAAAGTGTTTGGAATTTTATTTTGCATATAAAAGCAATTTTTAATTATTTTTTTGTTAATAAAAACCGAGTCTTACCATATATTGACCGAGACCTCGAACGAGCTTTTATGCGACTCTGCATACAGTTAACGCTCGTATGAAGCTACTATTTAAGAAATTGACTTGAATTTTTTATACCAAATAGAGCTTTCAACTATACTTACGATACTATACAAAAAAATTAAAAATTAAAAAATAAAAGTATTTTTTTTTCAAAACACGTTTAGTGTGATGAGTCGATCGACCCACCATACATACGCTCATAAGATTTTCAATATAGTTAAGGTCAGTGTGAGCTTATTTATACATATTTGAATTTCAAAATTTTGTGACAGTATAGAATTCTTAAGCATCCTGTGTATGTTTGTTAGCAAAATCCATTTTGTCAATTTTTTGCAAAATGGCGACAAGTATTAAAATTCAATCACTTATTACTCAGTAGTGTTCAATTTTGTCAAAAAGGTCTCTATACATGAAATGTTGAGAAGCCTAAAGCTCATCTAAGTAAAATATAAAAAATATATATTTTTGCTTGAAAACAAGCGATGTATCAGTTCGATCGTACCCCCATACTAGCCATTTTGAGACTTTCGGAAGAGTTAACGCTCTTAACTGCTTGGTTTCGAAGATTAAAATTTTAATTTTTAATATCGCATAGAACTAACGTGCAGCCCCTATACGTTATGTTTAAAAAAAATATATAAAATTTTTTTTCAAAATGGCGGCTATCGTAAAAATTCAAAGTGTCATAACTTTGCTAAATCAAATCCTACTGAAAAATTTCGTATGCAAAAAGTGTTTGGAATTTTATTTTGCATATAAAAGCAATTTTTAATTATTTTTTTTTTAATAAAAACCGAGTCTTACCATATATTGACCGAGACCTCGAACGAGCTTTTATGCGACTCTGCATACAGTTAACGCTCGTATGAAGCTTCTATTTAAAAAATTGACTTGAATTTTTTATACCAAATAGAGCTTTCAACTATACTTACGATACTATACAAAAAAATTAAAAATTAAAAAATAAAAGTATTTTTTTTTCAAAACACGTTTAGTGTGATGAGTCGATCGACCCACCATACATACGCTCATAAGATTTTCAATATAGTTAAGGTCAGTGTGAGCTTATTTATACATATTTGAATTTCAAAATTTTGTGACAGTATAGAATTCTTAAGCATCCTGTGTATGTTTGTTAGCAAAATCCATTTTGTCAATTTTTTGCAAAATGGCGACAAGTATTAAAATTCAATCACTTATTACTCAGTAGTGTTCAATTTTGTCAAAAAGGTCTCTATACATGAAATGTTGAGAAGCCTAAAGCTCATCTAAGTAAAATATAAAAAATATATATTTTTGCTTGAAAACAAGCGATGTATCAGTTCGATCGTACCCCCATACTAGCCATTTTGAGACTTTCGGAAGAGTTAACGCTCTTAACTGCTTGGTTTCGAAGATTAAAATTTTAATTTTTAATATCGCATAGAACTAACGTGCAGCCCCTATACGTTATGTTTAAAAAAAATATATAAAATTTTTTTTCAAAATGGCGGCTATCGTAAAAATTCAAAGTGTCATAACTTTGCTAAATCAAATCCTACTGAAAAATGTCGTATGCAAAAAGTGTTTGGAATTTTATTTTGCATATAAAAGCAATTTTTAATTATTTTTTTTTTAATAAAAACCGAGTCTTACCATATATTGACCGAGACCTCGAACGAGCTTTTATGCGACTCTGCATACAGTTAACGCTCGTATGAAGCTTCTATTTAAGAAATTGACTTGAATTTTTTATACCAAATAGAGCTTTAAACTATACTTACGATACTATACAAAAAAATTAAAAATTAAAAAATAAAAGTATTTTTTTTTCAAAACACGTTTAGTGTGATGAGTCGATCGACCCACCATACATACGCTCATAAGATTTTCAATATAGTTAAGGTCAGTGTGAGCTTATTTATACATATTTGAATTTCAAAATTTTGTGACAGTATAGAATTCTTAAGCATCCTGTGTATGTTTGTTAGCAAAATCCATTTTGTCAATTTTTTGCAAAATGGCGACAAGTATTAAAATTCAATCACTTATTACTCAGTAGTGTTCAATTTTGTCAAAAAGGTCTCTATACATGAAATGTTGAGAAGCCTAAAGCTCATCTAAGTAAAATATAAAAAATATATATTTTTGCTTGAAAACAAGCGATGTATCAGTTCGATCGTACCCCCATACTAGCCATTTTGAGACTTTCGGAAGAGTTAACGCTCTTAACTGCTTGGTTTCGAAGATTAAAATTTTAATTTTTAATATCGCATAGAACTAACGTGCAGCCCCTATACGTTATGTTTAAAAAAAATATATAAAATTTTTTTTCAAAATGGCGGCTATCGTAAAAATTCAAAGTGTCATAACTTTGCTAAATCAAATCCTACTGAAAAATGTCGTATGCAAAAAGTGTTTGGAATTTTATTTTGCATATAAAAGCAATTTTTAATTATTTTTTTGTTAATAAAAACCGAGTCTTACCATATATTGACCGAGACCTCGAACGAGCTTTTATGCGACTCTGCATACAGTTAACGCTCGTATGAAGCTACTATTTAAGAAATTGACTTGAATTTTTTATACCAAATAGAGCTTTCAACTATACTTACGATACTATACAAAAAAATTAAAAATTAAAAAATAAAAGTATTTTTTTTTCAAAACACGTTTAGTGTGATGAGTCGATCGACCCACCATACATACGCTCATAAGATTTTCAATATAGTTAAGGTCAGTGTGAGCTTATTTATACATATTTGAATTTCAAAATTTTGTGACAGTATAGAATTCTTAAGCAACCTGTGTATGTTTGTTAGCAAAATCCATTTTGTCAATTTTTTGCAAAATGGCGACAAGTATTAAAATTCAATCACTTATTACTCAGTAGTGTTCAATTTTGTCAAAAAGGTCTCTATACATGAAATGTTGAGAAGCCTAAAGCTCATCTAAGTAAAATATAAAAAATATATATTTTTGCTTGAAAACAAGCGATGTATCAGTTCGATCGTACCCCCATACTAGCCATTTTGAGACTTTCGGAAGAGTTAACGCTCTTAACTGCTTGGTTTCGAAGATTAAAATTTTAATTTTTAATATCGCATAGAACTAACGTGCAGCCCCTATACGTTATGTTTAAAAAAAATATATAAAATTTTTTTTCAAAATGGCGGCTATCGTAAAAATTCAAAGTGTCATAACTTTGCTAAATCAAATCCTACTGAAAAATTTCGTATGCAAAAAGTGTTTGGAATTTTATTTTGCATATAAAAGCAATTTTTAATTATTTTTTTTTTAATAAAAACCGAGTCTTACCATATATTGACCGAGACCTCGAACGAGCTTTTATGCGACTCTGCATACAGTTAACGCTCGTATGAAGCTTCTATTTAAAAAATTGACTTGAATTTTTTATACCAAATAGAGCTTTCAACTATACTTACGATACTATACAAAAAAATTAAAAATTAAAAAATAAAAGTATTTTTTTTTCAAAACACGTTTAGTGTGATGAGTCGATCGACCCACCATACATACGCTCATAAGATTTTCAATATAGTTAAGGTCAGTGTGAGCTTATTTATACATATTTGAATTTCAAAATTTTGTGACAGTATAGAATTCTTAAGCATCCTGTGTATGTTTGTTAGCAAAATCCATTTTGTCAATTTTTTGCAAAATGGCGACAAGTATTAAAATTCAATCACTTATTACTCAGTAGTGTTCAATTTTGTCAAAAAGGTCTCTATACATGAAATGTTGAGAAGCCTAAAGCTCATCTAAGTAAAATATAAAAAATATATATTTTTGCTTGAAAACAAGCGATGTATCAGTTCGATCGTACCCCCATACTAGCCATTTTGAGACTTTCGGAAGAGTTAACGCTCTTAACTGCTTGGTTTCGAAGATTAAAATTTTAATTTTTAATATCGCATAGAACTAACGTGCAGCCCCTATACGTTATGTTTAAAAAAAATATATAAAATTTTTTTTCAAAATGGCGGCTATCGTAAAAATTCAAAGTGTCATAACTTTGCTAAATCAAATCCTACTGAAAAATGTCGTATGCAAAAAGTGTTTGGAATTTTATTTTGCATATAAAAGCAATTTTTAATTATTTTTTTTTTAATAAAAACCGAGTCTTACCATATATTGACCGAGACCTCGAACGAGCTTTTATGCGACTCTGCATACAGTTAACGCTCGTATGAAGCTTCTATTTAAGAAATTGACTTGAATTTTTTATACCAAATAGAGCTTTAAACTATACTTACGATACTATACAAAAAAATTAAAAATTAAAAAATAAAAGTATTTTTTTTTCAAAACACGTTTAGTGTGATGAGTCGATCGACCCACCATACATACGCTCATAAGATTTTCAATATAGTTAAGGTCAGTGTGAGCTTATTTATACATATTTGAATTTCAAAATTTTGTGACAGTATAGAATTCTTAAGCATCCTGTGTATGTTTGTTAGCAAAATCCATTTTGTCAATTTTTTGCAAAATGGCGACAAGTATTAAAATTCAATCACTTATTACTCAGTAGTGTTCAATTTTGTCAAAAAGGTCTCTATACATGAAATGTTGAGAAGCCTAAAGCTCATCTAAGTAAAATATAAAAAATATATATTTTTGCTTGAAAACAAGCGATGTATCAGTTCGATCGTACCCCCATACTAGCCATTTTGAGACTTTCGGAAGAGTTAACGCTCTTAACTGCTTGGTTTCGAAGATTAAAATTTTAATTTTTAATATCGCATAGAACTAACGTGCAGCCCCTATACGTTATGTTTAAAAAAAATATATAATTTTTTTTTTCAAAATGGCGGCTATCGTAAAAATTCAAAGTGTCATAACTTTGCTAAATCAAATCCTACTGAAAAATGTCGTATGCAAAAAGTGTTTGGAATTTTATTTTGCATATAAAAGCAATTTTTAATTATTTTTTTTTTAATAAAAACCGAGTCTTACCATATATTGACCGAGACCTCGAACGAGCTTTTATGCGACTCTGCATACAGTTAACGCTTGTATGAAGCTTCTATTTAAGAAATTGACTTGAATTTTTTATACCAAATAGAGCTTTCAACTATACTTACGATACTATACAAAAAAATTAAAAATTAAAAAATAAAAGTATTTTTTTTTCAAAACACGTTTAGTGTGATGAGTCGATCGACCCACCATACATACGCTCATAAGATTTTCAATATAGTTAAGGTCAGTGTGAGCTTATTTATACATATTTGAATTTCAAAATTTTGTGACAGTATAGAATTCTTAAGCATCCTGTGTATGTTTGTTAGCAAAATCCATTTTGTCAATTTTTTGCAAAATGGCGACAAGTATTAAAATTCAATCACTTATTACTCAGTAGTGTTCAATTTTGTCAAAAAGGTCTCTATACATGAAATGTTGAGAAGCCTAAAGCTCATCTAAGTAAAATATAAAAAATATATATTTTTGCTTGAAAACAAGCGATGTATCAGTTCGATCGTACCCCCATACTAGCCATTTTGAGACTTTCGGAAGAGTTAACGCTCTTAACTGCTTGGTTTCGAAGATTAAAATTTTAATTTTTAATATCGCATAGAACTAACGTGCAGCCCCTATACGTTATGTTTAAAAAAAATATATAATTTTTTTTTTCAAAATGGCGGCTATCGTAAAAATTCAAAGTGTCATAACTTTGCTAAATCAAATCCTACTGAAAAATGTCGTATGCAAAAAGTGTTTGGAATTTTATTTTGCATATAAAAGCAATTTTTAATTATTTTTTTTTTAATAAAAACCGAGTCTTACCATATATTGACCGAGACCTCGAACGAGCTTTTATGCGACTCTGCATACAGTTAACGCTCGTATGAAGCTTCTATTTAAGAAATTGACTTGAATTTTTTATACCAAATAGAGCTTTCAACTATACTTACGATACTATACAAAAAAATTAAAAATTAAAAAATAAAAGTATTTTTTTTTCAAAACACGTTTAGTGTGATGAGTCGATCGACCCACCATACATACGCTCATAAGATTTTCAATATAGTTAAGGTCAGTGTGAGCTTATTTATACATATTTGAATTTCAAAATTTTGTGACAGTATAGAATTCTTAAGCATCCTGTGTATGTTTGTTAGCAAAATCCATTTTGTCAATTTTTTGCAAAATGGCGACAAGTATTAAAATTCAATCACTTATTACTCAGTAGTGTTCAATTTTGTCAAAAAGGTCTCTATACATGAAATGTTGAGAAGCCTAAAGCTCATCTAAGTAAAATATAAAAAATATATATTTTTGCTTGAAAACAAGCGATGTATCAGTTCGATCGTACCCCCATACTAGCCATTTTGAGACTTTCGGAAGAGTTAACGCTCTTAACTGCTTGGTTTCGAAGATTAAAATTTTAATTTTTAATATCGCATAGAACTAACGTGCAGCCCCTATACGTTATGTTTAAAAAAAATATATAAAATTTTTTTTCAAAATGGCGGCTATCGTAAAAATTCAAAGTGTCATAACTTTGCTAAATCAAATCCTACTGAAAAATTTCGTATGCAAAAAGTGTTTGGAATTTTATTTTGCATATAAAAGCAATTTTTAATTATTTTTTTTTTAATAAAAACCGAGTCTTACCATATATTGACCGAGACCTCGAACGAGCTTTTATGCGACTCTGCATACAGTTAACGCTCGTATGAAGCTTCTATTTAAGAAATTGACTTGAATTTTTTATACCAAATAGAGCTTTCAACTATACTTACGATACTATACAAAAAAATTAAAAATTAAAAAATAAAAGTATTTTTTTTTCAAAACACGTTTAGTGTGATGAGTCGATCGACCCACCATACATACGCTCATAAGATTTTCAATATAGTTAAGGTCAGTGTGAGCTTATTTATACATATTTGAATTTCAAAATTTTGTGACAGTATAGAATTCTTAAGCATCCTGTGTATGTTTGTTAGCAAAATCCATTTTGTCAATTTTTTGCAAAATGGCGACAAGTATTAAAATTCAATCACTTATTACTCAGTAGTGTTCAATTTTGTCAAAAAGGTCTCTATACATGAAATGTTGAGAAGCCTAAAGCTCATCTAAGTAAAATATAAAAAATATATATTTTTGCTTGAAAACAAGCGATGTATCAGTTCGATCGTACCCCCATACTAGCCATTTTGAGACTTTCGGAAGAGTTAACGCTCTTAACTGCTTGGTTTCGAAGATTAAAATTTTAATTTTTAATATCGCATAGAACTAACGTGCAGCCCCTATACGTTATGTTTAAAAAAAATATATAAAATTTTTTTTCAAAATGGCGGCTATCGTAAAAATTCAAAGTGTCATAACTTTGCTAAATCAAATCCTACTGAAAAATGTCGTATGCAAAAAGTGTTTGGAATTTTATTATGCATATAAAAGCAATTTTTAATTATTTTTTTTTTAATAAAAACCGAGTCTTACCATATATTGACCGAGACCTCGAACGAGCTTTTATGCGACTCTGCATACAGTTAACGCTCGTATGAAGCTTCTATTTAAGAAATTGACTTGAATTTTTTATACCAAATAGAGCTTTCAACTATACTTACGATACTATACAAAAAAATTAAAAATTAAAAAATAAAAGTATTTTTTTTTCAAAACACGTTTAGTGTGATGAGTCGATCGACCCACCATACATACGCTCATAAGATTTTCAATATAGTTAAGGTCAGTGTGAGCTTATTTATACATATTTGAATTTCAAAATTTTGTGACAGTATAGAATTCTTAAGCATCCTGTGTATGTTTGTTAGCAAAATCCATTTTGTCAATTTTTTGCAAAATGGCGACAAGTATTAAAATTCAATCACTTATTACTCAGTAGTGTTCAATTTTGTCAAAAAGGTCTCTATACATGAAATGTTGAGAAGCCTAAAGCTCATCTAAGTAAAATATAAAAAATATATATTTTTGCTTGAAAACAAGCGATGTATCAGTTCGATCGTACCCCCATACTAGCCATTTTGAGACTTTCGGAAGAGTTAACGCTCTTAACTGCTTGGTTTCGAAGATTAAAATTTTAATTTTTAATATCGCATAGAACTAACGTGCAGCCCCTATACGTTATGTTTAAAAAAAATATATAAAATTTTTTTTCAAAATGGCGGCTATCGTAAAAATTCAAAGTGTCATAACTTAGCTAAATCAAATCCTACTGAAAAATGTCGTATCCAAAAAGTGTTTGGAATTTTATTTTGCATATAAAAGCAATTTTTAATTATTTTTTTTTTAATAAAAACCGAGTCTTACCATATATTGACCGAGACCTCGAACGAGCTTTTATGCGACTCTGCATACAGTTAACGCTCGTATGAAGCTTCTATTTAAGAAATTGACTTGAATTTTTTATACCAAATAGAGCTTTCAACTATACTTACGATACTATACAAAAAAATTAAAAATTAAAAAATAAAAGTATTTTTTTTTCAAAACACGTTTAGTGTGATGAGTCGATCGACCCACCATACATACGCTCATAAGATTTTCAATATAGTTAAGGTCAGTGTGAGCTTATTTATACATATTTGAATTTCAAAATTTTGTGACAGTATAGAATTCTTAAGCATCCTGTGTATGTTTGTTAGCAAAATCCATTTTGTCAATTTTTTGCAAAATGGCGACAAGTATTAAAATTCAATCACTTATTACTCAGTAGTGTTCAATTTTGTCAAAAAGGTCTCTATACATTAAATGTTGAGAAGGCTAAAGCTCATCTAAGTAAAATATAAAAAATATATATTTTTGCTTGAAAACAAGCGATGTATCAGTTCGATCGTACCCCCATACTAGCCATTTTGAGACTTTCGGAAGAGTTAACGCTCTTAACTGCTTGGTTTCGAAGATTAAAATTTTAATTTTTAATATCGCATAGAACTAACGTGCAGCCCCTATACGTTATGTTTAAAAAAAATATATAAATTTTTTTTTCAAAATGGCGGCTATCGTAAAAATTCAAAGTGTCATAACTTTGCTAAATCTAATCCTACTAAAAAATGTCGTATGCAAAAAGTGTTTGGAATTTTATTTTGCATATAAAAGCAATTTTTAATTATTTTTTTTTTAATAAAAACCGAGTCTTACCATATATTGACCGAGACCTCGAACGAGCTTTTATGCGACTCTGCATACAGTTAACGCTCGTATGAAGCTTCTATTTAAGAAATTGACTTGAATTTTTTATACCAAATAGAGCTTTCAACTATACTTACGATACTATACAAAAAAATTGAAAATTAAAAAATAAAAGTATTTTTTTTTCAAAACACGTTTAGTGTGATGAGTCGATCGACCCACCATACATACGCTCATAAGATTTTCAATATAGTTAAGGTCAGTGTGAGCTTATTTATACATATTTGAATTTCAAAATTTTGTGACAGTATAGAATTCTTAAGCAACCTGTGTATGTTTGTTAGCAAAATCCATTTTGTCAATTTTTTGCAAAATGGCGACAAGTATTAAAATTCAATCACTTATTACTCAGTAGTGTTCAATTTTGTCAAAAAGGTCTCTATACATGAAATGTTGAGAAGCCTAAAGCTCATCTAAGTAAAATATAAAAAATATATATTTTTGCTTGAAAACAAGCGATGTATCAGTTCGATCGTACCCCCATACTAGCCATTTTGAGACTTTCGGAAGAGTTAACGCTCTTAACTGCTTGGTTTCGAAGATTAAAATTTTAATTTTTAATATCGCATAGAACTAACGTGCAGCCCCTATACGTTATGTTTAAAAAAAATATATAATTTTTTTTTTCAAAATGGCGGCTATCGTAAAAATTCAAAGTGTCATAACTTTGCTAAATCAAATCCTACTGAAAAATGTCGTATGCAAAAAGTGTTTGGAATTTTATTTTGCATATAAAAGCAATTTTTAATTATTTTTTTTTTAATAAAAACCGAGTCTTACCATATATTGACCGAGACCTCGAACGAGCTTTTATGCGACTCTGCATACAGTTAACGCTTGTATGAAGCTTCTATTTAAGAAATTGACTTGAATTTTTTATACCAAATAGAGCTTTCAACTATACTTACGATACTATACAAAAAAATTAAAAATTAAAAAATAAAAGTATTTTTTTTTCAAAACACGTTTAGTGTGATGAGTCGATCGACCCACCATACATACGCTCATAAGATTTTCAATATAGTTAAGGTCAGTGTGAGCTTATTTATACATATTTGAATTTCAAAATTTTGTGACAGTATAGAATTCTTAAGCATCCTGTGTATGTTTGTTAGCAAAATCCATTTTGTCAATTTTTTGCAAAATGGCGACAAGTATTAAAATTCAATCACTTATTACTCAGTAGTGTTCAATTTTGTCAAAAAGGTCTCTATACATGAAATGTTGAGAAGCCTAAAGCTCATCTAAGTAAAATATAAAAAATATATATTTTTGCTTGAAAACAAGCGATGTATCAGTTCGATCGTACCCCCATACTAGCCATTTTGAGACTTTCGGAAGAGTTAACGCTCTTAACTGCTTGGTTTCGAAGATTAAAATTTTAATTTTTAATATCGCATAGAACTAACGTGCAGCCCCTATACGTTATGTTTAAAAAAAATATATAATTTTTTTTTTCAAAATGGCGGCTATCGTAAAAATTCAAAGTGTCATAACTTTGCTAAATCAAATCCTACTGAAAAATGTCGTATGCAAAAAGTGTTTGGAATTTTATTTTGCATATAAAAGCAATTTTTAATTATTTTTTTTTTAATAAAAACCGAGTCTTACCATATATTGACCGAGACCTCGAACGAGCTTTTATGCGACTCTGCATACAGTTAACGCTCGTATGAAGCTTCTATTTAAGAAATTGACTTGAATTTTTTATACCAAATAGAGCTTTCAACTATACTTACGATACTATACAAAAAAATTAAAAATTAAAAAATAAAAGTATTTTTTTTTCAAAACACGTTTAGTGTGATGAGTCGATCGACCCACCATACATACGCTCATAAGATTTTCAATATAGTTAAGGTCAGTGTGAGCTTATTTATACATATTTGAATTTCAAAATTTTGTGACAGTATAGAATTCTTAAGCATCCTGTGTATGTTTGTTAGCAAAATCCATTTTGTCAATTTTTTGCAAAATGGCGACAAGTATTAAAATTCAATCACTTATTACTCAGTAGTGTTCAATTTTGTCAAAAAGGTCTCTATACATGAAATGTTGAGAAGCCTAAAGCTCATCTAAGTAAAATATAAAAAATATATATTTTTGCTTGAAAACAAGCGATGTATCAGTTCGATCGTACCCCCATACTAGCCATTTTGAGACTTTCGGAAGAGTTAACGCTCTTAACTGCTTGGTTTCGAAGATTAAAATTTTAATTTTTAATATCGCATAGAACTAACGTGCAGCCCCTATACGTTATGTTTAAAAAAAATATATAAAATTTTTTTTCAAAATGGCGGCTATCGTAAAAATTCAAAGTGTCATAACTTTGCTAAATCAAATCCTACTGAAAAATGTCGTATGCAAAAAGTGTTTGGAATTTTATTTTGCATATAAAAGCAATTTTTAATTATTTTTTTGTTAATAAAAACCGAGTCTTACCATATATTGACCGAGACCTCGAACGAGCTTTTATGCGACTCTGCATACAGTTAACGCTCGTATGAAGCTACTATTTAAGAAATTGACTTGAATTTTTTATACCAAATAGAGCTTTCAACTATACTTACGATACTATACAAAAAAATTAAAAATTAAAAAATAAAAGTATTTTTTTTTCAAAACACGTTTAGTGTGATGAGTCGATCGACCCACCATACATACGCTCATAAGATTTTCAATATAGTTAAGGTCAGTGTGAGCTTATTTATACATATTTGAATTTCAAAATTTTGTGACAGTATAGAATTCTTAAGCATCCTGTGTATGTTTGTTAGCAAAATCCATTTTGTCAATTTTTTGCAAAATGGCGACAAGTATTAAAATTCAATCACTTATTACTCAGTAGTGTTCAATTTTGTCAAAAAGGTCTCTATACATGAAATGTTGAGAAGCCTAAAGCTCATCTAAGTAAAATATAAAAAATATATATTTTTGCTTGAAAACAAGCGATGTATCAGTTCGATCGTACCCCCATACTAGCCATTTTGAGACTTTCGGAAGAGTTAACGCTCTTAACTGCTTGGTTTCGAAGATTAAAATTTTAATTTTTAATATCGCATAGAACTAACGTGCAGCCCCTATACGTTATGTTTAAAAAAAATATATAAAATTTTTTTTTAAAATGGCGGCTATCGTAAAAATTCAAAGTGTCATAACTTTGCTAAATCAAATCCTACTGAAAAATTTCGTATGCAAAAAGTGTTTGGAATTTTATTTTGCATATAAAAGCAATTTTTAATTATTTTTTTTTTAATAAAAACCGAGTCTTACCATATATTGACCGAGACCTCGAACGAGCTTTTATGCGACTCTGCATACAGTTAACGCTCGTATGAAGCTTCTATTTAAAAAATTGACTTGAATTTTTTATACCAAATAGAGCTTTCAACTATACTTACGATACTATACAAAAAAATTAAAAATTAAAAAATAAAAGTATTTTTTTTTCAAAACACGTTTAGTGTGATGAGTCGATCGACCCACCATACATACGCTCATAAGATTTTCAATATAGTTAAGGTCAGTGTGAGCTTATTTATACATATTTGAATTTCAAAATTTTGTGACAGTATAGAATTCTTAAGCATCCTGTGTATGTTTGTTAGCAAAATCCATTTTGTCAATTTTTTGCAAAATGGCGACAAGTATTAAAATTCAATCACTTATTACTCAGTAGTGTTCAATTTTGTCAAAAAGGTCTCTATACATGAAATGTTGAGAAGCCTAAAGCTCATCTAAGTAAAATATAAAAAATATATATTTTTGCTTGAAAACAAGCGATGTATCAGTTCGATCGTACCCCCATACTAGCCATTTTGAGACTTTCGGAAGAGTTAACGCTCTTAACTGCTTGGTTTCGAAGATTAAAATTTTAATTTTTAATATCGCATAGAACTAACGTGCAGCCCCTATACGTTATGTTTAAAAAAAATATATAAAATTTTTTTTCAAAATGGCGGCTATCGTAAAAATTCAAAGTGTCATAACTTTGCTAAATCAAATCCTACTGAAAAATGTCGTATGCAAAAAGTGTTTGGAATTTTATTTTGCATATAAAAGCAATTTTTAATTATTTTTTTGTTAATAAAAACCGAGTCTTACCATATATTGACCGAGACCTCGAACGAGCTTTTATGCGACTCTGCATACAGTTAACGCTCGTATGAAGCTACTATTTAAGAAATTGACTTGAATTTTTTATACCAAATAGAGCTTTCAACTATACTTACGATACTATACAAAAAAATTAAAAATTAAAAAATAAAAGTATTTTTTTTTCAAAACACGTTTAGTGTGATGAGTCGATCGACCCACCATACATACGCTCATAAGATTTTCAATATAGTTAAGGTCAGTGTGAGCTTATTTATACATATTTGAATTTCAAAATTTTGTGACAGTATAGAATTCTTAAGCATCCTGTGTATGTTTGTTAGCAAAATCCATTTTGTCAATTTTTTGCAAAATGGCGACAAGTATTAAAATTCAATCACTTATTACTCAGTAGTGTTCAATTTTGTCAAAAAGGTCTCTATACATGAAATGTTGAGAAGCCTAAAGCTCATCTAAGTAAAATATAAAAAATATATATTTTTGCTTGAAAACAAGCGATGTATCAGTTCGATCGTACCCCCATACTAGCCATTTTGAGACTTTCGGAAGAGTTAACGCTCTTAACTGCTTGGTTTCGAAGATTAAAATTTTAATTTTTAATATCGCATAGAACTAACGTGCAGCCCCTATACGTTATGTTTAAAAAAAATATATAAAATTTTTTTTCAAAATGGCGGCTATCGTAAAAATTCAAAGTGTCATAACTTTGCTAAATCAAATCCTACTGAAAAATTTCGTATGCAAAAAGTGTTTGGAATTTTATTTTGCATATAAAAGCAATTTTTAATTATTTTTTTTTTAATAAAAACCGAGTCTTACCATATATTGACCGAGACCTCGAACGAGCTTTTATGCGACTCTGCATACAGTTAACGCTCGTATGAAGCTTCTATTTAAAAAATTGACTTGAATTTTTTATACCAAATAGAGCTTTCAACTATACTTACGATACTATACAAAAAAATTAAAAATTAAAAAATAAAAGTATTTTTTTTTCAAAACACGTTTAGTGTGATGAGTCGATCGACCCACCATACATACGCTCATAAGATTTTCAATATAGTTAAGGTCAGTGTGAGCTTATTTATACATATTTGAATTTCAAAATTTTGTGACAGTATAGAATTCTTAAGCATCCTGTGTATGTTTGTTAGCAAAATCCATTTTGTCAATTTTTTGCAAAATGGCGACAAGTATTAAAATTCAATCACTTATTACTCAGTAGTGTTCAATTTTGTCAAAAAGGTCTCTATACATGAAATGTTGAGAAGCCTAAAGCTCATCTAAGTAAAATATAAAAAATATATATTTTTGCTTGAAAACAAGCGATGTATCAGTTCGATCGTACCCCCATACTAGCCATTTTGAGACTTTCGGAAGAGTTAACGCTCTTAACTGCTTGGTTTCGAAGATTAAAATTTTAATTTTTAATATCGCATAGAACTAACGTGCAGCCCCTATACGTTATGTTTAAAAAAAATATATAAAATTTTTTTTCAAAATGGCGGCTATCGTAAAAATTCAAAGTGTCATAACTTTGCTAAATCAAATCCTACTGAAAAATGTCGTATGCAAAAAGTGTTTGGAATTTTATTTTGCATATAAAAGCAATTTTTAATTATTTTTTTTTTAATAAAAACCGAGTCTTACCATATATTGACCGAGACCTCGAACGAGCTTTTATGCGACTCTGCATACAGTTAACGCTCGTATGAAGCTTCTATTTAAGAAATTGACTTGAATTTTTTATACCAAATAGAGCTTTAAACTATACTTACGATACTATACAAAAAAATTAAAAATTAAAAAATAAAAGTATTTTTTTTTCAAAACACGTTTAGTGTGATGAGTCGATCGACCCACCATACATACGCTCATAAGATTTTCAATATAGTTAAGGTCAGTGTGAGCTTATTTATACATATTTGAATTTCAAAATTTTGTGACAGTATAGAATTCTTAAGCATCCTGTGTATGTTTGTTAGCAAAATCCATTTTGTCAATTTTTTGCAAAATGGCGACAAGTATTAAAATTCAATCACTTATTACTCAGTAGTGTTCAATTTTGTCAAAAAGGTCTCTATACATGAAATGTTGAGAAGCCTAAAGCTCATCTAAGTAAAATATAAAAAATATATATTTTTGCTTGAAAACAAGCGATGTATCAGTTCGATCGTACCCCCATACTAGCCATTTTGAGACTTTCGGAAGAGTTAACGCTCTTAACTGCTTGGTTTCGAAGATTAAAATTTTAATTTTTAATATCGCATAGAACTAACGTGCAGCCCCTATACGTTATGTTTAAAAAAAATATATAAAATTTTTTTTCAAAATGGCGGCTATCGTAAAAATTCAAAGTGTCATAACTTTGCTAAATCAAATCCTACTGAAAAATGTCGTATGCAAAAAGTGTTTGGAATTTTATTTTGCATATAAAAGCAATTTTTAATTATTTTTTTTTTAATAAAAACCGAGTCTTACCATATATTGACCGAGACCTCGAACGAGCTTTTATGCGACTCTGCATACAGTTAACGCTCGTATGAAGCTTCTATTTAAGAAATTGACTTGAATTTTTTATACCAAATAGAGCTTTCAACTATACTTACGATACTATACAAAAAAATTAAAAATTAAAAAATAAAAGTATTTTTTTTTCAAAACACGTTTAGTGTGATGAGTCGATCGACCCACCATACATACGCTCATAAGATTTTCAATATAGTTAAGGTCAGTGTGAGCTTATTTATACATATTTGAATTTCAAAATTTTGTGACAGTATAGAATTCTTAAGCATCCTGTGTATGTTTGTTAGCAAAATCCATTTTGTCAATTTTTTGCAAAATGGCGACAAGTATTAAAATTCAATCACTTATTACTCAGTAGTGTTCAATTTTGTCAAAAAGGTCTCTATACATGAAATGTTGAGAAGCCTAAAGCTCATCTAAGTAAAATATAAAAAATATATATTTTTGCTTGAAAACAAGCGATGTATCAGTTCGATCGTACCCCCATACTAGCCATTTTGAGACTTTCGGAAGAGTTAACGCTCTTAACTGCTTGGTTTCGAAGATTAAAATTTTAATTTTTAATATCGCATAGAACTAACGTGCAGCCCCTATACGTTATGTTTAAAAAAAATATATAAAATTTTTTTTCAAAATGGCGGCTATCGTAAAAATTCAAAGTGTCATAACTTTGCTAAATCAAATCCTACTGAAAAATTTCGTATGCAAAAAGTGTTTGGAATTTTATTTTGCATATAAAAGCAATTTTTAATTATTTTTTTTTTAATAAAAACCGAGTCTTACCATATATTGACCGAGACCTCGAACGAGCTTTTATGCGACTCTGCATACAGTTAACGCTCGTATGAAGCTTCTATTTAAGAAATTGACTTGAATTTTTTATACCAAATAGAGCTTTCAACTATACTTACGATACTATACAAAAAAATTAAAAATTAAAAAATAAAAGTATTTTTTTTTCAAAACACGTTTAGTGTGATGAGTCGATCGACCCACCATACATACGCTCATAAGATTTTCAATATAGTTAAGGTCAGTGTGAGCTTATTTATACATATTTGAATTTCAAAATTTTGTGACAGTATAGAATTCTTAAGCATCCTGTGTATGTTTGTTAGCAAAATCCATTTTGTCAATTTTTTGCAAAATGGCGACAAGTATTAAAATTCAATCACTTATTACTCAGTAGTGTTCAATTTTGTCAAAAAGGTCTCTATACATGAAATGTTGAGAAGCCTAAAGCTCATCTAAGTAAAATATAAAAAATATATATTTTTGCTTGAAAACAAGCGATGTATCAGTTCGATCGTACCCCCATACTAGCCATTTTGAGACTTTCGGAAGAGTTAACGCTCTTAACTGCTTGGTTTCGAAGATTAAAATTTTAATTTTTAATATCGCATAGAACTAACGTGCAGCCCCTATACGTTATGTTTAAAAAAAATATATAAAATTTTTTTTCAAAATGGCGGCTATCGTAAAAATTCAAAGTGTCATAACTTTGCTAAATCAAATCCTACTGAAAAATGTCGTATGCAAAAAGTGTTTGGAATTTTATTATGCATATAAAAGCAATTTTTAATTATTTTTTTTTTAATAAAAACCGAGTCTTACCATATATTGACCGAGACCTCGAACGAGCTTTTATGCGACTCTGCATACAGTTAACGCTCGTATGAAGCTTCTATTTAAGAAATTGACTTGAATTTTTTATACCAAATAGAGCTTTCAACTATACTTACGATACTATACAAAAAAATTAAAAATTAAAAAATAAAAGTATTTTTTTTTCAAAACACGTTTAGTGTGATGAGTCGATCGACCCACCATACATACGCTCATAAGATTTTCAATATAGTTAAGGTCAGTGTGAGCTTATTTATACATATTTGAATTTCAAAATTTTGTGACAGTATAGAATTCTTAAGCATCCTGTGTATGTTTGTTAGCAAAATCCATTTTGTCAATTTTTTGCAAAATGGCGACAAGTATTAAAATTCAATCACTTATTACTCAGTAGTGTTCAATTTTGTCAAAAAGGTCTCTATACATGAAATGTTGAGAAGCCTAAAGCTCATCTAAGTAAAATATAAAAAATATATATTTTTGCTTGAAAACAAGCGATGTATCAGTTCGATCGTACCCCCATACTAGCCATTTTGAGACTTTCGGAAGAGTTAACGCTCTTAACTGCTTGGTTTCGAAGATTAAAATTTTAATTTTTAATATCGCATAGAACTAACGTGCAGCCCCTATACGTTATGTTTAAAAAAAATATATAAAATTTTTTTTCAAAATGGCGGCTATCGTAAAAATTCAAAGTGTCATAACTTAGCTAAATCAAATCCTACTGAAAAATGTCGTATCCAAAAAGTGTTTGGAATTTTATTTTGCATATAAAAGCAATTTTTAATTATTTTTTTTTTAATAAAAACCGAGTCTTACCATATATTGACCGAGACCTCGAACGAGCTTTTATGCGACTCTGCATACAGTTAACGCTCGTATGAAGCTTCTATTTAAGAAATTGACTTGAATTTTTTATACCAAATAGAGCTTTCAACTATACTTACGATACTATACAAAAAAATTAAAAATTAAAAAATAAAAGTATTTTTTTTTCAAAACACGTTTAGTGTGATGAGTCGATCGACCCACCATACATACGCTCATAAGATTTTCAATATAGTTAAGGTCAGTGTGAGCTTATTTATACATATTTGAATTTCAAAATTTTGTGACAGTATAGAATTCTTAAGCATCCTGTGTATGTTTGTTAGCAAAATCCATTTTGTCAATTTTTTGCAAAATGGCGACAAGTATTAAAATTCAATCACTTATTACTCAGTAGTGTTCAATTTTGTCAAAAAGGTCTCTATACATTAAATGTTGAGAAGCCTAAAGCTCATCTAAGTAAAATATAAAAAATATATATTTTTGCTTGAAAACAAGCGATGTATCAGTTCGATCGTACCCCCATACTAGCCATTTTGAGACTTTCGGAAGAGTTAACGCTCTTAACTGCTTGGTTTCGAAGATTAAAATTTTAATTTTTAATATCGCATAGAACTAACGTGCAGCCCCTATACGTTATGTTTAAAAAAAATATATAAATTTTTTTTTCAAAATGGCGGCTATCGTAAAAATTCAAAGTGTCATAACTTTGCTAAATCTAATCCTACTAAAAAATGTCGTATGCAAAAAGTGTTTGGAATTTTATTTTGCATATAAAAGCAATTTTTAATTATTTTTTTTTTAATAAAAACCGAGTCTTACCATATATTGACCGAGACCTCGAACGAGCTTTTATGCGACTCTGCATACAGTTAACGCTCGTATGAAGCTTCTATTTAAGAAATTGACTTGAATTTTTTATACCAAATAGAGCTTTCAACTATACTTACGATACTATACAAAAAAATTGAAAATTAAAAAATAAAAGTATTTTTTTTTCAAAACACGTTTAGTGTGATGAGTCGATCGACCCACCATACATACGCTCATAAGATTTTCAATATAGTTAAGGTCAGTGTGAGCTTATTTATACATATTTGAATTTCAAAATTTTGTGACAGTATAGAATTCTTACGCAACCTGTGTATGTTTGTTAGCAAAATCCATTTTGTCAATTTTTTGCAAAATGGCGACAAGTATTAAAATTCAATCACTTATTACTCAGTAGTGTTCAATTTTGTCAAAAAGGTCTCTATACATGAAATGTTGAGAAGCCTAAAGCTCATCTAAGTAAAATATAAAAAATATATATTTTTGCTTGAAAACAAGCGATGTATCAGTTCGATCGTACCCCCATACTAGCCATTTTGAGACTTTCGGAAGAGTTAACGCTCTTAACTGCTTGGTTTCGAAGATTAAAATTTTAATTTTTAATATCGCATAGAACTAACGTGCAGCCCCTATACGTTATGTTTAAAAAAAATATATAATTTTTTTTTTCAAAATGGCGGCTATCGTAAAAATTCAAAGTGTCATAACTTTGCTAAATCAAATCCTACTGAAAAATGTCGTATGCAAAAAGTGTTTGGAATTTTATTTTGCATATAAAAGCAATTTTTAATTATTTTTTTTTTAATAAAAACCGAGTCTTACCATATATTGACCGAGACCTCGAACGAGCTTTTATGCGACTCTGCATACAGTTAACGCTTGTATGAAGCTTCTATTTAAGAAATTGACTTGAATTTTTTATACCAAATAGAGCTTTCAACTATACTTACGATACTATACAAAAAAATTAAAAATTAAAAAATAAAAGTATTTTTTTTTCAAAACACGTTTAGTGTGATGAGTCGATCGACCCACCATACATACGCTCATAAGATTTTCAATATAGTTAAGGTCAGTGTGAGCTTATTTATACATATTTGAATTTCAAAATTTTGTGACAGTATAGAATTCTTAAGCATCCTGTGTATGTTTGTTAGCAAAATCCATTTTGTCAATTTTTTGCAAAATGGCGACAAGTATTAAAATTCAATCACTTATTACTCAGTAGTGTTCAATTTTGTCAAAAAGGTCTCTATACATGAAATGTTGAGAAGCCTAAAGCTCATCTAAGTAAAATATAAAAAATATATATTTTTGCTTGAAAACAAGCGATGTATCAGTTCGATCGTACCCCCATACTAGCCATTTTGAGACTTTCGGAAGAGTTAACGCTCTTAACTGCTTGGTTTCGAAGATTAAAATTTTAATTTTTAATATCGCATAGAACTAACGTGCAGCCCCTATACGTTATGTTTAAAAAAAATATATAAAATTTTTTTTCAAAATGGCGGCTATCGTAAAAATTCAAAGTGTCATAACTTTGCTAAATCAAATCCTACTGAAAAATGTCGTATGCAAAAAGTGTTTGGAATTTTATTTTGCATATAAAAGCAATTTTTAATTATTTTTTTTTTAATAAAAACCGAGTCTTACCATATATTGACCGAGACCTCGAACGAGCTTTTATGCGACTCTGCATACAGTTAACGCTCGTATGAAGCTTCTATTTAAGAAATTGACTTGAATTTTTTATACCAAATAGAGCTTTCAACTATACTTACGATACTATACAAAAAAATTAAAAATTAAAAAATAAAAGTATTTTTTTTTCAAAACACGTTTAGTGTGATGAGTCGATCGACCCACCATACATACGCTCATAAGATTTTCAATATAGTTAAGGTCAGTGTGAGCTTATTTATACATATTTGAATTTCAAAATTTTGTGACAGTATAGAATTCTTAAGCATCCTGTGTATGTTTGTTAGCAAAATCCATTTTGTCAATTTTTTGCAAAATGGCGACAAGTATTAAAATTCAATCACTTATTACTCAGTAGTGTTCAATTTTGTCAAAAAGGTCTCTATACATTAAATGTTGAGAAGCCTAAAGCTCATCTAAGTAAAATATAAAAAATATATATTTTTGCTTGAAAACAAGCGATGTATCAGTTCGATCGTACCCCCATACTAGCCATTTTGAGACTTTCGGAAGAGTTAACGCTCTTAACTGCTTGGTTTCAAAGATTAAAATTTTAATTTTTAATATCGCATAGAACTAACGTGCAGCCCCTATACGTTATGTTTAAAAAAAATATATAAAATTTTTTTTCAAAATGGCGGCTATCGTAAAAATTCAAAGTGTCATAACTTTGCTAAATCTAATCCTACTAAAAAATGTCGTATGCAAAAAGTGTTTGGAATTTTATTTTGCATATAAAAGCAATTTTTAATTATTTTTTTTTTAATAAAAACCGAGTCTTACCATATATTGACCGAGACCTCGAACGAGCTTTTATGCGACTCTGCATACAGTTAACGCTCGTATGAAGCTTCTATTTAAGAAATTGACTTGAATTTTTTATACCAAATAGAGCTTTCAACTATACTTACGATACTATACAAAAAAATTGAAAATTAAAAAATAAAAGTATTTTTTTTTCAAAACACGTTTAGTGTGATGAGTCGATCGACCCACCATACATACGCTCATAAGATTTTCAATATAGTTAAGGTCAGTGTGAGCTTATTTATACATATTTGAATTTCAAAATTTTGTGACAGTATAGAATTCTTAAGCAACCTGTGTATGTTTGTTAGCAAAATCCATTTTGTCAATTTTTTGCAAAATGGCGACAAGTATTAAAATTCAATCACTTATTACTCAGTAGTGTTCAATTTTGTCAAAAAGGTCTCTATACATGAAATGTTGAGAAGCCTAAAGCTCATCTAAGTAAAATATAAAAAATATATATTTTTGCTTGAAAACAAGCGATGTATCAGTTCGATCGTACCCCCATACTAGCCATTTTGAGACTTTCGGAAGAGTTACCGCTCTTAACTGCTTGGTTTCGAAGATTAAAATTTTAATTTTTAATATCGCATAGAACTAACGTGCAGCCCCTATACGTTATGTTTAAAAAAAATATATAAATTTTTTTTTCAAAATGGCGGCTATCGTAAAAATTCAAAGTGTCATAACTTTGCTAAATTAAATCCTACTGAAAAATGTCGTATGCAAAAAGTGTTTGGAATTTTATTTTGCATATAAAAGCAATTTTTAATTATTTTTTTTTTAATAAAAACCGAGTCTTACCATATATTGACCGAGACCTCGAACGAGCTTTTATGCGACTCTGCATACAGTTAACGCTCGTATGAAGCTTCTATTTAAGAAATTGACTTGAATTTTTTATACCAAATAGAGCTTTCAACTATACTTACGATACTATACAAAAAAATTAAAAATTAAAAAATAAAAGTATTTTTTTTTCAAAACACGTTTAGTGTGATGAGTCGATCGACCCACCATACATACGCTCATAAGATTTTCAATATAGTTAAGGTCAGTGTGAGCTTATTTATACATATTTGAATTTCAAAATTTTGTGACAGTATAGAATTCTTAAGCATCCTGTGTATGTTTGTTAGCAAAATCCATTTTGTCAATTTTTTGCAAAATGGCGACAAGTATTAAAATTCAATCACTTATTACTCAGTAGTGTTCAATTTTGTCAAAAAGGTCTCTATACATGAAATGTTGAGAAGCCTAAAGCTCATCTAAGTAAAATATAAAAAATATATATTTTTGCTTGAAAACAAGCGATGTATCAGTTCGATCGTACCCCCATACTAGCCATTTTGAGACTTTCGGAAGAGTTAACGCTCTTAACTGCTTGGTTTCGAAGATTAAAATTTTAATTTTTAATATCGCATAGAACTAACGTGCAGCCCCTATACGTTATGTTTAAAAAAAATATATAAAATTTTTTTTCAAAATGGCGGCTATCGTAAAAATTCAAAGTGTCATAACTTAGCTAAATCAAATCCTACTGAAAAATGTCGTATCCAAAAAGTGTTTGGAATTTTATTTTGCATATAAAAGCAATTTTTAATTATTTTTTTTTTAATAAAAACCGAGTCTTACCATATATTGACCGAGACCTCGAACGAGCTTTTATGCGACTCTGCATACAGTTAACGCTCGTATGAAGCTTCTATTTAAGAAATTGACTTGAATTTTTTATACCAAATAGAGCTTTCAACTATACTTACGATACTATACAAAAAAATTAAAAATTAAAAAATAAAAGTATTTTTTTTTCAAAACACGTTTAGTGTGATGAGTCGATCGACCCACCATACATACGCTCATAAGATTTTCAATATAGTTAAGGTCAGTGTGAGCTTATTTATACATATTTGAATTTCAAAATTTTGTGACAGTATAGAATTCTTAAGCATCCTGTGTATGTTTGTTAGCAAAATCCATTTTGTCAATTTTTTGCAAAATGGCGACAAGTATTAAAATTCAATCACTTATTACTCAGTAGTGTTCAATTTTGTCAAAAAGGTCTCTATACATGAAATGTTGAGAAGCCTAAAGCTCATCTAAGTAAAATATAAAAAATATATATTTTTGCTTGAAAACAAGCGATGTATCAGTTCGATCGTACCCCCATACTAGCCATTTTGAGACTTTCGGAAGAGTTAACGCTCTTAACTGCTTGGTTTCGAAGATTAAAATTTTAATTTTTAATATCGCATAGAACTAACGTGCAGCCCCTATACGTTATGTTTAAAAAAAATATATAAAATTTTTTTTCAAAATGGCGGCTATCGTAAAAATTTAAAGTGTCATAACTTTGCTAAATCAAATCCTACTGAAAAATGTCGTATGCAAAAAGTGTTTGGAATTTTATTTTGCATATAAAAGCAATTTTTAATTATTTTTTTTTTAATAAAAACCGAGTCTTACCATATATTGACCGAGACCTCGAACGAGCTTTTATGCGACTCTGCATACAGTTAACGCTCGTATGAAGCTTTTATTTAAGAAATTGACTTGAATTTTTTATACCAAATAGAGCTTTCAACTATACTTACGATACTATACAAAAAAATTAAAAATTAAAAAATAAAAGTATTTTTTTTTCAAAACACGTTTAGTGTGATGAGTCGATCGACCCACCATACATACGCTCATAAGATTTTCAATATAGTTAAGGTCAGTGTGAGCTTATTTATACATATTTGAATTTCAAAATTTTGTGACAGTATAGAATTCTTAAGCATCCTGTGTATGTTTGTTAGCAAAATCCATTTTGTCAATTTTTTGCAAAATGGCGACAAGTATTAAAATTCAATCACTTATTACTCAGTAGTGTTCAATTTTGTCAAAAAGGTCTCTATACATGAAATGTTGAGAAGCCTAAAGCTCATCTAAGTAAAATATAAAAAATATATATTTTTGCTTGAAAACAAGCGATGTATCAGTTCGATCGTACCCCCATACTAGCCATTTTGAGACTTTCGGAAGAGTTAACGCTCTTAACTGCTTGGTTTCGAAGATTAAAATTTTAATTTTTAATATCGCATAGAACTAACGTGCAGCCCCTATACGTTATGTTTAAAAAAAATATATAAAATTTTTTTTCAAAATGGCGGCTATCGTAAAAATTCAAAGTGTCATAACTTAGCTAAATCAAATCCTACTGAAAAATGTCGTATCCAAAAAGTGTTTGGAATTTTATTTTGCATATAAAAGCAATTTTTAATTATTTTTTTTTTAATAAAAACCGAGTCTTACCATATATTGACCGAGACCTCGAACGAGCTTTTATGCGACTCTGCATACAGTTAACGCTCGTATGAAGCTTCTATTTAAGAAATTGACTTGAATTTTTTATACCAAATAGAGCTTTCAACTATACTTACGATACTATACAAAAAAATTAAAAATTAAAAAATAAAAGTATTTTTTTTTCAAAACACGTTTAGTGTGATGAGTCGATCGACCCACCATACATACGCTCATAAGATTTTCAATATAGTTAAGGTCAGTGTGAGCTTATTTATACATATTTGAATTTCAAAATTTTGTGACAGTATAGAATTCTTAAGCATCCTGTGTATGTTTGTTAGCAAAATCCATTTTGTCAATTTTTTGCAAAATGGCGACAAGTATTAAAATTCAATCACTTATTACTCAGTAGTGTTCAATTTTGTCAAAAAGGTCTCTATACATGAAATGTTGAGAAGCCTAAAGCTCATCTAAGTAAAATATAAAAAATATATATTTTTGCTTGAAAACAAGCGATGTATCAGTTCGATCGTACCCCCATACTAGCCATTTTGAGACTTTCGGAAGAGTTAACGCTCTTAACTGCTTGGTTTCGAAGATTAAAATTTTAATTTTTAATATCGCATAGAACTAACGTGCAGCCCCTATACGTTATGTTTAAAAAAAATATATAAAATTTTTTTTCAAAATGGCGGCTATCGTAAAAATTTAAAGTGTCATAACTTTGCTAAATCAAATCCTACTGAAAAATGTCGTATGCAAAAAGTGTTTGGAATTTTATTTTGCATATAAAAGCAATTTTTAATTATTTTTTTTTTAATAAAAACCGAGTCTTACCATATATTGACCGAGACCTCGAACGAGCTTTTATGCGACTCTGCATACAGTTAACGCTCGTATGAAGCTTTTATTTAAGAAATTGACTTGAATTTTTTATACCAAATAGAGCTTTCAACTATACTTACGATACTATACAAAAAAATTAAAAATTAAAAAATAAAAGTATTTTTTTTTCAAAACACGTTTAGTGTGATGAGTCGATCGACCCACCATACATACGCTCATAAGATTTTCAATATAGTTAAGGTCAGTGTGAGCTTATTTATACATATTTGAATTTCAAAATTTTGTGACAGTATAGAATTCTTAAGCATCCTGTGTATGTTTGTTAGCAAAATCCATTTTGTCAATTTTTTGCAAAATGGCGACAAGTATTAAAATTCAATCACTTATTACTCAGTAGTGTTCAATTTTGTCAAAAAGGTCTCTATACATGAAATGTTGAGAAGCCTAAAGCTCATCTAAGTAAAATATAAAAAATATATATTTTTGCTTGAAAACAAGCGATGTATCAGTTCGATCGTACCCCCATACTAGCCATTTTGAGACTTTCGGAAGAGTTAACGCTCTTAACTGCTTGGTTTCGAAGATTAAAATTTTAATTTTTAATATCGCATAGAACTAACGTGCAGCCCCTATACGTTATGTTTAAAAAAAATATATAAATTTTTTTTTCAAAATGGCGGCTATCGTAAAAATTCAAAGTGTCATAACTTTGCTAAATCAAATCCTACTGAAAAATGTCGTATGCAAAAAGTGTTTGGAATTTTATTTTGCATATAAAAGCAATTTTTAATTTTTTTTTTTTTAATAAAAACCGAGTCTTACCATATATTGACCGAGACCTCGAACGAGCTTTTATGCGACTCTGCATACAGTTAACGCTCGTATGAAGCTTCTATTTAAGAAATTGACTTGAATTTTTTATACCAAATAGAGCTTTCAACTATACTTACGATACTATACAAAAAAATTAAAAATTAAAAAATAAAAGTATTTTTTTTTCAAAACACGTTTAGTGTGATGAGTCGATCGACCCACCATACATACGCTCATAAGATTTTCAATATAGTTAAGGTCAGTGTGAGCTTATTTATACATATTTGAATTTCAAAATTTTGTGACAGTATAGAATTCTTAAGCATCCTGTGTATGTTTGTTAGCAAAATCCATTTTGTCAATTTTTTGCAAAATGGCGACAAGTATTAAAATTCAATCACTTATTACTCAGTAGTGTTCAATTTTGTCAAAAAGGTCTCTATACATGAAATGTTGAGAAGCCTAAAGCTCATCTAAGTAAAATATAAAAAATATATATTTTTGCTTGAAAACAAGCGATGTATCAGTTCGATCGTACCCCCATACTAGCCATTTTGAGACTTTCGGAAGAGTTAACGCTCTTAACTGCTTGGTTTCGAAGATTAAAATTTTAATTTTTAATATCGCATAGAACTAACGTGCAGCCCCTATACGTTATGTTTAAAAAAAATATATAAATTTTTTTTTCAAAATGGCGGCTATCGTAAAAATTCAAAGTGTCATAACTTTGCTAAATCAAATCCTACTGAAAAATGTCGTATGCAAAAAGTGTTCGGAATTTTATTTTGCATATAAAAGCAATTTTTAATTATTTTTTTCTTAATAAAAACCGAGTCTTACCATATATTGACCGAGACCTCGAACGAGCTTTTATGCGACTCTGCATACAGTTAACGCTCGTATGAAGCTTCTATTTAAGAAATTGACTTGAATTTTTTATACCAAATAGAGCTTTCAACTATACTTACGATACTATACAAAAAAATTAAAAATTAAAAAATAAAAGTATTTTTTTTTCAAAACACGTTTAGTGTGATGAGTCGATCGACCCACCATACATACGCTCATAAGATTTTCAATATAGTTAAGGTCAGTGTGAGCTTATTTATACATATTTGAATTTCAAAATTTTGTGACAGTATAGAATTCTTAAGCAGCCTGTGTATGTTTGTTAGCAAAATCCATTTTGTCAATTTTTTGCAAAATGGCGACAAGTATTAAAATTCAATCACTTATTACTCAGTAGTGTTCAATTTTGTCAAAAAGGTCTCTATACATGAAATGTTGAGAAGCCTAAAGCTCATCTAAGTAAAATATAAAAAATATATATTTTTGCTTGAAAACAAGCGATGTATCAGTTCGATCGTACCCCCATACTAGCCATTTTGAGACTTTCGGAAGAGTTAACGCTCTTAACTGCTTGGTTTCGAAGATTAAAATTTTAATTTTTAATATCGCATAGAACTAACGTGCAGCCCCTATACGTTATGTTTAAAAAAAATATATAAAATTTTTTTTCAAAATGGCGGCTATCGTAAAAATTCAAAGTGTCATAACTTTGCTAAATCAAATCCTACTGAAAAATGTCGTATGCAAAAAGTGTTTGGAATTTTATTTTGCATATAAAAGCAATTTTTAATTATTTTTTTTTTAATAAAAACCGAGTCTTACCATATATTGACCGAGACCTCGAACGAGCTTTTATGCGACTCTGCATACAGTTAACGCTCGTATGAAGCTTCTATTTAAGAAATTGACTTGAATTTTTTATACCAAATAGAGCTTTCAACTATACTTACGATACTATACAAAAAAATTAAAAATTAAAAAATAAAAGTATTTTTTTTTCAAAACACGTTTAGTGTGATGAGTCGATCGACCCACCATACATACGCTCATAAGATTTTCAATATAGTTAAGGTCAGTGTGAGCTTATTTATACATATTTGAATTTCAAAATTTTGTGACAGTATAGAATTCTTAAGCATCCTGTGTATGTTTGTTAGCAAAATCCATTTTGTCAATTTTTTGCAAAATGGCGACAAGTATTAAAATTCAATCACTTATTACTCAGTAGTGTTCAATTTTGTCAAAAAGGTCTCTATACATGAAATGTTGAGAAGCCTAAAGCTCATCTAAGTAAAATATAAAAAATATATATTTTTGCTTGAAAACAAGCGATGTATCAGTTCGATCGTACCCCCATACTAGCCATTTTGACTTTCGGAAGAGTTAACGCTCTTAACTGCTTGGTTTCGAAGATTAAAATTTTAATTTTTAATATCGCATAGAACTAACGTGCAGCCCCTATACGTTATGTTTAAAAAAAATATATAAATTTTTTTTTCAAAATGGCGGCTATCGTAAAAATTCAAAGTGTCATAACTTTGCTAAATCAAATCCTACTGAAAAATGTCGTATGCAAAAAATGTTCGGAATTTTATTTTGCATATAAAAGCAATTTTTAATTATTTTTTTCTTAATAAAAACCGAGTCTTACCATATATTGACCGAGACCTCGAACGAGCTTTTATGCGACTCTGCATACAGTTAACGCTCGTATGAAGCTTCTATTTAAGAAATTGACTTGAATTTTTTATACCAAATAGAGCTTTCAACTATACTTACGATACTATACAAAAAAATTAAAAATTAAAAAATAAAAGTATTTTTTTTTCAAAACACGTTTAGTGTGATGAGTCGATCGACCCACCATACATACGCTCATAAGATTTTCAATATAGTTAAGGTCAGTGTGAGCTTATTTATACATATTTGAATTTCAAAATTTTGTGACAGTATAGAATTCTTAAGCATCCTGTGTATGTTTGTTAGCAAAATCCATTTTGTCAATTTTTTGCAAAATGGCGACAAGTATTAAAATTCAATCACTTATTACTCAGTAGTGTTCAATTTTGTCAAAAAGGTCTCTATACATGAAATGTTGAGAAGCCTAAAGCTCATCTAAGTAAAATATAAAAAATATATATTTTTGCTTGAAAACAAGCGATGTATCAGTTCGATCGTACCCCCATACTAGCCATTTTGAGACTTTCGGAAGAGTTAACGCTCTTAACTGCTTGGTTTTGAAGATTAACATTTTAATTTTTAATATCGCATAGAACTAACGTGCAGCCCCTATACGTTATGTTTAAAAAAAATATATAAAATTTTTTTTCAAAATGGCGGCTATCGTAAAAATTCAAAGTGTCATAACTTTGCTAAATTAAATCCTACTGAAAAATGTCGTATGCAAAAAGTGTTTGGAATTTTATTTTGCATATAAAAGCAATTTTTAATTATTTTTTTTTTAATAAAAACCGAGTCTTACCATATATTGACCGAGACCTCGAACGAGCTTTTATGCGACTCTGCATACAGTTAACGCTCGTATGAAGCTTCTATTTAAGAAATTGACTTGAATTTTTTATACCAAATAGAGCTTTCAACTATACTTACGATACTATACAAAAAAATTAAAAATTAAAAAATAAAAGTATTTTTTTTTCAAAACACGTTTAGTGTGATGAGTCGATCGACCCACCATACATACGCTCATAAGATTTTCAATATAGTTAAGGTCAGTGTGAGCTAATTTATACATATTTGAATTTCAAAATTTTGTGACAGTATAGAATTCTTAAGCATCCTGTGTATGTTTGTTAGCAAAATCCATTTTGTCAATTTTTTGCAAAATGGCGACAAGTATTAAAATTCAATCACTTATTACTCAGTAGTGTTCAATTTTGTCAAAAAGGTCTCTATACATGAAATGTTGAGAAGCCTAAAGCTCATCTAAGTAAAATATAAAAAATATATATTTTTGCTTGAAAACAAGCGATGTATCAGTTCGATCGTACCCCCATACTAGCCATTTTGAGACTTTCGGAAGAGTTAACGCTCTTAACTGCTTGGTTTCGAAGATTAAAATTTTAATTTTTAATATCGCATAGAACTAACGTGCAGCCCCTATACGTTATGTTTAAAAAAAATATATAAAATTTTTTTTCAAAATGGCGGCTATCGTAAAAATTCAAAGTGTCATAACTTTGCTAAATCAAATCCTACTGAAAAATGTCGTATGCAAAAAGTGTTTGGAATTTTATTTTGCATATAAAAGCAATTTTTAATTATTTTTTTTTTAATAAAAACCGAGTCTTACCATATATTGACCGAGACCTCGAACGAGCTTTTATGCGACTCTGCATACAGTTAACGCTCGTATGAAGCTTCTATTTAAGAAATTGACTTGAATTTTTTATACCAAATAGAGCTTTCAACTATACTTACGATACTATACAAAAAAATTAAAAATTAAAAAATAAAAGTATTTTTTTTTCAAAACACGTTTAGTGTGATGAGTCGATCGACCCACCATACATACGCTCATAAGATTTTCAATATAGTTAAGGTCAGTGTGAGCTTATTTATACATATTTGAATTTCAAAATTTTGTGACAGTATAGAATTCTTAAGCATCCTGTGTATGTTTGTTAGCAAAATCCATTTTGTCAATTTTTTGCAAAATGGCGACAAGTATTAAAATTCAATCACTTATTACTCAGTAGTGTTCAATTTTGTCAAAAAGGTCTCTATACATGAAATGTTGAGAAGCCTAAAGCTCATCTAAGTAAAATATAAAAAATATATATTTTTGCTTGAAAACAAGCGATGTATCAGTTCGATCGTACCCCCATACTAGCCATTTTGACTTTCGGAAGAGTTAACGCTCTTAACTGCTTGGTTTCGAAGATTAAAATTTTAATTTTTAATATCGCATAGAACTAACGTGCAGCCCCTATACGTTATGTTTAAAAAAAATATATAAATTTTTTTTTCAAAATGGCGGCTATCGTAAAAATTCAAAGTGTCATAACTTTGCTAAATCAAATCCTACTGAAAAATGTCGTATGCAAAAAATGTTCGGAATTTTATTTTGCATATAAAAGCAATTTTTAATTATTTTTTTCTTAATAAAAACCGAGTCTTACCATATATTGACCGAGACCTCGAACGAGCTTTTATGCGACTCTGCATACAGTTAACGCTCGTATGAAGCTTCTATTTAAGAAATTGACTTGAATTTTTTATACCAAATAGAGCTTTCAACTATACTTACGATACTATACAAAAAAATTAAAAATTAAAAAATAAAAGTATTTTTTTTTCAAAACACGTTTAGTGTGATGAGTCGATCGACCCACCATACATACGCTCATAAGATTTTCAATATAGTTAAGGTCAGTGTGAGCTTATTTATACATATTTGAATTTCAAAATTTTGTGACAGTATAGAATTCTTAAGCATCCTGTGTATGTTTGTTAGCAAAATCCATTTTGTCAATTTTTTGCAAAATGGCGACAAGTATTAAAATTCAATCACTTATTACTCAGTAGTGTTCAATTTTGTCAAAAAGGTCTCTATACATGAAATGTTGAGAAGCCTAAAGCTCATCTAAGTAAAATATAAAAAATATATATTTTTGCTTGAAAACAAGCGATGTATCAGTTCGATCGTACCCCCATACTAGCCATTTTGAGACTTTCGGAAGAGTTAACGCTCTTAACTGCTTGGTTTTGAAGATTAACATTTTAATTTTTAATATCGCATAGAACTAACGTGCAGCCCCTATACGTTATGTTTAAAAAAAATATATAAAATTTTTTTTCAAAATGGCGGCTATCGTAAAAATTCAAAGTGTCATAACTTTGCTAAATTAAATCCTACTGAAAAATGTCGTATGCAAAAAGTGTTTGGAATTTTATTTTGCATATAAAAGCAATTTTTAATTATTTTTTTTTTAATAAAAACCGAGTCTTACCATATATTGACCGAGACCTCGAACGAGCTTTTATGCGACTCTGCATACAGTTAACGCTCGTATGAAGCTTCTATTTAAGAAATTGACTTGAATTTTTTATACCAAATAGAGCTTTCAACTATACTTACGATACTATACAAAAAAATTAAAAATTAAAAAATAAAAGTATTTTTTTTTCAAAACACGTTTAGTGTGATGAGTCGATCGACCCACCATACATACGCTCATAAGATTTTCAATATAGTTAAGGTCAGTGTGAGCTAATTTATACATATTTGAATTTCAAAATTTTGTGACAGTATAGAATTCTTAAGCATCCTGTGTATGTTTGTTAGCAAAATCCATTTTGTCAATTTTTTGCAAAATGGCGACAAGTATTAAAATTCAATCACTTATTACTCAGTAGTGTTCAATTTTGTCAAAAAGGTCTCTATACATGAAATGTTGAGAAGCCTAAAGCTCATCTAAGTAAAATATAAAAAATATATATTTTTGCTTGAAAACAAGCGATGTATCAGTTCGATCGTACCCCCATACTAGCCATTTTGAGACTTTCGGAAGAGTTAACGCTCTTAACTGCTTGGTTTCGAAGATTAAAATTTTAATTTTTAATATCGCATAGAACTAACGTGCAGCCCCTATACGTTATGTTTAAAAAAAATATATAAAATTTTTTTTCAAAATGGCGGCTATCGTAAAAATTCAAAGTGTCATAACTTTGCTAAATCAAATCCTACTGAAAAATGTCGTATGCAAAAAGTGTTTGGAATTTTATTTTGCATATAAAAGCAATTTTTAATTATTTTTTTTTTAATAAAAACCGAGTCTTACCATATATTGACCGAGACCTCGAACGAGCTTTTATGCGACTCTGCATACAGTTAACGCTCGTATGAAGCTTCTATTTAAGAAATTGACTTGAATTTTTTATACCAAATAGAGCTTTCAACTATACTTACGATACTATACAAAAAAATTAAAAATTAAAAAATAAAAGTATTTTTTTTTCAAAACACGTTTAGTGTGATGAGTCGATCGACCCACCATACATACGCTCATAAGATTTTCAATATAGTTAAGGTCAGTGTGAGCTTATTTATACATATTTGAATTTCAAAATTTTGTGACAGTATAGAATTCTTAAGCATCCTGTGTATGTTTGTTAGCAAAATCCATTTTGTCAATTTTTTGCAAAATGGCGACAAGTATTAAAATTCAATCACTTATTACTCAGTAGTGTTCAATTTTGTCAAAAAGGTCTCTATACATGAAATGTTGAGAAGCCTAAAGCTCATCTAAGTAAAATAAAAAAAAATATATATTTTTGCTTGAAAACAAGCGATGTATCAGTTCGATCGTACCCCCATACTAGCCATTTTGAGACTTTCGGAAGAGTTAACGCTCTTAACTGCTTGATTTCGAAGATTAAAATTTTAATTTTTAATATCGCATAGAACTAACGTGCAGCCCCTATACGTTATGTTTAAAAAAAATATATAAAATTTTTTTTCAAAATGGCGGCTATCGTAAAAATTCAAAGTGTCATAACTTTGCTAAATCAAATCCTACTGAAAAATGTCGTATGCAAAAAGTGTTTGGAATTTTATTTTGCATATAAAAGCAATTTTTAATTATTTTTTTTTTAATAAAAACCGAGTCTTACCATATATTGACCGAGACCTCGAACGAGCTTTTATGCGACTCTGCATACAGTTAACGCTCGTATGAAGCTTCTATTTAAGAAATTGACTTGAATTTTTTATACCAAATAGAGCTTTCAACTATACTTACGATACTATACAAAAAAATTAAAAATTAAAAAATAAAAGTATTTTTTTTTCAAAACACGTTTAGTGTGATGAGTCGATCGACCCACCATACATACGCTCATAAGATTTTCAATATAGTTAAGGTCAGTGTGAGCTTATTTATACATATTTGAATTTCAAAATTTTGTGACAGTATAGAATTCTTAAGCAGCCTGTGTATGTTTGTTAGCAAAATCCATTTTGTCAATTTTTTGCAAAATGGCGACAAGTATTAAAATTCAATCACTTATTACTCAGTAGTGTTCAATTTTGTCAAAAAGGTCTCTATACATGAAATGTTGAGAAGCCTAAAGCTCATCTAAGTAAAATATAAAAAATATATATTTTTGCTTGAAAACAAGCGATGTATCAGTTCGATCGTACCCCCATACTAGCCATTTTGAGACTTTCGGAAGAGTTAACGCTCTTAACTGCTTGGTTTCGAAGATTAAAATTTTAATTTTTAATATCGCATAGAACTAACGTGCAGCCCCTATACGTTATGTTTAAAAAAAATATATAAAATTTTTTTTCAAAATGGCGGCTATCGTAAAAATTCAAAGTGTCATAACTTTGCTAAATCAAATCCTACTGAAAAATGTCGTATGCAAAAAGTGTTTGGAATTTTATTTTGCATATAAAAGCAATTTTTAATTATTTTTTTTTTAATAAAAACCGAGTCTTACCATATATTGACCGAGACCTCGAACGAGCTTTTATGCGACTCTGCATACAGTTAACGCTCGTATGAAGCTTCTATTTAAGAAATTGACTTGAATTTTTTATACCAAATAGAGCTTTCAACTATACTTACGATACTATACAAAAAAATTAAAAATTAAAAAATAAAAGTATTTTTTTTTCAAAACACGTTTAGTGTGATGAGTCGATCGACCCACCATACATACGCTCATAAGATTTTCAATATAGTTAAGGTCAGTGTGAGCTTATTTATACATATTTGAATTTCAAAATTTTGTGACAGTATAGAATTCTTAAGCATCCTGTGAATGTTTGTTAGCAAAATCCATTTTGTCAATTTTTTGCAAAATGGCGACAAGTATTAAAATTCAATCACTTATTACTCAGTAGTGTTCAATTTTGTCAAAAAGGTCTCTATACATGAAATGTTGAGAAGCCTAAAGCTCATCTAAGTAAAATATAAAAAATATATATTTTTGCTTGAAAACAAGCGATGTATCAGTTCGATCGTACCCCCATACTAGCCATTTTGAGACTTTCGGAAGAGTTAACGCTCTTAACTGCTTGGTTTCGAAGATTAAAATTTTAATTTTTAATATCGCATAGAACTAACGTGCAGCCCCTATACGTTATGTTTAAAAAAAATATATAAAATTTTTTTTCAAAATGGCGGCTATCGTAAAAATTCAAAGTGTCATAACTTTGCTAAATCAAATCCTACTGAAAAATGTCGTATGCAAAAAGTGTTTGGAATTTTATTTTGCATATAAAAGCAATTTTTAATTATTTTTTTTTTAATAAAAACCGAGTCTTACCATATATTGACCGAGACCTCGAACGAGCTTTTATGCGACTCTGCATACAGTTAACGCTCGTATGAAGCTTCTATTTAAGAAATTGACTTGAATTTTTTATACCAAATAGAGCTTTCAACTATACTTACGATACTATACAAAAAAATTAAAAATTAAAAAATAAAAGTATTTTTTTTTCAAAACACGTTTAGTGTGATGAGTCGATCGACCCACCATACATACGCTCATAAGATTTTCAATATAGTTAAGGTCAGTGTGAGCTTATTTATACATATTTGAATTTCAAAATTTTGTGACAGTATAGAATTCTTAAGCATCCTGTGAATGTTTGTTAGCAAAATCCATTTTGTCAATTTTTTGCAAAATGGCGACAAGTATTAAAATTCAATCACTTATTACTCAGTAGTGTTCAATTTTGTCAAAAAGGTCTCTATACATGAAATGTTGAGAAGCCTAAAGCTCATCTAAGTAAAATATAAAAAATATATATTTTTGCTTGAAAACAAGCGATGTATCAGTTCGATCGTACCCCCATACTAGCCATTTTGAGACTTTCGGAAGAGTTAACGCTCTTAACTGCTTGGTTTCGAAGATTAAAATTTTAATTTTTAATATCGCATAGAACTAACGTGCAGCCCCTATACGTTATGTTTAAAAAAAATATATAAAATTTTTTTTCAAAATGGCGGCTATCGTAAAAATTCAAAGTGTCATAACTTTGCTAAATCAAATCCTACTGAAAAATGTCGTATGCAAAAAGTGTTTGGAATTTTATTTTGCATATAAAAGCAATTTTTAATTATTTTTTTTTTAATAAAAACCGAGTCTTACCATATATTGACCGAGACCTCGAACGAGCTTTTATGCGACTCTGCATACAGTTAACGCTCGTATGAAGCTTCTATTTAAGAAATTGACTTGAATTTTTTATACCAAATAGAGCTTTCAACTATACTTACGATACTATACAAAAAAATTAAAAATTAAAAAATAAAAGTATTTTTTTTTCAAAACACGTTTAGTGTGATGAGTCGATCGACCCACCATACATACGCTCATAAGATTTTCAATATAGTTAAGGTCAGTGTGAGCTTATTTATACATATTTGAATTTCAAAATTTTGTGACAGTATAGAATTCTTAAGCATCCTGTGTATGTTTGTTAGCAAAATCCATTTTGTCAATTTTTTGCAAAATGGCGACAAGTATTAAAATTCAATCACTTATTACTCAGTAGTGTATAATTTTGTCAAAAAGGTCTCTATACATGAAATGTTGAGAAGCCTAAAGCTCATCTAAGTAAAATATAAAAAATATATATTTTTGCTTGAAAACAAGCGATGTATCAGTTCGATCGTACCCCCATACTAGCCATTTTGAGACTTTCGGAAGAGTTAACGCTCTTAACTGCTTGGTTTTGAAGATTAACATTTTAATTTTTAATATCGCATAGAACTAACGTGCAGCCCCTATACGTTATGTTTAAAAAAAATATATAAAATTTTTTTTCAAAATGGCGGCTATCGTAAAAATTCAAAGTGTCATAACTTTGCTAAATTAAATCCTACTGAAAAATGTCGTATGCAAAAAGTGTTTGGAATTTTATTTTGCATATAAAAGCAATTTTTAATTATTTTTTTTTTAATAAAAACCGAGTCTTACCATATATTGACCGAGACCTCGAACGAGCTTTTATGCGACTCTGCATACAGTTAACGCTCGTATGAAGCTTCTATTTAAGAAATTGACTTGAATTTTTTATACCAAATAGAGCTTTCAACTATACTTACGATACTATACAAAAAAATTAAAAATTAAAAAATAAAAGTATTTTTTTTTCAAAACACGTTTAGTGTGATGAGTCGATCGACCCACCATACATACGCTCATAAGATTTTCAATATAGTTAAGGTCAGTGTGAGCTAATTTATACATATTTGAATTTCAAAATTTTGTGACAGTATAGAATTCTTAAGCATCCTGTGTATGTTTGTTAGCAAAATCCATTTTGTCAATTTTTTGCAAAATGGCGACAAGTATTAAAATTCAATCACTTATTACTCAGTAGTGTTCAATTTTGTCAAAAAGGTCTCTATACATGAAATGTTGAGAAGCCTAAAGCTCATCTAAGTAAAATATAAAAAATATATATTTTTGCTTGAAAACAAGCGATGTATCAGTTCGATCGTACCCCCATACTAGCCATTTTGAGACTTTCGGAAGAGTTAACGCTCTTAACTGCTTGGTTTCGAAGATTAAAATTTTAATTTTTAATATCGCATAGAACTAACGTGCAGCCCCTATACGTTATGTTTAAAAAAAATATATAAAATTTTTTTTCAAAATGGCGGCTATCGTAAAAATTCAAAGTGTCATAACTTTGCTAAATCAAATCCTACTGAAAAATGTCGTATGCAAAAAGTGTTTGGAATTTTATTTTGCATATAAAAGCAATTTTTAATTATTTTTTTTTTAATAAAAACCGAGTCTTACCATATATTGACCGAGACCTCGAACGAGCTTTTATGCGACTCTGCATACAGTTAACGCTCGTATGAAGCTTCTATTTAAGAAATTGACTTGAATTTTTTATACCAAATAGAGCTTTCAACTATACTTACGATACTATACAAAAAAATTAAAAATTAAAAAATAAAAGTATTTTTTTTTCAAAACACGTTTAGTGTGATGAGTCGATCGACCCACCATACATACGCTCATAAGATTTTCAATATAGTTAAGGTCAGTGTGAGCTTATTTATACATATTTGAATTTCAAAATTTTGTGACAGTATAGAATTCTTAAGCATCCTGTGTATGTTTGTTAGCAAAATCCATTTTGTCAATTTTTTGCAAAATGGCGACAAGTATTAAAATTCAATCACTTATTACTCAGTAGTGTTCAATTTTGTCAAAAAGGTCTCTATACATGAAATGTTGAGAAGCCTAAAGCTCATCTAAGTAAAATATAAAAAATATATATTTTTGCTTGAAAACAAGCGATGTATCAGTTCGATCGTACCCCCATACTAGCCATTTTGAGACTTTCGGAAGAGTTAACGCTCTTAACTGCTTGATTTCGAAGATTAAAATTTTAATTTTTAATATCGCATAGAACTAACGTGCAGCCCCTATACGTTATGTTTAAAAAAAATATATAAAATTTTTTTTCAAAATGGCGGCTATCGTAAAAATTCAAAGTGTCATAACTTTGCTAAATCAAATCCTACTGAAAAATGTCGTATGCAAAAAGTGTTTGGAATTTTATTTTGCATATAAAAGCAATTTTTAATTATTTTTTTTTTAATAAAAACCGAGTCTTACCATATATTGACCGAGACCTCGAACGAGCTTTTATGCGACTCTGCATACAGTTAACGCTCGTATGAAGCTTCTATTTAAGAAATTGACTTGAATTTTTTATACCAAATAGAGCTTTCAACTATACTTACGATACTATACAAAAAAATTAAAAATTAAAAAATAAAAGTATTTTTTTTTCAAAACACGTTTAGTGTGATGAGTCGATCGACCCACCATACATACGCTCATAAGATTTTCAATATAGTTAAGGTCAGTGTGAGCTTATTTATACATATTTGAATTTCAAAATTTTGTGACAGTATAGAATTCTTAAGCATCCTGTGTATGTTTGTTAGCAAAATCCATTTTGTCAATTTTTTGCAAAATGGCGACAAGTATTAAAATTCAATCACTTATTACTCAGTAGTGTTCAATTTTGTCAAAAAGGTCTCTATACATGAAATGTTGAGAAGCCTAAAGCTCATCTAAGTAAAATATAAAAAATATATATTTTTGCTTGAAAACAAGCGATGTATCAGTTCGATCGTACCCCCATACTAGCCATTTTGAGACTTTCGGAAGAGTTAACGCTCTTAACTGCTTGGTTTCGAAGATTAAAATTTTAATTTTTAATATCGCATAGAACTAACGTGCAGCCCCTATACGTTATGTTTAAAAAAAATATATAAAATTTTTTTTCAAAATGGCGGCTATCGTAAAAATTCAAAGTGTCATAACTTTGCTAAATCAAATCCTACTGAAAAATGTCGTATGCAAAAAGTGTTTGGAATTTTATTTTGCATATAAAAGCAATTTTTAATTATTTTTTTTTTAATAAAAACCGAGTCTTACCATATATTGACCGAGACCTCGAACGAGCTTTTATGCGACTCTGCATACAGTTAACGCTCGTATGAAGCTTCTATTTAAGAAATTGACTTGAATTTTTTATACCAAATAGAGCTTTCAACTATACTTACGATACTATACAAAAAAATTAAAAATTAAAAAATATAAGTATTTTTTTTTCAAAACACGTTTAGTGTGATGAGTCGATCGACCCACCATACATACGCTCATAAGATTTTCAATATAGTTAAGGTCAGTGTGAGCTTATTTATACATATTTGAATTTCAAAATTTTGTGACAGTATAGAATTCTTAAGCATCCTGTGTATGTTTGTTAGCAAAATCCATTTTGTCAATTTTTTGCAAAATGGCGACAAGTATTAAAATTCAATCACTTATTACTCAGTAGTGTTCAATTTTGTCAAAAAGGTCTCTATACATGAAATGTTGAGAAGCCTAAAGCTCATCTAAGTAAAATATAAAAAATATATATTTTTGCTTGAAAACAAGCGATGTATCAGTTCGATCGTACCCCCATACTAGCCATTTTGAGACTTTCGGAAGAGTTAACGCTCTTAACTGCTTGGTTTCGAAGATTAAAATTTTAATTTTTAATATCGCATAGAACTAACGTGCAGCCCCTATACGTTATGTTTAAAAAAAATATATAAAATTTTTTTTCAAAATGGCGGCTATCGTAAAAATTCAAAGTGTCATAACTTTGCTAAATCAAATCCTACTGAAAAATGTCGTATGCAAAAAGTGTTTGGAATTTTATTTTGCATATAAAAGCAATTTTTAATTATTTTTTTTTTAATAAAAACCGAGTCTTACCATATATTGACCGAGACCTCGAACGAGCTTTTATGCGACTCTGCATACAGTTAACGCTCGTATGAAGCTTCTATTTAAGAAATTGACTTGAATTTTTTATACCAAATAGAGCTTTCAACTATACTTACGATACTATACAAAAAAATTAAAAATTAAAAAATATAAGTATTTTTTTTTCAAAACACGTTTAGTGTGATGAGTCGATCGACCCACCATACATACGCTCATAAGATTTTCAATATAGTTAAGGTCAGTGTGAGCTTATTTATACATATTTGAATTTCAAAATTTTGTGACAGTATAGAATTCTTAAGCATCCTGTGTATGTTTGTTAGCAAAATCCATTTTGTCAATTTTTTGCAAAATGGCGACAAGTATTAAAATTCAATCACTTATTACTCAGTAGTGTTCAATTTTGTCAAAAAGGTCTCTATACATGAAATGTTGAGAAGCCTAAAGCTCATCTAAGTAAAATATAAAAAATATATATTTTTGCTTGAAAACAAGCGATGTATCAGTTCGATCGTACCCCCATACTAGCCATTTTGAGACTTTCGGAAGAGTTAACGCTCTTAACTGCTTGGTTTCGAAGATTAAAATTTTAATTTTTAATATCGCATAGAACTAACGTGCAGCCCCTATACGTTATGTTTAAAAAAAATATATAAATTTTTTTTTCAAAATGGCGGCTATCGTAAAAATTCAAAGTGTCATAACTTTGCTAAATCAAATCCTACTGAAAAATGTCGTATGCAAAAAGTGTTTGGAATTTTATTTTGCATATAAAAGCAATTTTTAATTATTTTTTTTTTAATAAAAACCGAGTCTTACCATATATTGACCGAGACCTCGAACGAGCTTTTATGCGACTCTGCATACAGTTAACGCTCGTATGAAGCTTCTATTTAAGAAATTGACTTGAATTTTTTATACCAAATAGAGCTTTCAACTATACTTACGATACTATACAAAAAAATTAAAAATTAAAAAATAAAAGTATTTTTTTTTCAAAACACGTTTAGTGTGATGAGTCGATCGACCCACCATACATACGCTCATAAGATTTTCAATATAGTTAAGGTCAGTGTGAGCTTATTTATACATATTTGAATTTCAAAATTTTGTGACAGTATAGAATTCTTAAGCAACCTGTGTATGTTTGTTAGCAAAATCCATTTTGTCAATTTTTTGCAAAATGGCGACAAGTATTAAAATTCAATCACTTATTACTCAGTAGTGTTCAATTTTGTCAAAAAGGTCTCTATACATGAAATGTTGAGAAGCCTAAAGCTCATCTAAGTAAAATATAAAAAATATATATTTTTGCTTGAAAACAAGCGATGTATCAGTTCGATCGTACCCCCATACTAGCCATTTTGAGACTTTCGGAAGAGTTAACGCTCTTAACTGCTTGGTTTCGAAGATTAAAATTTTAATTTTTAATATCGCATAGAACTAACGTGCAGCCCCTATACGTTATGTTTAAAAAAAATATATAAAATTTTTTTTCAAAATGGCGGCTATCGTAAAAATTCAAAGTGTCATAACTTTGCTAAATCAAATCCTACTGAAAAATGTCGTATGCAAAAAGTGTTTGGAATTTTATTTTGCATATAAAAGCAATTTTTAATTATTTTTTTTTTAATAAAAACCGAGTCTTACCATATATTGACCGAGACCTCGAACGAGCTTTTATGCGACTCTGCATACAGTTAACGCTCGTATGAAGCTTCTATTTAAGAAATTGACTTGAATTTTTTATACCAAATAGAGCTTTCAACTATACTTACGATACTATACAAAAAAATTAAAAATTAAAAAATATAAGTATTTTTTTTTCAAAACACGTTTAGTGTGATGAGTCGATCGACCCACCATACATACGCTCATAAGATTTTCAATATAGTTAAGGTCAGTGTGAGCTTATTTATACATATTTGAATTTCAAAATTTTGTGACAGTATAGAATTCTTAAGCATCCTGTGTATGTTTGTTAGCAAAATCCATTTTGTCAATTTTTTGCAAAATGGCGACAAGTATTAAAATTCAATCACTTATTACTCAGTAGTGTTCAATTTTGTCAAAAAGGTCTCTATACATGAAATGTTGAGAAGCCTAAAGCTCATCTAAGTAAAATATAAAAAATATATATTTTTGCTTGAAAACAAGCGATGTATCAGTTCGATCGTACCCCCATACTAGCCATTTTGAGACTTTCGGAAGAGTTAACGCTCTTAACTGCTTGGTTTCGAAGATTAAAATTTTAATTTTTAATATCGCATAGAACTAACGTGCAGCCCCTATACGTTATGTTTAAAAAAAATATATAAATTTTTTTTTCAAAATGGCGGCTATCGTAAAAATTCAAAGTGTCATAACTTTGCTAAATCAAATCCTACTGAAAAATGTCGTATGCAAAAAGTGTTTGGAATTTTATTTTGCATATAAAAGCAATTTTTAATTATTTTTTTTTTAATAAAAACCGAGTCTTACCATATATTGACCGAGACCTCGAACGAGCTTTTATGCGACTCTGCATACAGTTAACGCTCGTATGAAGCTTCTATTTAAGAAATTGACTTGAATTTTTGATACCAAATAGAGCTTTCAACTATACTTACGATACTATACAAAAAAATTAAAAATTAAAAAATAAAAGTATTTTTTTTTCAAAACACGTTTAGTGTGATGAGTCGATCGACCCACCATACATACGCTCATAAGATTTTCAATATAGTTAAGGTCAGTGTGAGCTTATTTATACATATTTGAATTTCAAAATTTTGTGACAGTATAGAATTCTTAAGCAACCTGTGTATGTTTGTTAGCAAAATCCATTTTGTCAATTTTTTGCAAAATGGCGACAAGTATTAAAATTCAATCACTTATTACTCAGTAGTGTTCAATTTTGTCAAAAAGGTCTCTATACATGAAATGTTGAGAAGCCTAAAGCTCATCTAAGTAAAATATAAAAAATATATATTTTTGCTTGAAAACAAGCGATGTATCAGTTCGATCGTACCCCCATACTAGCCATTTTGAGACTTTCGGAAGAGTTAACGCTCTTAACTGCTTGGTTTCGAAGATTAAAATTTTAATTTTTAATATCGCATAGAACTAACGTGCAGCCCCTATACGTTATGTTTAAAAAAAATATATAAAATTTTTTTTCAAAATGGCGGCTATCGTAAAAATTCAAAGTGTCATAACTTTGCTAAATCAAATCCTACTGAAAAATGTCGTATGCAAAAAGTGTTTGGAATTTTATTTTGCATATAAAAGCAATTTTTAATTATTTTTTTTTTAATAAAAACCGAGTCTTACCATATATTGACCGAGACCTCGAACGAGCTTTTATGCGACTCTGCATACAGTTAACGCTCGTATGAAGCTTCTATTTAAGAAATTGACTTGAATTTTTTATACCAAATAGAGCTTTCAACTATACTTACGATACTATACAAAAAAATTAAAAATTAAAAAATAAAAGTATTTTTTTTTCAAAACACGTTTAGTGTGATGAGTCGATCGACCCACCATACATACGCTCATAAGATTTTCAATATAGTTAAGGTCAGTGTGAGCTTATTTATACATATTTGAATTTCAAAATTTTGTGACAGTATAGAATTCTTAAGCAACCTGTGTATGTTTGTTAGCAAAATCCATTTTGTCAATTTTTTGCAAAATGGCGACAAGTATTAAAATTCAATCACTTATTACTCAGTAGTGTTCAATTTTGTCAAAAAGGTCTCTATACATGAAATGTTGAGAAGCCTAAAGCTCATCTAAGTAAAATATAAAAAATATATATTTTTGCTTGAAAACAAGCGATGTATCAGTTCGATCGTACCCCCATACTAGCCATTTTGAGACTTTCGGAAAAGTTAACGCTCTTAACTGCTTGGTTTCGAAGATTAAAATTTTAATTTTTAATATCGCATAGAACTAACGTGCAGCCCCTATACGTTATGTTTAAAAAAAATATATAAAATTTTTTTTCAAAATGGCGGCTATCGTAAAAATTCAAAGTGTCATAACTTTGCTAAATCAAATCCTACTGAAAAATGTCGTATGCAAAAAGTGTTTGGAATTTTATTTTGCATATAAAAGCAATTTTTAATTATTTTTTTTTTAATAAAAACCGAGTCTTACCATATATTGACCGAGACCTCGAACGAGCTTTTATGCGACTCTGCATACAGTTAACGCTCGTATGAAGCTTCTATTTAAGAAATTGACTTGAATTTTTTATACCAAATAGAGCTTTCAACTATACTTACGATACTATACAAAAAAATTAAAAATTAAAAAATAAAAGTATTTTTTTTTCAAAACACGTTTAGTGTGATGAGTCGATCGACCCACCATACATACGCTCATAAGATTTTCAATATAGTTAAGGTCAGTGTGAGCTTATTTATACATATTTGAATTTCAAAATTTTGTGACAGTATAGAATTCTTAAGCAACCTGTGTATGTTTGTTAGCAAAATCCATTTTGTCAATTTTTTGCAAAATGGCGACAAGTATTAAAATTCAATCACTTATTACTCAGTAGTGTTCAATTTTGTCAAAAAGGTCTCTATACATGAAATGTTGAGAAGCCTAAAGCTCATCTAAGTAAAATATAAAAAATATATATTTTTGCTTGAAAACAAGCGATGTATCAGTTCGATCGTACCCCCATACTAGCCATTTTGAGACTTTCGGAAGAGTTAACGCTCTTAACTGCTTGGTTTCGAAGATTAAAATTTTAATTTTTAATATCGCATAGAACTAACGTGCAGCCCCTATACGTTATGTTTAAAAAAAATATATAAAATTTTTTTTCAAAATGGCGGCTATCGTAAAAATTCAAAGTGTCATAACTTTGCTAAATCAAATCCTACTGAAAAATGTCGTATGCAAAAAGTGTTTGGTATTTTATTTTGCATATAAAAGCAATTTTTAATTATTTTTTTTTTAATAAAAACCGAGTCTTACCATATATTGACCGAGACCTCGAACGAGCTTTTATGCGACTCTGCATACAGTTAACGCTCGTATGAAGCTTCTATTTAAGAAATTGACTTGAATTTTTTATACCAAATAGAGCTTTCAACTATACTTACGATACTATACAAAAAAATTAAAAATTAAAAAATAAAAGTATTTTTTTTTCAAAACACGTTTAGTGTGATGAGTCGATCGACCCACCATACATACGCTCATAAGATTTTCAATATAGTTAAGGTCAGTGTGAGCTTATTTATACATATTTGAATTTCAAAATTTTGTGACAGTATAGAATTCTTAAGCATCCTGTGTATGTTTGTTAGCAAAATCCATTTTGTCAATTTTTTGCAAAATGGCGACAAGTATTAAAATTCAATCACTTATTACTCAGTAGTGTTCAATTTTGTCAAAAAGGTCTCTATACATAAAATGTTGAGAAGCCTAAAGCTCATCTAAGTAAAATATAAAAAATATATATTTTTGCTTGAAAACAAGCGATGTATCAGTTCGATCGTACCCCCATACTAGCCATTTTGAGACTTTCGGAAGAGTTAACGCTCTTAACTGCTTGGTTTCGAAGATTAAAATTTTAATTTTTAATATCGCATAGAACTAACGTGCAGCCCCTATACGTTATGTTTAAAAAAAATATATAAAATTTTTTTTCAAAATGGCGGCTATCGTGAAAATTCAAAGTGTCATAACTTTGCTAAATCAAATCCTACTGAAAAATGTCGTATGCAAAAAGTGTTTGGAATTTTATTTTGCATATAAAAGCAATTTTTAATTATTTTTTTTTTAATAAAAACCGAGTCTTACCATATATTGACCGAGACCTCGAACGAGCTTTTATGCGACTCTGCATACAGTTAACGCTCGTATGAAGCTTCTATTTAAGAAATTGACTTGAATTTTTTATACCAAATAGAGCTTTCAACTATACTTACGATACTATACAAAAAAATTAAAAATTAAAAAATAAAAGTATTTTTTTTTCAAAACACGTTTAGTGTGATGAGTCGATCGACCCACCATACATACGCTCATAAGATTTTCAATATAGTTAAGGTCAGTGTGAGCTTATTTATACATATTTGAATTTCAAAATTTTGTGACAGTATAGAATTCTTAAGCATCCTGTGTATGTTTGTTAGCAAAATCCATTTTGTCAATTTTTTGCAAAATGGCGACAAGTATTAAAATTCAATCACTTATTACTCAGTAGTGTTCAATTTTGTCAAAAAGGTCTCTATACATGAAATGTTGAGAAGCCTAAAGCTCATCTAAGTAAAATATAAAAAATATATATTTTTGCTTGAAAACAAGCGATGTATCAGTTCGATCGTACCCCCATACTAGCCATTTTGAGACTTTCGGAAGAGTTAACGCTCTTAACTGCTTGGTTTCGAAGATTAAAATTTTAATTTTTAATATCGCATAGAACTAACGTGCAGCCCCTATACGTTATGTTTAAAAAAAATATATAAAATTTTTTTTCAAAATGGCGGCTATCGTAAAAATTCAAAGTGTCATAACTTTGCTAAATCAAATCCTACTGAAAAATGTCGTATGCAAAAAGTGTTTGGAATTTTATTTTGCATATAAAAGCAATTTTTAATTATTTTTTTTTTAATAAAAACCGAGTCTTACCATATATTGACCGAGACCTCGAACGAGCTTTTATGCGACTCTGCATACAGTTAACGCTCGTATGAAGCTTCTATTTAAGAAATTGACTTGAATTTTTTATACCAAATAGAGCTTTCAACTATACTTACGATACTATACAAAAAAATTAAAAATTAAAAAATAAAAGTATTTTTTTTTCAAAACACGTTTAGTGTGATGAGTCGATCGACCCACCATACATACGCTCATAAGATTTTCAATATAGTTAAGGTCAGTGTGAGCTTATTTATACATATTTGAATTTCAAAATTTTGTGACAGTATAGAATTCTTAAGCATCCTGTGTATGTTTGTTAGCAAAATCCATTTTGTCAATTTTTTGCAAAATAGCGACAAGTATTAAAATTCAATCACTTATTACTCAGTAGTGTTCAATTTTGTCAAAAAGGTCTCTATACATGAAATGTTGAGAAGCCTAAAGCTCATCTAAGTAAAATATAAAAAATATATATTTTTGCTTGAAAACAAGCGATGTATCAGTTCGATCGTACCCCCATACTAGCCATTTTGAGACTTTCGGAAGAATTAACGCTCTTAACTGCTTGATTTCGAAGATTAAAATTTTAATTTTTAATATCGCATAGAACTAACGTGCAGCCCCTATACGTTATGTTTAAAAAAAATATATAAAATTTTTTTTCAAAATGGCGGCTATCGTAAAAATTCAAAGTGTCATAACTTTGCTAAATCAAATCCTACTGAAAAATGTCGTATGCAAAAAGTGTTTGGAATTTTATTTTGCATATAAAAGCAATTTTTAATTATTTTTTTTTTAATAAAAACCGAGTCTTACCATATATTGACCGAGACCTCGAACGAGCTTTTATGCGACTCTGCATACAGTTAACGCTCGTATGAAGCTTCTATTTAAGAAATTGACTTGAATTTTTTATACCAAATAGAGCTTTCAACTATACTTACGATACTATACAAAAAAATTAAAAATTAAAAAATAAAAGTATTTTTTTTTCAAAACACGTTTAGTGTGATGAGTCGATCGACCCACCATACATACGCTCATAAGATTTTCAATATAGTTAAGGTCAGTGTGAGCTTATTTATACATATTTGAATTTCAAAATTTTGTGACAGTATAGAATTCTTAAGCATCCTGTGTATGTTTGTTAGCAAAATCCATTTTGTCAATTTTTTGCAAAATGGCGACAAGTATTAAAATTCAATCACTTATTACTCAGTAGTGTTCAATTTTGTCAAAAAGGTCTCTATACATGAAATGTTGAGAAGCCTAAAGCTCATCTAAGTAAAATATAAAAAATATATATTTTTGCTTGAAAACAAGCGATGTATCAGTTCGATCGTACCCCCATACTAGCCATTTTGAGACTTTCGGAAGAGTTAACGCTCTTAACTGCTTGGTTTCGAAGATTAAAATTTTAATTTTTAATATCGCATAGAACTAACGTGCAGCCCCTATACGTTATGTTTAAAAAAAATATATAAATTTTTTTTTCAAAATGGCGGCTATCGTAAAAATTCAAAGTGTCATAACTTTGCTAAATCAAATCCTACTGAAAAATGTCGTATGCAAAAAGTGTTTGGAATTTTATTTTGCATATAAAAGCAATTTTTAATTATTTTTTTTTTAATAAAAACCGAGTCTTACCATATATTGACCGAGACCTCGAACGAGCTTTTATGCGACTCTGCATACAGTTAACGCTCGTATGAAGCTTCTATTTAAGAAATTGACTTGAATTTTTTATACCAAATAGAGCTTTCAACTATACTTACGATACTATACAAAAAAATTAAAAATTAAAAAATAAAAGTATTTTTTTTTCAAAACACGTTTAGTGTGATGAGTCGATCGACCCACCATACATACGCTCATAAGATTTTCAATATAGTTAAGGTCAGTGTGAGCTTATTTATACATATTTGAATTTCAAAATTTTGTGACAGTATAGAATTCTTAAGCATCCTGTGTATGTTTGTTAGCAAAATCCATTTTGTCAATTTTTTGCAAAATGGCGACAAGTATTAAAATTCAATCACTTATTACTCAGTAGTGTTCAATTTTGTCAAAAAGGTCTCTATACATGAAATGTTGAGAAGCCTAAAGCTCATCTAAGTAAAATATAAAAAATATATATTTTTGCTTGAAAACAAGCGATGTATCAGTTCGATCGTACCCCCATACTAGCCATTTTGAGACTTTCGGAAGAGTTAACGCTCTTAACTGCTTGGTTTCGAAGATTAAAATTTTAATTTTTAATATCGCATAGAACTAACGTGCAGCCCCTATACGTTATGTTTAAAAAAAATATATAAAATTTTTTTTCAAAATGGCGGCTATCGTAAAAATTCAAAGTGTCATAACTTTGCTAAATCAAATCCTACTGAAAAATGTCGTATGCAAAAAGTGTTTGGAATTTTATTTTGCATATAAAAGCAATTTTTAATTATTTTTTTTTTAATAAAAACCGAGTCTTACCATATATTGACCGAGACCTCGAACGAGCTTTTATGCGACTCTGCATACAGTTAACGCTCGTATGAAGCTTCTATTTAAGAAATTGACTTGAATTTTTTATACCAAATAGAGCTTTCAACTATACTTACGATACTATACAAAAAAATTAAAAATTAAAAAATAAAAGTATTTTTTTTTCAAAACACGTTTAGTGTGATGAGTCGATCGACCCACCATACATACGCTCATAAGATTTTCAATATAGTTAAGGTCAGTGTGAGCTTATTTATACATATTTGAATTTCAAAATTTTGTGACAGTATAGAATTCTTAAGCATCCTGTGTATGTTTGTTAGCAAAATCCATTTTGTCAATTTTTTGCAAAATAGCGACAAGTATTAAAATTCAATCACTTATTACTCAGTAGTGTTCAATTTTGTCAAAAAGGTCTCTATACATGAAATGTTGAGAAGCCTAAAGCTCATCTAAGTAAAATATAAAAAATATATATTTTTGCTTGAAAACAAGCGATGTATCAGTTCGATCGTACCCCCATACTAGCCATTTTGAGACTTTCGGAAGAATTAACGCTCTTAACTGCTTGATTTCGAAGATTAAAATTTTAATTTTTAATATCGCATAGAACTAACGTGCAGCCCCTATACGTTATGTTTAAAAAAAATATATAAAATTTTTTTTCAAAATGGCGGCTATCGTAAAAATTCAAAGTGTCATAACTTTGCTAAATCAAATCCTACTGAAAAATGTCGTATGCAAAAAGTGTTTGGAATTTTATTTTGCATATAAAAGCAATTTTTAATTATTTTTTTTTTAATAAAAACCGAGTCTTACCATATATTGACCGAGACCTCGAACGAGCTTTTATGCGACTCTGCATACAGTTAACGCTCGTATGAAGCTTCTATTTAAGAAATTGACTTGAATTTTTTATACCAAATAGAGCTTTCAACTATACTTACGATACTATACAAAAAAATTAAAAATTAAAAAATAAAAGTATTTTTTTTTCAAAACACGTTTAGTGTGATGAGTCGATCGACCCACCATACATACGCTCATAAGATTTTCAATATAGTTAAGGTCAGTGTGAGCTTATTTATACATATTTGAATTTCAAAATTTTGTGACAGTATAGAATTCTTAAGCATCCTGTGTATGTTTGTTAGCAAAATCCATTTTGTCAATTTTTTGCAAAATGGCGACAAGTATTAAAATTCAATCACTTATTACTCAGTAGTGTTCAATTTTGTCAAAAAGGTCTCTATACATGAAATGTTGAGAAGCCTAAAGCTCATCTAAGTAAAATATAAAAAATATATATTTTTGCTTGAAAACAAGCGATGTATCAGTTCGATCGTACCCCCATACTAGCCATTTTGAGACTTTCGGAAGAGTTAACGCTCTTAACTGCTTGGTTTCGAAGATTAAAATTTTAATTTTTAATATCGCATAGAACTAACGTGCAGCCCCTATACGTTATGTTTAAAAAAAATATATAAATTTTTTTTTCAAAATGGCGGCTATCGTAAAAATTCAAAGTGTCATAACTTTGCTAAATCAAATCCTACTGAAAAATGTCGTATGCAAAAAGTGTTTGGAATTTTATTTTGCATATAAAAGCAATTTTTAATTATTTTTTTTTTAATAAAAACCGAGTCTTACCATATATTGACCGAGACCTCGAACGAGCTTTTATGCGACTCTGCATACAGTTAACGCTCGTATGAAGCTTCTATTTAAGAAATTGACTTGAATTTTTTATACCAAATAGAGCTTTCAACTATACTTACGATACTATACAAAAAAATTAAAAATTAAAAAATAAAAGTATTTTTTTTTCAAAACACGTTTAGTGTGATGAGTCGATCGACCCACCATACATACGCTCATAAGATTTTCAATATAGTTAAGGTCAGTGTGAGCTTATTTATACATATTTGAATTTCAAAATTTTGTGACAGTATAGAATTCTTAAGCATCCTGTGTATGTTTGTTAGCAAAATCCATTTTGTCAATTTTTTGCAAAATGGCGACAAGTATTAAAATTCAATCACTTATTACTCAGTAGTGTTCAATTTTGTCAAAAAGGTCTCTATACATGAAATGTTGAGAAGCCTAAAGCTCATCTAAGTAAAATATAAAAAATATATATTTTTGCTTGAAAACAAGCGATGTATCAGTTCGATCGTACCCCCATACTAGCCATTTTGAGACTTTCGGAAGAGTTAACGCTCTTAACTGCTTGGTTTCGAAGATTAAAATTTTAATTTTTAATATCGCATAGAACTAACGTGCAGCCCCTATACGTTATGTTTAAAAAAAATATATAAAATTTTTTTTCAAAATGGCGGCTATCGTAAAAATTCAAAGTGTCATAACTTTGCTAAATCAAATCCTACTGAAAAATTTCGTATGCAAAAAGTGTTTGGAATTTTATTTTGCATATAAAAGCAATTTTTAATTATTTTTTTTTTAATAAAAACCGAGTCTTACCATATATTGACCGAGACCTCGAACGAGCTTTTATGCGACTCTGCATACAGTTAACGCTCGTATGAAGCTTCTATTTAAGAAATTGACTTGAATTTTTTATACCAAATAGAGCTTTCAACTATACTTACGATACTATACAAAAAAATTAAAAATTAAAAAATAAAAGTATTTTTTTTTCAAAACACGTTTAGTGTGATGAGTCGATCGACCCACCATACATACGCTCATAAGATTTTCAATATAGTTAAGGTCAGTGTGAGCTTATTTATACATATTTGAATTTCAAAATTTTGTGACAGTATAGAATTCTTAAGCATCCTGTGTATGTTTGTTAGCAAAATCCATTTTGTCAATTTTTTGCAAAATGGCGACAAGTATTAAAATTCAATCACTTATTACTCAGTAGTGTTCAATTTTGTCATAAAGGTCTCTATACATGAAATGTTGAGAAGCCTAAAGCTCATCTAAGTAAAATATAAAAAATATATATTTTTGCTTGAAAACAAGCGATGTATCAGTTCGATCGTACCCCCATACTAGCCATTTTGAGACTTTCGGAAGAGTTAACGCTCTTAACTGCTTGGTTTCGAAGATTAAAATTTTAATTTTTAATATCGCATAGAACTAACGTGCAGCCCCTATACGTTATGTTTAAAAAAAATATATAAAATTTTTTTTCAAAATGGCGGCTATCGTAAAAATTCAAAGTGTCATAACTTTGCTAAATCAAATCCTACTGAAAAATGTCGTATGCAAAAAGTGTTTGGAATTTTATTTTGCATATAAAAGCAATTTTTAATTATTTTTTTTTTAATAAAAACCGAGTCTTACCATATATTGACCGAGACCTCGAACGAGCTTTTATGCGACTCTGCATACAGTTAACGCTCGTATGAAGCTTCTATTTAAGAAATTGACTTGAATTTTTTATACCAAATAGAGCTTTCAACTATACTTACGATACTATACAAAAAAATTAAAAATTAAAAAATAAAAGTATTTTTTTTTCAAAACACGTTTAGTGTGATGAGTCGATCGACCCACCATACATACGCTCATAAGATTTTCAATATAGTTAAGGTCAGTGTGAGCTTATTTATACATATTTGAATTTCAAAATTTTGTGACAGTATAGAATTCTTAAGCATCCTGTGTATGTTTGTTAGCAAAATCCATTTTGTCAATTTTTTGCAAAATGGCGACAAGTATTAAAATTCAATCACTTATTACTCAGTAGTGTTCAATTTTGTCAAAAAGGTCTCTATACATGAAATGTTGAGAAGCCTAAAGCTCATCTAAGTAAAATATAAAAAATATATATTTTTGCTTGAAAACAAGCGATGTATCAGTTCGATCGTACCCCCATACTAGCCATTTTGAGACTTTCGGAAGAGTTAACGCTCTTAACTGCTTGGTTTCGAAGATTAAAATTTTAATTTTTAATATCGCATAGAACTAACGTGCAGCCCCTATACGTTATGTTTAAAAAAAATATATAAAATTTTTTTTCAAAATGGCGGCTATCGTAAAAATTCAAAGTGTCATAACTTTGCTAAATCAAATCCTACTGAAAAATGTCGTATGCAAAAAGTGTTTGGAATTTTATTTTGCATATAAAAGCAATTTTTAATTATTTTTTTTTTAATAAAAACCGAGTCTTACCATATATTGACCGAGACCTCGAACGAGCTTTTATGCGACTCTGCATACAGTTAACGCTCGTATGAAGCTTCTATTTAAGAAATTGACTTGAATTTTTTATACCAAATAGAGCTTTCAACTATACTTACGATACTATACAAAAAAATTAAAAATTAAAAAATAAAAGTATTTTTTTTTCAAAACACGTTTAGTGTGATGAGTCGATCGACCCACCATACATACGCTCATAAGATTTTCAATATAGTTAAGGTCAGTGTGAGCTTATTTATACATATTTGAATTTCAAAATTTTGTGACAGTATAGAATTCTTAAGCATCCTGTGTATGTTTGTTAGCAAAATCCATTTTGTCAATTTTTTGCAAAATGGCGACAAGTATTAAAATTCAATCACTTATTACTCAGTAGTGTTCAATTTTGTCAAAAAGGTCTCTATACATGAAATGTTGAGAAGCCTAAAGCTCATCTAAGTAAAATATAAAAAATATATATTTTTGCTTGAAAACAAGCGATGTATCAGTTCGATCGTACCCCCATACTAGCCATTTTGAGACTTTCGGAAGAGTTAACGCTCTTAACTGCTTGGTTTCGAAGATTAAAATTTGAATTTTTAATATCGCATAGAACTAACGTGCAGCCCCTATACGTTATGTTTAAAAAAAATATATAAAATTTTTTTTCAAAATGGCGGCTATCGTAAAAATTCAAAGTGTCATAACTTTGCTAAATCAAATCCTACTGAAAAATGTCGTATGCAAAAAGTGTTTGGAATTTTATTTTGCATATAAAAGCAATTTTTAATTATTTTTTTTTTGATAAAAACCGAGTCTTACCATATATTGACCGAGACCTCGAACGAGCTTTTATGCGACTCTGCATACAGTTAACGCTCGTATGAAGCTTCTATTTAAGAAATTGACTTGAATTTTTTATACCAAATAGAGCTTTCAACTATACTTACGATACTATACAAAAAAATTAAAAATTAAAAAATAAAAGTATTTTTTTTTCAAAACACGTTTAGTGTGATGAGTCGATCGACCCACCATACATACGCTCATAAGATTTTCAATATAGTTAAGGTCAGTGTGAGCTTATTTATACATATTTGAATTTCAAAATTTTGTGACAGTATAGAATTCTTAAGCATCCTGTGTATGTTTGTTAGCAAAATCCATTGTGTCAATTTTTTGCAAAATGGCGACAAGTATTAAAATTCAATCACTTATTACTCAGTAGTGTTCAATTTTGTCAAAAAGGTCTCTATACATGAAATGTTGAGAAGCCTAAAGCTCATCTAAGTAAAATATAAAAAATATATATTTTTGCTTGAAAACAAGCGATGTATCAGTTCGATCGTACCCCCATACTAGCCATTTTGAGACTTTCGGAAGAGTTAACGCTCTTAACTGCTTGGTTTCGAAGATTAAAATTTTAATTTTTAATATCGCATAGAACTAACGTGCAGCCCCTATACGTTATGTTTAAAAAAAATATATAAAATTTTTTTTCAAAATGGCGGCTATCGTAAAAATTCAAAGTGTCATAACTTTGCTAAATCAAATCCTACTGAAAAATTTCGTATGCAAAAAGTGTTTGGAATTTTATTTTGCATATAAAAGCAATTTTTAATTATTTTTTTTTTAATAAAAACCGAGTCTTACCATATATTGACCGAGACCTCGAACGAGCTTTTATGCGACTCTGCATACAGTTAACGCTCGTATGAAGCTTCTATTTAAGAAATTGACTTGAATTTTTTATACCAAATAGAGCTTTCAACTATACTTACGATACTATACAAAAAAATTAAAAATTAAAAAATAAAAGTATTTTTTTTTCAAAACACGTTTAGTGTGATGAGTCGATCGACCCACCATACATACGCTCATAAGATTTTCAATATAGTTAAGGTCAGTGTGAGCTTATTTATACATATTTGAATTTCAAAATTTTGTGACAGTATAGAATTCTTAAGCATCCTGTGTATGTTTGTTAGCAAAATCCATTTTGTCAATTTTTTGCAAAATGGCGACAAGTATTAAAATTCAATCACTTATTACTCAGTAGTGTTCAATTTTGTCAAAAAGGTCTCTATACATGAAATGTTGAGAAGCCTAAAGCTCATCTAAGTAAAATATAAAAAATATATATTTTTGCTTGAAAACAAGCGATGTATCAGTTCGATCGTACCCCCATACTAGCCATTTTGAGACTTTCGGAAGAGTTAACGCTCTTAACTGCTTGGTTTCGAAGATTAAAATTTTAATTTTTAATATCGCATAGAACTAACGTGCAGCCCCTATACGTTATGTTTAAAAAAAATATATAAAATTTTTTTTCAAAATGGCGGCTATCGTAAAAATTCAAAGTGTCATAACTTTGCTAAATCAAATCCTACTGAAAAATGTCGTATGCAAAAAGTGTTTGGAATTTTATTTTGCATATAAAAGCAATTTTTAATTATTTTTTTTTTAATAAAAACCGAGTTTAACCATATATTGACCGAGACCTCGAACGAGCTTTTATGCGACTCTGCATACAGTTAACGCTCGTATGAAGCTTCTATTTAAGAAATTGACTTGAATTTTTTATACCAAATAGAGCTTTCAACTATACTTACGATACTATACAAAAAAATTAAAAATTAAAAAATAAAAGTATTTTTTTTTCAAAACACGTTTAGTGTGATGAGTCGATCGACCCACCATACATACGCTCATAAGATTTTCAATATAGTTAAGGTCAGTGTGAGCTTATTTATACATATTTGAATTTCAAAATTTTGTGACAGTATAGAATTCTTAAGCATCCTGTGTATGTTTGTTAGCAAAATCCATTTTGTCAATTTTTTGCAAAATGGCGACAAGTATTAAAATTCAATCACTTATTACTCAGTAGTGTTCAATTTTGTCAAAAAGGTCTCTATACATGAAATGTTGACAAGCCTAAAGCTCATCTAAGTAAAATATAAAAAATATATATTTTTGCTTGAAAACAAGCGATGTATCAGTTCGATCGTACCCCCATACTAGCCATTTTGAGACTTTCGGAAGAGTTAACGCTCTTAACTGCTTGGTTTCGAAGATTAAAATTTTAATTTTTAATATCGCATAGAACTAACGTGCAGCCCCTATACGTTATGTTTAAAAAAAATATATAAAATTTTTTTTCAAAATGGCGGCTATCGTAAAAATTCAAAGTGTCATAACTTTGCTAAATCAAATCCTACTGAAAAATGTCGTATGCAAAAAGTGTTTGGAATTTTATTTTGCATATAAAAGCAATTTTTAATTATTTTTTTTTTAATAAAAACCGAGTCTTACCATATATTGACCGAGACCTCGAACGAGCTTTTATGCGACTCTGCATACAGTTAACGCTCGTATGAAGCTTCTATTTAAGAAATTGACTTGAATTTTTTATACCAAATAGAGCTTTCAACTATACTTACGATACTATACAAAAAAATTAAAAATTAAAAAATAAAAGTATTTTTTTTTCAAAACACGTTTAGTGTGATGAGTCGATCGACCCACCATACATACGCTCATAAGATTTTCAATATAGTTAAGGTCAGTGTGAGCTTATTTATACATATTTGAATTTCAAAATTTTGTGACAGTATAGAATTCTTAAGCATCCTGTGTATGTTTGTTAGCAAAATCCATTTTGTCAATTTTTTGCAAAATGGCGACAAGTATTAAAATTCAATCACTTATTACTCAGTAGTGTTCAATTTTGTCAAAAAGGTCTCTATACATGAAATGTTGAGAAGCCTAAAGCTCATCTAAGTAAAATATAAAAAATATATATTTTTGCTTGAAAACAAGCGATGTATCAGTTCGATCGTACCCCCATACTAGCCATTTTGAGACTTTCGGAAGAGTTAACGCTCTTAACTGCTTGGTTTCGAAGATTAAAATTTTAATTTTTAATATCGCATAGAACTAACGTGCAGCCCCTATACGTTATGTTTAAAAAAAATATATAAAATTTTTTTTCAAAATGGCGGCTATCGTAAAAATTCAAAGTGTCATAACTTTGCTAAATCAAATCCTACTGAAAAATGTCGTATGCAAAAAGTGTTTGTAATTTTATTTTGCATATAAAAGCAATTTTTAATTATTTTTTTTTTAATAAAAACCGAGTCTTACCATATATTGACCGAGACCTCGAACGAGCTTTTATGCGACTCTGCATACAGTTAACGCTCGTATGAAGCTTCTATTTAAGAAATTGACTTGAATTTTTTATACCAAATAGAGCTTTCAACTATACTTACGATACTATACAAAAAAATTAAAAATTAAAAAATAAAAGTATTTTTTTTTCAAAACACGTTTAGTGTGATGAGTCGATCGACCCACCATACATACGCTCATAAGATTTTCAATATAGTTAAGGTCAGTGTGAGCTTATTTATACATATTTGAATTTCAAAATTTTGTGACAGTATAGAATTCTTAAGCATCCTGTGTATGTTTGTTAGCAAAATCCATTTTGTCAATTTTTTGCAAAATGGCGACAAGTATTAAAATTCAATCACTTATTACTCAGTAGTGTTCAATTTTGTCAAAAAGGTCTCTATACATGAAATGTTGAGAAGCCTAAAGCTCATCTAAGTAAAATATAAAAAATATATATTTTTGCTTGAAAACAAGCGATGTATCAGTTCGATCGTACCCCCATACTAGCCATTTTGAGACTTTCGGAAGAGTTAACGCTCTTAACTGCTTGGTTTCGAAGATTAAAATTTTAATTTTTAATATCGCATAAAACTAACGTGCAGCCCCTATACGTTATGTTTAAAAAAAATATATAAAATTTTTTTTCAAAATGGCGGCTATCGTAAAAATTCAAAGTGTCATAACTTTGCTAAATCAAATCCTACTGAAAAATGTCGTATGCAAAAAGTGTTTGGAATTTTATTTTGCATATAAAAGCAATTTTTAATTATTTTTTTTTTAATAAAAACCGAGTCTTACCATATATTGACCGAGACCTCGAACGAGCTTTTATGCGACTCTGCATACAGTTAACGCTCGTATGAAGCTTCTATTTAAGAAATTGACTTGAATTTTTTATACCAAATAGAGCTTTCAACTATACTTACGATACTATACAAAAAAATTAAAAATTAAAAAATAAAAGTATTTTTTTTTCAAAACACGTTTAGTGTGATGAGTCGATCGACCCACCATACATACGCTCATAAGATTTTCAATATAGTTAAGGTCAGTGTGAGTTTATTTATACATATTTGAATTTCAAAATTTTGTGACAGTATAGAATTCTTAAGCATCCTGTGTATGTTTGTTAGCAAAATCCATTTTGTCAATTTTTTGCAAAATGGCGACAAGTATTAAAATTCAATCACTTATTACTCAGTAGTGTTCAATTTTGTCAAAAAGGTCTCTATACATGAAATGTTGAGAAGCCTAAAGCTCATCTAAGTAAAATATAAAAAATATATATTTTTGCTTGAAAACAAGCGATGTATCAGTTCGATCGTACCCCCATACTAGCCATTTTGAGACTTTCGGAAGAGTTAACGCTCCTAACTGCTTGGTTTCGAAGATTAAAATTTTAATTTTTAATATCGCATAGAACTAACGTGCAGCCCCTATACGTTATGTTTAAAAAAAATATATAAATTTTTTTTTCAAAATGGCGGCTATCGTAAAAATTCAAAGTGTCATAACTTTGCTAAATCAAATCCTACTGAAAAATGTCGTATGCAAAAAGTGTTTGGAATTTTATTTTGCATATAAAAGCAATTTTTAATTATTTTTTTTTTAATAAAAACCGAGTCTTACCATATATTGACCGAGACCTCGAACGAGCTTTTATGCGACTCTGCATACAGTTAACGCTCGTATGAAGCTTCTATTTAAGAAATTGACTTGAATTTTTTATACCAAATAGAGCTTTCAACTATACTTACGATACTATACAAAAAAATTAAAAATTAAAAAATAAAAGTATTTTTTTTTCAAAACACGTTTAGTGTGATGAGTCGATCGACCCACCATACATACGCTCATAAGATTTTCAATATAGTTAAGGTCAGTGTGAGCTTATTTATACATATTTGAATTTCAAAATTTTGTGACAGTATAGAATTCTTAAGCATCCTGTGTATGTTTGTTAGCAAAATCCATTTTGTCAATTTTTTGCAAAATGGCGACAAGTATTAAAATTCAATCACTTATTACTCAGTAGTGTTCAATTTTGTCAAAAAGGTCTCTATACATGAAATGTTGAGAAGCCTAAAGCTCATCTAAGTAAAATATAAAAAATATATATTTTTGCTTGAAAACAAGCGATGTATCAGTTCGATCGTACCCCCATACTAGCCATTTTGAGACTTTCGGAAGAGTTAACGCTCTTAACTGCTTGGTTTCGAAGATTAAAATTTTAATTTTTAATATCGCATAGAACTAACGTGCAGCCCCTATACGTTATGTTTAAAAAAAATATATAAAATTTTTTTTCAAAATGGCGGCTATCGTAAAAATTCAAAGTGTCATAACTTTGCTAAATCAAATCCTACTGAAAAATGTCGTATGCAAAAAGTGTTTGGAATTTTATTTTGCATATAAAAGCAATTTTTAATTATTTTTTTTTTAATAAAAACCGAGTCTTACCATATATTGACCGAGACCTCGAACGAGCTTTTATGCGACTCTGCATACAGTTAACGCTCGTATGAAGCTTCTATTTAAGAAATTGACTTGAATTTTTTATACCAAATAGAGCTTTCAACTATACTTACGATACTATACAAAAAAATTAAAAATTAAAAAATAAAAGTATTTTTTTTTCAAAACACGTTTAGTGTGATGAGTCGATCGACCCACCATACATACGCTCATAAGATTTTCAATATAGTTAAGGTCAGTGTGAGCTTATTTATACATATTTGAATTTCAAAATTTTGTGACAGTATAGAATTCTTAAGCATCCTGTGTATGTTTGTTAGCAAAATCCATTTTGTCAATTTTTTGCAAAATGGCGACAAGTATTAAAATTCAATCACTTATTACTCAGTAGTGTTCAATTTTGTCAAAAAGGTCTCTATACATGAAATGTTGAGAAGCCTAAAGCTCATCTAAGTAAAATATAAAAAATATATATTTTTGCTTGAAAACAAGCGATGTATCAGTTCGATCGTACCCCCATACTAGCCATTTTGAGACTTTCGGAAGAGTTAACGCTCTTAACTGCTTGGTTTCGAAGATTAAAATTTGAATTTTTAATATCGCATAGAACTAACGTGCAGCCCCTATACGTTATGTTTAAAAAAAATATATAAAATTTTTTTTCAAAATGGCGGCTATCGTAAAAATTCAAAGTGTCATAACTTTGCTAAATCAAATCCTACTGAAAAATGTCGTATGCAAAAAGTGTTTGGAATTTTATTTTGCATATAAAAGCAATTTTTAATTATTTTTTTGTTAATAAAAACCGAGTCTTACCATATATTGACCGAGACCTCGAACGAGCTTTTATGCGACTCTGCATACAGTTAACGCTCGTATGAAGCTTCTATTTAAGAAATTGACTTGAATATTTGATACCAAATAGAGCTTTCAACTATACTTACGATACTATACAAAAAAATTAAAAATTAAAAAATAAAAGTATTTTTTTTTCAAAACACGTTTAGTGTGATGAGTCGATCGACCCACCATACATACGCTCATAAGATTTTCAATATAGTTAAGGTCAGTGTGAGCTTATTTATACATATTTGAATTTCAAAATTTTGTGACAGTATAGAATTCTTAAGCATCCTGTGTATGTTTGTTAGCAAAATCCATTTTGTCAATTTTTTGCAAAATGGCGACAAGTATTAAAATTCAATCACTTATTACTCAGTAGTGTTCAATTTTGTCATAAAGGTCTCTATACATGAAATGTTGAGAAGCCTAAAGCTCATCTAAGTAAAATATAAAAAATATATATTTTTGCTTGAAAACAAGCGATGTATCAGTTCGATCGTACCCCCATACTAGCCATTTTGAGACTTTCGGAAGAGTTAACGCTCTTAACTGCTTGGTTTCGAAGATTAAAATTTGAATTTTTAATATCGCATAGAACTAACGTGCAGCCCCTATACGTTATGTTTAAAAAAAATATATAAAATTTTTTTTCAAAATGGCGGCTATCGTAAAAATTCAAAGTGTCATAACTTTGCTAAATCAAATCCTACTAAAAAATTTCGTACGCAAAAAGTGTTTGGAATTTTATTTTGCATATAAAAGCAATTTTTAATTATTTTTTTTTTAATAAAAACCGAGTCTTACCATATATTGACCGAGACCTCGAACGAGCTTTTATGCGACTCTGCATACAGTTAACGCTCGTATGAAGCTTCTATTTAAGAAATTGACTTGAATTTTTTATACCAAATAGAGCTTTCAACTATACTTACGATACTATACAAAAAAATTAAAAATTAAAAAATAAAAGTATTTTTTTTTCAAAACACGTTTAGTGTGATGAGTCGATCGACCCACCATACATACGCTCATAAGATTTTCAATATAGTTAAGGTCAGTGTAAGCTTATTTATACATATTTGAATTTCAAAATTTTGTGACAGTATAGAATTCTTAAGCATCCTGTGTATGTTTGTTAGCAAAATCCATTTTGTCAATTTTTTGCAAAATGGCGACAAGTATTAAAATTCAATCACTTATTACTCAGTAGTGTTCAATTTTGTCAAAAAGGTCTCTATACATGAAATGTTGAGAAGCCTAAAGCTCATCTAAGTAAAATATAAAAAATATATATTTTTGCTTGAAAACAAGCGATGTATCAGTTCGATCGTACCCCCATACTAGCCATTTTGAGACTTTCGGAAGAGTTAACGCTCTTAACTGCTTGGTTTCGAAGATTAAAATTTTAATTTTTAATATCGCATAGAACTAACGTGCAGCCCCTATACGTTATGTTTAAAAAAAATATATAAATTTTTTTTTCAAAATGGCGGCTATCGTAAAAATTCAAAGTGTCATAACTTTGCTAAATCAAATCCTACTGAAAAATGTCGTATGCAAAAAGTGTTCGGAAATTTATTTTGCATATAAAAGCAATTTTTAATTATTTTTTTCTTAATAAAAACCGAGTCTTACCATATATTGACCGAGACCTCGAACGAGCTTTTATGCGACTCTGCATACAGTTAACGCTCGTATGAAGCTTCTATTTAAGAAATTGACTTGAATTTTTTATAACAAATAGAGCTTTCAACTATACTTACGATACTATACAAAAAAATTAAAAATTAAAAAATAAAAGTATTTTTTTTTCAAAACACGTTTAGTGTGATGAGTCGATCGACCCACCATACATACGCTCATAAGATTTTCAATATAGTTAAGGTCAGTGTGAGCTTATTTATACATATTTGAATTTCAAAATTTTGTGACAGTATAGAATTCTTAAGCATCCTGTGTATGTTTGTTAGCAAAATCCATTTTGTCAATTTTTTGCAAAATGGCGACAAGTATTAAAATTCAATCACTTATTACTCAGTAGTGTTCAATTTTGTCAAAAAGGTCTCTATACATGAAATGTTGAGAAGCCTAAAGCTCATCTAAGTAAAATATAAAAAATATATATTTTTGCTTGAAAACAAGCGATGTATCAGTTCGATCGTACCCCCATACTAGCCATTTTGAGACTTTCGGAAGAGTTAACGCTCTTAACTGCTTGGTTTCGAAGATTAAAATTTTAATTTTTAATATCGCATAGAACTAACGTGCAGCCCCTATACGTTATGTTTAAAAAAAATATATAAAATTTTTTTTCAAAATGGCGGCTATCGTAAAAATTCAAAGTGTCATAACTTTGCTAAATCAAATCCTACTGAAAAATGTCGTATGCAAAAAGTGTTTGGAATTTTATTTTGCATATAAAAGCAATTTTTAATTATTTTTTTTTTAATAAAAACCGAGTCTTACCATATATTGACCGAGACCTCGAACGAGCTTTTATGCGACTCTGCATACAGTTAACGCTCGTATGAAGCTTCTATTTAAGAAATTGACTTGAATTTTTTATACCAAATAGAGCTTTCAACTATACTTACGATACTATACAAAAAAATTAAAAATTAAAAAATAAAAGTATTTTTTTTTCAAAACACGTTTAGTGTGATGAGTCGATCGACCCACCATACATACGCTCATAAGATTTTCAATATAGTTAAGGTCAGTGTGAGCTTATTTATACATATTTGAATTTCAAAATTTTGTGACAGTATAGAATTCTTAAGCATCCTGTGTATGTTTGTTAGCAAAATCCATTTTGTCAATTTTTTGCAAAATGGCGACAAGTATTAAAATTCAATCACTTATTACTCAGTAGTGTTCAATTTTGTCAAAAAGGTCTCTATACATGAAATGTTGAGAAGCCTAAAGCTCATCTAAGTAAAATATAAAAAATATATATTTTTGCTTGAAAACAAGCGATGTATCAGTTCGATCGTACCCCCATACTAGCCATTTTGAGACTTTCGGAAGAATTAACGCTCTTAACTGCTTGATTTCGAAGATTAAAATTTTAATTTTTAATATCGCATAGAACTAACGTGCAGCCCCTATACGTTATGTTTAAAAAAAATATATAAAATTTTTTTTCAAAATGGCGGCTATCGTAAAAATTCAAAGTGTCATAACTTTGCTAAATCAAATCCTACTGAAAAATGTCGTATGCAAAAAGTGTTTGGAATTTTATTTTGCATATAAAAGCAATTTTTAATTATTTTTTTTTTAATAAAAACCGAGTCTTACCATATATTGACCGAGACCTCGAACGAGCTTTTATGCGACTCTGCATACAGTTAACGCTCGTATGAAGCTTCTATTTAAGAAATTGACTTGAATTTTTTATACCAAATAGAGCTTTCAACTATACTTACGATACTATACAAAAAAATTAAAAATTAAAAAATAAAAGTATTTTTTTTTCAAAACACGTTTAGTGTGATGAGTCGATCGACCCACCATACATACGCTCATAAGATTTTCAATATAGTTAAGGTCAGTGTGAGCTTATTTATACATATTTGAATTTCAAAATTTTGTGACAGTATAGAATTCTTAAGCATCCTGTGTATGTTTGTTAGCAAAATCCATTTTGTCAATTTTTTGCAAAATGGCGACAAGTATTAAAATTCAATCACTTATTACTCAGTAGTGTTGAATTTTGTCAAAAAGGTCTCTATACATGAAATGTTGAGAAGCCTAAAGCTCATCTAAGTAAAATATAAAAAATATATATTTTTGCTTGAAAACAAGCGATGTATCAGTTCGATCGTACCCCCATACTAGCCATTTTGAGACTTTCGGAAGAGTTAACGCTCTTAACTGCTTGGTTTCGAAGATTAAAATTTTAATTTTTAATATCGCATAGAACTAACGTGCAGCCCCTATACGTTATGTTTAAAAAAAATATATAAAATTTTTTTTCAAAATGGCGGCTATCGTAAAAATTCAAAGTGTCATAACTTTGCTAAATCAAATCCTACTGAAAAATGTCGTATGCAAAAAGTGTTTGGAATTTTATTTTGCATATAAAAGCAATTTTTAATTATTTTTTTTTTAATAAAAACCGAGTCTTACCATATATTGACCGAGACCTCGAACGAGCTTTTATGCGACTCTGCATACAGTTAACGCTCGTATGAAGCTTCTATTTAAGAAATTGACTTGAATTTTTTATACCAAATAGAGCTTTCAACTATACTTACGATACTATACAAAAAAATTAAAAATTAAAAAATAAAAGTATTTTTTTTTCAAAACACGTTTAGTGTGATGAGTCGATCGACCCACCATACATACGCTCATAAGATTTTCAATATAGTTAAGGTCAGTGTGAGCTTATTTATACATATTTGAATTTCAAAATTTTGTGACAGTATAGAATTCTTAAGCATCCTGTGTATGTTTGTTAGCAAAATCCATTTTGTCAATTTTTTGCAAAATGGCGACAAGTATTAAAATTCAATCACTTATTACTCAGTAGTGTTCAATTTTGTCAAAAAGGTCTCTATACATGAAATGTTGAGAAGCCTAAAGCTCATCTAAGTAAAATATAAAAAATATATATTTTTGCTTGAAAACAAGCGATGTATCAGTTCGATCGTACCCCCATACTAGCCATTTTGAGACTTTCGGAAGAGTTAACGCTCTTAACTGCTTGGTTTCGAAGATTAAAATTTTAATTTTTAATATCGCATAGAACTAACGTGCAGCCCCTATACGTTATGTTTAAAAAAAATATATAAAATTTTTTTTCAAAATGGCGGCTATCGTAAAAATTCAAAGTGTCATAACTTTGCTAAATCAAATCCTACTGAAAAATGTCGTATGCAAAAAGTGTTTGGAATTTTATTTTGCATATAAAAGCAATTTTTAATTATTTTTTTTTTAATAAAAACCGAGTCTTACCATATATTGACCGAGACCTCGAACGAGCTTTTATGCGACTCTGCATACAGTTAACGCTCGTATGAAGCTTCTATTTAAGAAATTGACTTGAATTTTTTATACCAAATAGAGCTTTCAACTATACTTACGATACTATACAAAAAAATTAAAAATTAAAAAATAAAAGTATTTTTTTTTCAAAACACGTTTAGTGTGATGAGTCGATCGACCCACCATACATACGCTCATAAGATTTTCAATATAGTTAAGGTCAGTGTGAGCTTATTTATACATATTTGAATTTCAAAATTTTGTGACAGTATAAAATTCTTAAGCATCCTGTGTATGTTTGTTAGCAAAATCCATTTTGTCAATTTTTTGCAAAATGGCGACAAGTATTAAAATTCAATCACTTATTACTCAGTAGTGTTTAATTTTGTCAAAAAGGTCTCTATACATGAAATGTTGAGAAGCCTAAAGCTCATCTAAGTAAAATATAAAAAATATATATTTTTGCTTGAAAACAAGCGATGTATCAGTTCGATCGTACCCCCATACTAGCCATTTTGAGACTTTCGGAAGAGTTAACGCTCTTAACTGCTTGGTTTCGAAGATTAAAATTTGAATTTTTAATATCGCATAGAACTAACGTGCAGCCCCTATACGTTATGTTTAAAAAAAATATATAAAATTTTTTTTCAAAATGGCGGCTATCGTAAAAATTCAAAGTGTCATAACTTTGCTAAATCAAATCCTACTGAAAAATGTCGTATGCAAAAAGTGTTTGGAATTTTATTTTGCATATAAAAGCAATTTTTAATTATTTTTTTTTTAATAAAAACCGAGTCTTACCATATATTGACCGAGACCTCGAACGAGCTTTTATGCGACTCTGCATACAGTTAACGCTCGTATGAAGCTTCTATTTAAGAAATTGACTTGAATTTTTTATACCAAATAGAGCTTTCAACTATACTTACGATACTATACAAAAAAATTAAAAATTAAAAAATAAAAGTATTTTTTTTTCAAAACACGTTTAGTGTGATGAGTCGATCGACCCACCATACATACGCTCATAAGATTTTCAATATAGTTAAGGTCAGTGTAAGCTTATTTATACATATTTGAATTTCAAAATTTTGTGACAGTATAGAATTCTTAAGCATCCTGTGTATGTTTGTTAGCAAAATCCATTTTGTCAATTTTTTGCAAAATGGCGACAAGTATTAAAATTCAATCACTTATTACTCAGTAGTGTTCAATTTTGTCAAAAAGGTCTCTATACATGAAATGTTGAGAAGCCTAAAGCTCATCTAAGTAAAATATAAAAAATATATATTTTTGCTTGAAAACAAGCGATGTATCAGTTCGATCGTACCCCCATACTAGCCATTTTGAGACTTTCGGAAGAGTTAACGCTCTTAACTGCTTGGTTTCGAAGATTAAAATTTTAATTTTTAATATCGCATAGAACTAACGTGCAGCCCCTATACGTTATGTTTAAAAAAAATATATAAAATTTTTTTTCAAAATGGCGGCTATCGTGAAAATTCAAAGTGTCATAACTTTGCTAAATCAAATCCTACTGAAAAATGTCGTATGCAAAAAGTGTTTGGAATTTTATTTTGCATATAAAAGCAGTTTTTAATTATTTTTTTTTTAATAAAAACCGAGTCTTACCATATATTGACCGAGACCTCGAACGAGCTTTTATGCGACTCTGCATACAGTTAACGCTCGTATGAAGCTTCTATTTAAGAAATTGACTTGAATTTTTTATACCAAATAGAGCTTTCAACTATACTTACGATACTATACAAAAAAATTAAAAATTAAAAAATAAAAGTATTTTTTTTTCAAAACACGTTTAGTGTGATGAGTCGATCGACCCACCATACATACGCTCATAAGATTTTCAATATAGTTAAGGTCAGTGTGAGCTTATTTATACATATTTGAATTTCAAAATTTTGTGACAGTATAGAATTCTTAAGCATCCTGTGTATGTTTGTTAGCAAAATCCATTTTATCAATTTTTTGCAAAATGGCGACAAGTATTAAAATTCAATCACTTATTACTCAGTAGTGTTCAATTTTGTCAAAAAGGTCTCTATACATGAAATGTTGAGAAGCCTAAAGCTCATCTAAGTAAAATATAAAAAATATATATTTTTGCTTGAAAACAAGCGATGTATCAGTTCGATCGTACCCCCATACTAGCCATTTTGAGACTTTCGGAAGAGTTAACGCTCTTAACTGCTTGGTTTCGAAGATTAAAATTTTAATTTTTAATATCGCATAGAACTAACGTGCAGCCCCTATACGTTATGTTTAAAAAAAATATATAAAATTTTTTTTCAAAATGGCGGCTATCGTAAAAATTCAAAGTGTCATAACTTTGCTAAATCAAATCCTACTGAAAAATGTCGTATGCAAAAAGTGTTTGGAATTTTATTTTGCATATAAAAGCATTTTTTAATTATTTTTTTTTTAATAAAAACCGAGTCTTACCATATATTGACCGAGACCTCGAACGAGCTTTTATGCGACTCTGCATACAGTTAACGCTCGTATGAAGCTTCTATTTAAGAAATTGACTTGAATTTTTTATACCAAATAGAGCTTTCAACTATACTTACGATACTATACAAAAAAATTAAAAATTAAAAAATAAAAGTATATTTTTTTCAAAACACGTTTAGTGTGATGAGTCGATCGACCCACCATACATACGCTCATAAGATTTTCAATATAGTTAAGGTCAGTGTGAGCTTATTTATACATATTTGAATTTCAAAATTTTGTGACAGTATAGAATTCTTAAGCATCCTGTGTATGTTTGTTAGCAAAATCCATTTTGTCAATTTTTTGCAAAATGGCGACAAGTATTAAAATTCAATCACTTATTACTCAGTAGTGTTCAATTTTGTCAAAAAGGTCTCTATACATGAAATGTTGAGAAGCCTAAAGCTCATCTAAGTAAAATATAAAAAATATATATTTTTGCTTGAAAACAAGCGATGTATCAGTTCGATCGTACCCCCATACTAGCCATTTTGAGACTTTCGGAAGAGTTAACGCTCTTAACTGCTTGGTTTCGAAGATTAAAATTTTAATTTTTAATATCGCATAGAACTAACGTGCAGCCCCTATACGTTATGTTTAAAAAAAATATATAAAATTTTTTTTCAAAATGGCGGCTATCGTAAAAATTCAAAGTGTCATAACTTTGCTAAATCAAATCCTACTGAAAAATGTCGTATGCAAAAAGTGTTTGGAATTTTATTTTGCATATAAAAGCAATTTTTAATTATTTTTTTTTTAATAAAAACCGAGTTACCATATATTGACCGAGACCTCGAACGAGCTTTTATGCGACTCTGCATACAGTTAACGCTCGTATGAAGCTTCTATTTAAGAAATTGACTTGAATTTTTTATACCAAATAGAGCTTTCAACTATACTTACGATACTATACAAAAAAATTAAAAATTAAAAAATAAAAGTATTTTTTTTTCAAAACACGTTTAGTGTGATGAGTCGATCGACCCACCATACATACGCTCATAAGATTTTCAATATAGTTAAGGTCAGTGTGAGCTTATTTATACATATTTGAATTTCAAAATTTTGTGACAGTATAGAATTCTTAAGCATCCTGTGTATGTTTGTTAGCAAAATCCATTTTGTCAATTTTTTGCAAAATGGCGACAAGTATTAAAATTCAATCACTTATTACTCAGTAGTGTTCAATTTTGTCAAAAAGGTCTCTATACATGAAATGTTGAGAAGCCTAAAGCTCATCTAAGTAAAATATAAAAAATATATATTTTTGCTTGAAAACAAGCGATGTATCAGTTCGATCGTACCCCCATACTAGCCATTTTGAGACTTTCGGAAGAGTTAACGCTCTTAACTGCTTGGTTTCGAAGATTAAAATTTGAATTTTTAATATCGCATAGAACTAACGTGCAGCCCCTATACGTTATGTTTAAAAAAAATATATAAAATTTTTTTTCAAAATGGCGGCTATCGTAAAAATTCAAAGTGTCATAACTTTGCTAAATCAAATCCTACTGAAAAATGTCGTATGCAAAAAGTGTTTGGAATTTTATTTTGCATATAAAAGCAATTTTTAATTATTTTTTTTTTAATAAAAACCGAGTCTTACCATATATTGACCGAGACCTCGAACGAGCTTTTATGCGACTCTGCATACAGTTAACGCTCGTATGAAGCTTCTATTTAAGAAATTGACTTGAATTTTTTATACCAAATAGAGCTTTCAACTATACTTACGATACTATACAAAAAAATTAAAAATTAAAAAATAAAAGTATTTTTTTTTCAAAACACGTTTAGTGTGATGAGTCGATCGACCCACCATACATACGCTCATAAGATTTTCAATATAGTTAAGGTCAGTGTGAGCTTATTTATACATATTTGAATTTCAAAATTTTGTGACAGTATAGAATTCTTAAGCATCCTGTGTATGTTTGTTAGCAAAATCCATTTTGTCAATTTTTTGCAAAATGGCGACAAGTATTAAAATTCAATCACTTATTACTCAGTAGTGTTCAATTTTGTCAAAAAGGTCTCTATACATGAAATGTTGAGAAGCCTAAAGCTCATCTAAGTAAAATATAAAAAATATATATTTTTGCTTGAAAACAAGCGATGTATCAGTTCGATCGTACCCCCATACTAGCCATTTTGAGACTTTCGGAAGAGTTAACGCTCTTAACTGCTTGGTTTCGAAGATTAAAATTTTAATTTTTAATATCGCATAGAACTAACGTGCAGCCCCTATACGTTATGTTTAAAAAAAATATATAAAATTTTTTTTCAAAATGGCGGCTATCGTAAAAATTCAAAGTGTCATAACTTTGCTAAATCAAATCCTACTGAAAAATGTCGTATGCAAAAAGTGTTTGGAATTTTATTTTGCATATAAAAGCATTTTTTAATTATTTTTTTTTTAATAAAAACCGAGTCTTACCATATATTGACCGAGACCTCGAACGAGCTTTTATGCGACTCTGCATACAGTTAACGCTCGTATGAAGCTTCTATTTAAGAAATTGACTTGAATTTTTTATACCAAATAGAGCTTTCAACTATACTTACGATACTATACAAAAAAATTAAAAATTAAAAAATAAAAGTATTTTTTTTTCAAAACACGTTTAGTGTGATGAGTCGATCGACCCACCATACATACGCTCATAAGATTTTCAATATAGTTAAGGTCAGTGTGAGCTTATTTATACATATTTGAATTTCAAAATTTTGTGACAGTATAGAATTCTTAAGCATCCTGTGTATGTTTGTTAGCAAAATCCATTTTATCAATTTTTTGCAAAATGGCGACAAGTATTAAAATTCAATCACTTATTACTCAGTAGTGTTCAATTTTGTCAAAAAGGTCTCTATACATGAAATGTTGAGAAGCCTAAAGCTCATCTAAGTAAAATATAAAAAATATATATTTTTGCTTGAAAACAAGCGATGTATCAGTTCGATCGTACCCCCATACTAGCCATTTTGAGACTTTCGGAAGAGTTAACGCTCTTAACTGCTTGGTTTCGAAGATTAAAATTTTAATTTTTAATATCGCATAGAACTAACGTGCAGCCCCTATACGTTATGTTTAAAAAAAATATATAAAATTTTTTTTCAAAATGGCGGCTATCGTAAAAATTCAAAGTGTCATAACTTTGCTAAATCAAATCCTACTGAAAAATGTCGTATGCAAAAAGTGTTTGGAATTTTATTTTGCATATAAAAGCAATTTTTAATTATTTTTTTTTTAATAAAAACCGAGTCTTACCATATATTGACCGAGACCTCGAACGAGCTTTTATGCGACTCTGCATACAGTTAACGCTCGTATGAAGCTTCTATTTAAGAAATTGACTTGAATTTTTTATACCAAATAGAGCTTTCAACTATACTTACGATACTATACAAAAAAATTAAAAATTAAAAAATAAAAGTATTTTTTTTTCAAAACACGTTTAGTGTGATGAGTCGATCGACCCACCATACATACGCTCATAAGATTTTCAATATAGTTAAGGTCAGTGTGAGCTTATTTATACATATTTGAATTTCAAAATTTTGTGACAGTATAGAATTCTTAAGCATCCTGTGTATGTTTGTTAGCAAAATCCATTTTATCAATTTTTTGCAAAATGGCGACAAGTATTAAAATTCAATCACTTATTACTCAGTAGTGTTCAATTTTGTCAAAAAGGTCTCTATACATGAAATGTTGAGAAGCCTAAAGCTCATCTAAGTAAAATATAAAAAATATATATTTTTGCTTGAAAACAAGCGATGTATCAGTTCGATCGTACCCCCATACTAGCCATTTTGAGACTTTCGGAAGAGTTAACGCTCTTAACTGCTTGGTTTCGAAGATTAAAATTTGAATTTTTAATATCGCATAGAACTAACGTGCAGCCCCTATACGTTATGTTTAAAAAAAATATATAAAATTTTTTTTCAAAATGGCGGCTATCGTAAAAATTCAAAGTGTCATAACTTTGCTAAATCAAATCCTACTGAAAAATGTCGTATGCAAAAAGTGTTTGGAATTTTATTTTGCATATAAAAGCATTTTTTAATTATTTTTTTTTTAATAAAAACCGAGTCTTACCATATATTGACCGAGACCTCGAACGAGCTTTTATGCGACTCTGCATACAGTTAACGCTCGTATGAAGCTTCTATTTAAGAAATTGACTTGAATTTTTTATACCAAATAGAGCTTTCAACTATACTTACGATACTATACAAAAAAATTAAAAATTAAAAAATAAAAGTATTTTTTTTTCAAAACACGTTTAGTGTGATGAGTCGATCGACCCACCATACATACGCTCATAAGATTTTCAATATAGTTAAGGTCAGTGTGAGCTTATTTATACATATTTGAATTTCAAAATTTTGTGACAGTATAGAATTCTTAAGCATCCTGTGTATGTTTGTTAGCAAAATCCATTTTGTCAATTTTTTGCAAAATGGCGACAAGTATTAAAATTCAATCACTTATTACTCAGTAGTGTTCAATTTTGTCAAAAAGGTCTCTATACATGAAATGTTGAGAAGCCTAAAGCTCATCTAAGTAAAATATAAAAAATATATATTTTTGCTTGAAAACAAGCGATGTATCAGTTCGATCGTACCCCCATACTAGCCATTTTGAGACTTTCGGAAGAGTTAACGCTCTTAACTGCTTGGTTTCGAAGATTAAAATTTTAATTTTTAATATCGCATAGAACTAACGTGCAGCCCCTATACGTTATGTTTAAAAAAAATATATAAAATTTTTTTTCAAAATGGCGGCTATCGTAAAAATTCAAAGTGTCATAACTTTGCTAAATCAAATCCTACTGAAAAATGTCGTATGCAAAAAGTGTTTGGAATTTTATTTTGCATATAAAAGCAATTTTTAATTATTTTTTTTTTTCAAAAACCGAGTCTTACCATATATTGACCGAGACCTCGAACGAGCTTTTATGCGACTCTGCATACAGTTAACGCTCGTATGAAGCTTCTATTTAAGAAATTGACTTGAATTTTTTATAACAAATAGAGCTTTCAACTATACTTACGATACTATACAAAAAAATTAAAAATTAAAAAATAAAAGTATTTTTTTTTCAAAACACGTTTAGTGTGATGAGTCGATCGACCCACCATACATACGCTCATAAGATTTTCAATATAGTTAAGGTCAGTGTGAGCTTATTTATACATATTTGAATTTCAAAATTTTGTGACAGTATAGAATTCTTAAGCATCCTGTGTATGTTTGTTAGCAAAATCCATTTTGTCAATTTTTTGCAAAATGGCGACAAGTATTAAAATTCAATCACTTATTACTCAGTAGTGTTCAATTTTGTCAAAAAGGTCTCTATACATGAAATGTTGAGAAGCCTAAAGCTCATCTAAGTAAAATATAAAAAATATATATTTTTGCTTGAAAACAAGCGATGTATCAGTTCGATCGTACCCCCATACTAGCCATTTTGAGACTTTCGGAAGAGTTAACGCTCTTAACTGCTTGGTTTCGAAGATTAAAATTTTAATTTTTAATATCGCATAGAACTAACGTGCAGCCCCTATACGTTATGTTTAAAAAAAATATATAAAATTTTTTTTCAAAATGGCGGCTATCGTGAAAATTCAAAGTGTCATAACTTTGCTAAATCAAATCCTACTGAAAAATGTCGTATGCAAAAAGTGTTTGGAATTTTATTTTGCATATAAAAGCAATTTTTAATTATTTTTTTTTTAATAAAAACCGAGTCTTACCATATATTGACCGAGACCTCGAACGAGCTTTTATGCGACTCTGCATACAGTTAACGCTCGTATGAAGCTTCTATTTAAGAAATTGACTTGAATTTTTTATACCAAATAGAGCTTTCAACTATACTTACGATACTATACAAAAAAATTAAAAATTAAAAAATAAAAGTATTTTTTTTTCAAAACACGATTAGTGTGATGAGTCGATCGACCCACCATACATACGCTCATAAGATTTTCAATATAGTTAAGGTCAGTGTGAGCTTATTTATACATATTTGAATTTCAAAATTTTGTGACAGTATAGAATTCTTAAGCATCCTGTGTATGTTTGTTAGCAAAATCCATTTTATCAATTTTTTGCAAAATGGCGACAAGTATTAAAATTCAATCACTTATTACTCAGTAGTGTTCAATTTTGTCAAAAAGGTCTCTATACATGAAATGTTGAGAAGCCTAAAGCTCATCTAAGTAAAATATAAAAAATATATATTTTTGCTTGAAAACAAGCGATGTATCAGTTCGATCGTACCCCCATACTAGCCATTTTGAGACTTTCGGAAGAGTTAACGCTCTTAACTGCTTGGTTTCGAAGATTAAAATTTTAATTTTTAATATCGCATAGAACTAACGTGCAGCCCCTATACGTTATGTTTAAAAAAAATATATAAAATTTTTTTTCAAAATGGCGGCTATCGTAAAAATTCAAAGTGTCATAACTTTGCTAAATCAAATCCTACTGAAAAATGTCGTATGCAAAAAGTGTTTGGAATTTTATTTTGCATATAAAAGCAATTTTTAATTATTTTTTTGTTAATAAAAACCGAGTCTTACCATATATTGACCGAGACCTCGAACGAGCTTTTATGCGACTCTGCATACAGTTAACGCTCGTATGAAGCTTCTATTTAAGAAATTGACTTGAATTTTTTATACCAAATAGAGCTTTCAACTATACTTACGATACTATACAAAAAAATTAAAAATTAAAAAATAAAAGTATTTTTTTTTCAAAACACGTTTAGTGTGATGAGTCGATCGACCCACCATACATACGCTCATAAGATTTTCAATATAGTTAAGGTCAGTGTGAGCTTATTTATATATATTTGAATTTCAAAATTTTGTGACAGTATAGAATTCTTAAGCATCCTGTGTATGTTTGTTAGCAAAATCCATTTTGTCAATTTTTTGCAAAATAACGACAAGTATTAAAATTCAATCACTTATTACTCAGTAGTGTTCAATTTTGTCAAAAAGGTCTCTATACATGAAATGTTGAGAAGCCTAAAGCTCATCTAAGTAAAATATAAAAAATATATATTTTTGCTTGAAAACAAGCGATGTATCAGTTCGATCGTACCCCCATACTAGCCATTTTGAGACTTTCGGAAGAGTTAACGCTCTTAACTGCTTGGTTTCGAAGATTAAAATTTTAATTTTTAATATCGCATAGAACTAACGTGCAGCCCCTATACGTTATGTTTAAAAAAAATATATAAAATTTTTTTTCAAAATGGCGGCTATCGTAAAAATTCAAAGTGTCATAACTTTGCTAAATCAAATCCTACTGAAAAATGTCGTATGCAAAAAGTGTTTGGAATTTTATTTTGCATATAAAAGCAATTTTTAATTATTTTTTTTTTAATAAAAACCGAGTCTTACCATATATTGACCGAGACCTCGAACGAGCTTTTATGCGACTCTGCATACAGTTAACGCTCGTATGAAGCTTCTATTTAAGAAATTGACTTGAATTTTTTATACCAAATAGAGCTTTCAACTATACTTACGATACTATACAAAAAAATTAAAAATTAAAAAATAAAAGTATTTTTTTTTCAAAACACGTTTAGTGTGATGAGTCGATCGACCCACCATACATACGCTCATAAGATTTTCAATATAGTTAAGGTCAGTGTGAGCTTATTTATACATATTTGAATTTCAAAATTTTGTGACAGTATAGAATTCTTAAGCATCCTGTGTATGTTTGTTAGCAAAATCCATTTTGTCAATTTTTTGCAAAATGGCGACAAGTATTAAAATTCAATCACTTATTACTCAGTAGTGTTCAATTTTGTCAAAAAGGTCTCTATACATGAAATGTTGAGAAGCCTAAAGCTCATCTAAGTAAAATATAAAAAATATATATTTTTGCTTGAAAACAAGCGATGTATCAGTTCGATCGTACCCCCATACTAGCCATTTTGAGACTTTCGGAAGAGTTAACGCTCTTAACTGCTTGGTTTCGAAGATTAAAATTTTAATTTTTAATATCGCATAGAACTAACGTGCAGCCCCTATACGTTATGTTTAAAAAAAATATATAAAATTTTTTTTCAAAATGGCGGCTATCGTAAAAATTCAAAGTGTCATAACTTTGCTAAATCAAATCCTACTGAAAAATGTCGTATGCAAAAAGTGTTTGGAATTTTATTTTGCATATAAAAGCAATTTTTAATTATTTTTTTTTTAATAAAAACCGAGTCTTACCATATATTGACCGAGACCTCGAACGAGCTTTTATGCGACTCTGCATACAGTTAACGCTCGTATGAAGCTTCTATTTAAGAAATTGACTTGAATTTTTTATACCAAATAGAGCTTTCAACTATACTTACGATACTATACAAAAAAATTAAAAATTAAAAAATAAAAGTATTTTTTTTTCAAAACACGTTTAGTGTGATGAGTCGATCGACCCACCATACATACGCTCATAAGATTTTCAATATAGTTAAGGTCAGTGTAAGCTTATTTATACATATTTGAATTTCAAAATTTTGTGACAGTATAGAATTCTTAAGCATCCTGTGTATGTTTGTTAGCAAAATCCATTTTGTCAATTTTTTGCAAAATGGCGACAAGTATTAAAATTCAATCACTTATTACTCAGTAGTGTTTAATTTTGTCAAAAAGGTCTCTATACATGAAATGTTGAGAAGCCTAAAGCTCATCTAAGTAAAATATAAAAAATATATATTTTTGCTTGAAAACAAGCGATGTATCAGTTCGATCGTACCCCCATACTAGCCATTTTGAGACTTTCGGAAGAGTTAACGCTCTTAACTGCTTGGTTTCGAAGATTAAAATTTTAATTTTTAATATCGCATAGAACTAACGTGCAGCCCCTATACGTTATGTTTAAAAAAAATATATAAATTTTTTTTTCAAAATGGCGGCTATCGTAAAAATTCAAAGTGTCATAACTTTGCTAAATCAAATCCTACTGAAAAATGTCGTATGCAAAAAGTGTTCGGAATTTTATTTTGCATATAAAAGCAATTTTTAATTATTTTTTTCTTAATAAAAACCGAGTCTTACCATATATTGACCGAGACCTCGAACGAGCTTTTATGCGACTCTGCATACAGTTAACGCTCGTATGAAGCTTCTATTTAAGAAATTGACTTGAATTTTTTATAACAAATAGAGCTTTCAACTATACTTACGATACTATACAAAAAAATTAAAAATTAAAAAATAAAAGTATTTTTTTTTCAAAACACGTTTAGTGTGATGAGTCGATCGACCCACCATACATACGCTCATAAGATTTTCAATATAGTTAAGGTCAGTGTGAGCTTATTTATACATATTTGAATTTCAAAATTTTGTGACAGTATAGAATTCTTAAGCATCCTGTGTATGTTTGTTAGCAAAATCCATTTTGTCAATTTTTTGCAAAATGGCGACAAGTATTAAAATTCAATCACTTATTACTCAGTAGTGTTCAATTTTGTCAAAAAGGTCTCTATACATGAAATGTTGAGAAGCCTAAAGCTCATCTAAGTAAAATATAAAAAATATATATTTTTGCTTGAAAACAAGCGATGTATCAGTTCGATCGTACCCCCATACTAGCCATTTTGAGACTTTCGGAAGAATTAACGCTCTTAACTGCTTGATTTCGAAGATTAAAATTTTAATTTTTAATATCGCATAGAACTAACGTGCAGCCCCTATACGTTATGTTTAAAAAAAATATATTAAATTTTTTTTCAAAATGGCGGCTATCGTAAAAATTCAAAGTGTCATAACTTTGCTAAATCAAATCCTACTGAAAAATGTCGTATGCAAAAAGTGTTCGGAATTTTATTTTGCATATAAAAGCAATTTTTAATTATTTTTTTCTTAATAAAAACCGAGTCTTACCATATATTGACCGAGACCTCGAACGAGCTTTTATGCGACTCTGCATACAGTTAACGCTCGTATGAAGCTTCTATTTAAGAAATTGACTTGAATTTTTTATACCAAATAGAGCTTTCAACTATACTTACGATACTATACAAAAAAATTAAAAATTAAAAAATAAAAGTATTTTTTTTTCAAAACACGTTTAGTGTGATGAGTCGATCGACCCACCATACATACGCTCATAAGATTTTCAATATAGTTAAGGTCAGTGTGAGCTTATTTATACATATTTGAATTTCAAAATTTTGTGACAGTATAGAATTCTTAAGCATCCTGTGTATGTTTGTTAGCAAAATCCATTTTGTCAATTTTTTGCAAAATGGCGACAAGTATTAAAATTCAATCACTTATTACTCAGTAGTGTTCAATTTTGTCATAAAGGTCTCTATACATGAAATGTTGAGAAGCCTAAAGCTCATCTAAGTAAAATATAAAAAATATATATTTTTGCTTGAAAACAAGCGATGTATCAGTTCGATCGTACCCCCATACTAACCATTTTGAGACTTTCGGAAGAGTTAACGCTCTTAACTGCTTGGTTTCGAAGATTAAAATTTTAATTTTTAATATCGCATAGAACTAACGTGCAGCCCCTATACGTTATGTTTAAAAAAAATATATAAAATTTTTTTTCAAAATGGCGGCTATCGTAAAAATTCAAAGTGTCATAACTTTGCTAAATCAAATCCTACTGAAAAATGTCGTATGCAAAAAGTGTTTGGAATTTTATTTTGCATATAAAAGCATTTTTTAATTATTTTTTTTTTAATAAAAACCGAGTCTTACCATATATTGACCGAGACCTCGAACGAGCTTTTATGCGACTCTGCATACAGTTAACGCTCGTATGAAGCTTCTATTTAAGAAATTGACTTGAATTTTTTATACCAAATAGAGCTTTCAACTATACTTACGATACTATACAAAAAAATTAAAAATTAAAAAATAAAAGTATTTTTTTTTCAAAACACGTTTAGTGTGATGAGTCGATCGACCCACCATACATACGCTCATAAGATTTTCAATATAGTTAAGGTCAGTGTGAGCTTATTTATACATATTTGAATTTCAAAATTTTGTGACAGTATAGAATTCTTAAGCATCCTGTGTATGTTTGTTAGCAAAATCCATTTTGTCAATTTTTTGCAAAATAACGACAAGTATTAAAATTCAATCACTTATTACTCAGTAGTGTTCAATTTTGTCAAAAAGGTCTCTATACATGAAATGTTGAGAAGCCTAAAGCTCATCTAAGTAAAATATAAAAAATATATATTTTTGCTTGAAAACAAGCGATGTATCAGTTCGATCGTACCCCCATACTAGCCATTTTGAGACTTTCGGAAGAGTTAACGCTCTTAACTGCTTGGTTTCGAAGATTAAAATTTTAATTTTTAATATCGCATAGAACTAACGTGCAGCCCCTATACGTTATGTTTAAAAAAAATATATAAAATTTTTTTTCAAAATGGCGGCTATCGTAAAAATTCAAAGTGTCATAACTTTGCTAAATCAAATCCTACTGAAAAATGTCGTATGCAAAAAGTGTTTGGAATTTTATTTTGCATATAAAAGCATTTTTTAATTATTTTTTTTTTAATAAAAACCGAGTCTTACCATATATTGACCGAGACCTCGAACGAGCTTTTATGCGACTCTGCATACAGTTAACGCTCGTATGAAGCTTCTATTTAAGAAATTGACTTGAATTTTTTATACCAAATAGAGCTTTCAACTATACTTACGATACTATACAAAAAAATTAAAAATTAAAAAATAAAAGTATTTTTTTTTCAAAACACGTTTAGTGTGATGAGTCGATCGACCCACCATACATACGCTCATAAGATTTTCAATATAGTTAAGGTCAGTGTGAGCTTATTTATACATATTTGAATTTCAAAATTTTGTGACAGTATAGAATTCTTAAGCATCCTGTGTATGTTTGTTAGCAAAATCCATTTTGTCAATTTTTTGCAAAATAACGACAAGTATTAAAATTCAATCACTTATTACTCAGTAGTGTTCAATTTTGTCAAAAAGGTCTCTATACATGAAATGTTGAGAAGCCTAAAGCTCATCTAAGTAAAATATAAAAAATATATATTTTTGCTTGAAAACAAGCGATGTATCAGTTCGATCGTACCCCCATACTAGCCATTTTGAGACTTTCGGAAGAGTTAACGCTCTTAACTGCTTGGTTTCGAAGATTAAAATTTTAATTTTTAATATCGCATAGAACTAACGTGCAGCCCCTATACGTTATGTTTAAAAAAAATATATAAAATTTTTTTTCAAAATGGCGGCTATCGTAAAAATTCAAAGTGTCATAACTTTGCTAAATCAAATCCTACTGAAAAATGTCGGATGCAAAAAGTGTTTGGAATTTTATTTTGCATATAAAAGCAATTTTTAATTATTTTTTTTTTAATAAAAACCGAGTCTTACCATATATTGACCGAGACCTCGAACGAGCTTTTATGCGACTCTGCATACAGTTAACGCTCGTATGAAGCTTCTATTTAAGAAATTGACTTGAATTTTTTATACCAAATAGAGCTTTCAACTATACTTACGATACTATACAAAAAAATTAAAAATTAAAAAATAAAAGTATTTTTTTTTCAAAACACGTTTAGTGTGATGAGTCGATCGACCCACCATACATACGCTCATAAGATTTTCAATATAGTTAAGGTCAGTGTGAGCTTATTTATACATATTTGAATTTCAAAATTTTGTGACAGTATAGAATTCTTAAGCATCCTGTGTATGTTTGTTAGCAAAATCCATTTTGTCAATTTTTTGCAAAATGGCGACAAGTATTAAAATTCAATCACTTATTACTCAGTAGTGTTCAATTTTGTCAAAAAGGTCTCTATACATGAAATGTTGAGAAGCCTAAAGCTCATCTAAGTAAAATATAAAAAATATATATTTTTGCTTGAAAACAAGCGATGTATCAGTTCGATCGTACCCCCATACTAGCCATTTTGAGACTTTCGGAAGAGTTAACGCTCTTAACTGCTTGGTTTCGAAGATTAAAATTTTAATTTTTAATATCGCATAGAACTAACGTGCAGCCCCTATACGTTATGTTTAAAAAAAATATATAAATTTTTTTTTCAAAATGGCGGCTATCGTAAAAATTCAAAGTGTCATAACTTTGCTAAATCAAATCCTACTGAAAAATGTCGTATGCAAAAAGTGTTTGGAATTTTATTTTGCATATAAAAGCAATTTTTAATTATTTTTTTTTTAATAAAAACCGAGTCTTACCATATATTGACCGAGACCTCGAACGAGCTTTTATGCGACTCTGCATACAGTTAACGCTCGTATGAAGCTTCTATTTAAGAAATTGACTTGAATTTTTTATACCAAATAGAGCTTTCAACTATACTTACGATACTATACAAAAAAATTAAAAATTAAAAAATAAAAGTATTTTTTTTTCAAAACACGTTTAGTGTGATGAGTCGATCGACCCACCATACATACGCTCATAAGATTTTCAATATAGTTAAGGTCAGTGTGAGCTTATTTATACATATTTGAATTTCAAAATTTTGTGACAGTATAGAATTCTTAAGCATCCTGTGTATGTTTGTTAGCAAAATCCATTTTGTCAATTTTTTGCAAAATGGCGACAAGTATTAAAATTCAATCTCTTATTACTCAGTAGTGTTCAATTTTGTCAAAAAGGTCTCTATACATGAAATGTTGAGAAGCCTAAAGCTCATCTAAGTAAAATATAAAAAATATATATTTTTGCTTGAAAACAAGCGATGTATCAGTTCGATCGTACCCCCATACTAGCCATTTTGAGACTTTCGGAAGAGTTAACGCTCTTAACTGCTTGGTTTCGAAGATTAAAATTTTAATTTTTAATATCGCATAGAACTAACGTGCAGCCCCTATACGTTATGTTTAAAAAAAATATATAAAATTTTTTTTCAAAATGGCGGCTATCGTGAAAATTCAAAGTGTCATAACTTTGCTAAATCAAATCCTACTGAAAAATGTCGTATGCAAAAAGTGTTTGGAATTTTATTTTGCATATAAAAGCAATTTTTAATTATTTTTTTTTTAATAAAAACCGAGTCTTACCATATATTGACCGAGACCTCGAACGAGCTTTTATGCGACTCTGCATACAGTTAACGCTCGTATGAAGCTTCTATTTAAGAAATTGACTTGAATTTTTTATACCAAATAGAGCTTTCAACTATACTTACGATACTATACAAAAAAATTAAAAATTAAAAAATAAAAGTATTTTTTTTTCAAAACACGTTTAGTGTGATGAGTCGATCGACCCACCATACATACGCTCATAAGATTTTCAATATAGTTAAGGTCAGTGTGAGCTTATTTATACATATTTGAATTTCAAAATTTTGTGACAGTATAGAATTCTTAAGCATCCTGTGTATGTTTGTTAGCAAAATCCATTTTGTCAATTTTTTGCAAAATGGCGACAAGTATTAAAATTCAATCACTTATTACTCAGTAGTGTTCAATTTTGTCAAAAAGGTCTCTATACATGAAATGTTGAGAAGCCTAAAGCTCATCTAAGTAAAATATAAAAAATATATATTTTTGCTTGAAAACAAGCGATGTATCAGTTCGATCGTACCCCCATACTAGCCATTTTGAGACTTTCGGAAGAGTTAACGCTCTTAACTGCTTGGTTTCGAAGATTAAAATTTTAATTTTTAATATCGCATAGAACTAACGTGCAGCCCCTATACGTTATGTTTAAAAAAAATATATAAAATTTTTTTTCAAAATGGCGGCTATCGTAAAAATTCAAAGTGTCATAACTTTGCTAAATCAAATCCTACTGAAAAATGTCGTATGCAAAAAGTGTTTGGAATTTTATTTTGCATATAAAAGCAATTTTTAATTATTTTTTTTTTAATAAAAACCGAGTCTTACCATATATTGACCGAGACCTCGAACGAGCTTTTATGCGACTCTGCATACAGTTAACGCTCGTATGAAGCTTCTATTTAAGAAATTGACTTGAATTTTTTATACCAAATAGAGCTTTCAACTATACTTACGATACTATACAAAAAAATTAAAAATTAAAAAATAAAAGTATTTTTTTTTCAAAACACGTTTAGTGTGATGAGTCGATCGACCCACCATACATACGCTCATAAGATTTTCAATATAGTTAAGGTCAGTGTGAGCTTATTTATACATATTTGAATTTCAAAATTTTGTGACAGTATAGAATTCTTAAGCATCCTGTGTATGTTTGTTAGCAAAATCCATTTTGTCAATTTTTTGCAAAATGGCGACAAGTATTAAAATTCAATCACTTATTACTCAGTAGTGTTCAATTTTGTCAAAAAGGTCTCTATACATGAAATGTTGAGAAGCCTAAAGCTCATCTAAGTAAAATATAAAAAATATATATTTTTGCTTGAAAACAAGCGATGTATCAGTTCGATCGTACCCCCATACTAGCCATTTTGAGACTTTCGGAAGAGTTAACGCTCTTAACTGCTTGGTTTCGAAGATTAAAATTTTAATTTTTAATATCGCATAGAACTAACGTGCAGCCCCTATACGTTATGTTTAAAAAAAATATATAAATTTTTTTTTCAAAATGGCGGCTATCGTAAAAATTCAAAGTGTCATAACTTTGCTAAATCAAATCCTACTGAAAAATGTCGTATGCAAAAAGTGTTTGGAATTTTATTTTGCATATAAAAGCAATTTTTAATTATTTTTTTTTTAATAAAAACCGAGTCTTACCATATATTGACCGAGACCTCGAACGAGCTTTTATGCGACTCTGCATACAGTTAACGCTCGTATGAAGCTTCTATTTAAGAAATTGACTTGAATTTTTTATACCAAATAGAGCTTTCAACTATACTTACGATACTATACAAAAAAATTAAAAATTAAAAAATAAAAGTATTTTTTTTTCAAAACACGTTTAGTGTGATGAGTCGATCGACCCACCATACATACGCTCATAAGATTTTCAATATAGTTAAGGTCAGTGTGAGCTTATTTATACATATTTGAATTTCAAAATTTTGTGACAGTATAGAATTCTTAAGCATCCTGTGTATGTTTGTTAGCAAAATCCATTTTGTCAATTTTTTGCAAAATGGCGACAAGTATTAAAATTCAATCACTTATTACTCAGTAGTGTTCAATTTTGTCAAAAAGGTCTCTATACATGAAATGTTGAGAAGCCTAAAGCTCATCTAAGTAAAATATAAAAAATATATATTTTTGCTTGAAAACAAGCGATGTATCAGTTCGATCGTACCCCCATACTAGCCATTTTGAGACTTTCGGAAGAGTTAACGCTCTTAACTGCTTGGTTTCGAAGATTAAAATTTTAATTTTTAATATCGCATAGAACTAACGTGCAGCCCCTATACGTTATGTTTAAAAAAAATATATAATTTTTTTTCTCAAAATGGCGGCTATCGTAAAAATTCAAAGTGTCATAACTTTGCTAAATCAAATCCTACTGAAAAATGTCGTATGCAAAAAGTGTTCGGAATTTTATTTTGCATATAAAAGCAATTTTTAATTATTTTTTTCTTAATAAAAACCGAGTCTTACCATATATTGACCGAGACCTCGAACGAGCTTTTATGCGACTCTGCATACAGTTAACGCTCGTATGAAGCTTCTATTTAAGAAATTGACTTGAATTTTTTATAACAAATACAGCTTTCAACTATACTTACGATACTATACAAAAAAATTAAAAATTAAAAAATAAAAGTATTTTTTTTTCAAAACACGTTTAGTGTGATGAGTCGATCGACCCACCATACATACGCTCATAAGATTTTCAATATAGTTAAGGTCAGTGTGAGCTTATTTATACATATTTGAATTTCAAAATTTTGTGACAGTATAGAATTCTTAAGCATCCTGTGTATGTTTGTTAGCAAAATCCATTTTGTCAATTTTTTGCAAAATAACGACAAGTATTAAAATTCAATCACTTATTACTCAGTAGTGTTCAATTTTGTCAAAAAGGTCTCTATACATGAAATGTTGAGAAGCCTAAAGCTCATCTAAGTAAAATATAAAAAATATATATTTTTGCTTGAAAACAAGCGATGTATCAGTTCGATCGTACCCCCATACTAGCCATTTTGAGACTTTCGGAAGAGTTAACGCTCTTAACTGCTTGGTTTCGAAGATTAAAATTTTAATTTTTAATATCGCATAGAACTAACGTGCAGCCCCTATACGTTATGTTTAAAAAAAATATATAAAATTTTTTTTCAAAATGGCGGCTATCGTGAAAATTCAAAGTGTCATAACTTTGCTAAATCAAATCCTACTAAAAAATGTCGTATGCAAAAAGTGTTTGGAATTTTATTTTGCATATAAAAGCAATTTTTAATTATTTATTTTTAATAAAAACCGAGTCTTACCATATATTGACCGAGACCTCGAACGAGCTTTTATGCGACTCTGCATACAGTTAACGCTCGTATGAAGCTTCTATTTAAGAAATTGACTTGAATTTTTTATACCAAATAGAGCTTTCAACTATACTTACGATACTATACAAAAAAATTAAAAATTAAAAAATAAAAGTATTTTTTTTTCAAAACACGTTTAGTGTGATGAGTCGATCGACCCACCATACATACGCTCATAAGATTTTCAATATAGTTAAGGTCAGTGTGAGCTTATTTATACATATTTGAATTTCAAAATTTTGTGACAGTATAGAATTCTTAAGCATCCTGTGTATGTTTGTTAGCAAAATCCATTTTGTCAATTTTTTGCAAAATGGCGACAAGTATTAAAATTCAATCACTTATTACTCAGTAGTGTTCAATTTTGTCAAAAAGGTCTCTATACATGAAATGTTGAGAAGCCTAAAGCTCATCTAAGTAAAATATAAAAAATATATATTTTTGCTTGAAAACAAGCGATGTATCAGTTCGATCGTACCCCCATACTAGCCATTTTGAGACTTTCGGAAGAGTTAACGCTCTTAACTGCTTGGTTTCGAAGATTAAAATTTTAATTTTTAATATCGCATAGAACTAACGTGCAGCCCCTATACGTTATGTTTAAAAAAAATATATAAATTTTTTTTTCAAAATGGCGGCTATCGTAAAAATTCAAAGTGTCATAACTTTGCTAAATCAAATCCTACTGAAAAAAGTTCGTATGCAAAAAGTGTTCGGAATTTTATTTTGCATATAAAAGCAATTTTTAATTATTTTTTTCTTAATAAAAACCGAGTCTTACCATATATTGACCGAGACCTCGAACGAGCTTTTATGCGACTCTGCATACAGTTAACGCTCGTATGAAGCTTTTATTTAAGAAATTGACTTGAATTGTTTATAACAAATAGAGCTTTCAACTATACTTACGATACTATACAAAAAAATTAAAAATTAAAAAATAAAAGTATTTTTTTTTCAAAACACGTTTAGTGTGATGAGTCGATCGACCCACCATACATACGCTCATAAGATTTTCAATATAGTTAAGGTCAGTGTGAGCTTATTTATACATATTTGAATTTCAAAATTTTGTGACAGTATAGAATTCTTAAGCATCCTGTGTATGTTTGTTAGCAAAATCCATTTTGTCAATTTTTTGCAAAATGGCGACAAGTATTAAAATTCAATCACTTATTACTCAGTAGTGTTCAATTTTGTCAAAAAGGTCTCTATACATGAAATGTTGAGAAGCCTAAAGCTCATCTAAGTAAAATATAAAAAATATATATTTTTGCTTGAAAACAAGCGATGTATCAGTTCGATCGTACCCCCATACTAGCCATTTTGAGACTTTCGGAAGAGTTAACGCTCTTAACTGCTTGGTTTCGAAGATTAAAATTTTAATTTTTAATATCGCATAGAACTAACGTGCAGCCCCTATACGTTATGTTTAAAAAAAATATATAAAATTTTTTTTCAAAATGGCGGCTATCGTAAAAATTCAAAGTGTCATAACTTTGCTAAATCAAATCCTACTGAAAAATGTCGTATGCAAAAAGTGTTTGGAATTTTATTTTGCATATAAAAGCAATTTTTAATTATTTTTTTTTTAATAAAAACCGAGTCTTACCATATATTGACCGAGACCTCGAACGAGCTTTTATGCGACTCTGCATACAGTTAACGCTCGTATGAAGCTTCTATTTAAGAAATTGACTTGAATTTTTTATACCAAATAGAGCTTTCAACTATACTTACGATACTATACAAAAAAATTAAAAATTAAAAAATATAAGTATTTTTTTTTCAAAACACGTTTAGTGTGATGAGTCGATCGACCCACCATACATACGCTCATAAGATTTTCAATATAGTTAAGGTCAGTGTGAGCTTATTTATACATATTTGAATTTCAAAATTTTGTGACAGTATAGAATTCTTAAGCATCCTGTGTATGTTTGTTAGCAAAATCCATTTTGTCAATTTTTTGCAAAATGGCGACAAGTATTAAAATTCAATCACTTATTACTCAGTAGTGTTCAATTTTGTCAAAAAGGTCTCTATACATGAAATGTTGAGAAGCCTAAAGCTCATCTAAGTAAAATATAAAAAATATATATTTTTGCTTGAAAACAAGCGATGTATCAGTTCGATCGTACCCCCATACTAGCCATTTTGAGACTTTCGGAAGAGTTAACGCTCTTAACTGCTTGGTTTCGAAGATTAAAATTTTAATTTTTAATATCGCATAGAACTAACGTGCAGCCCCTATACGTTATGTTTAAAAAAAATATATAAATTTTTTTTTCAAAATGGCGGCTATCGTAAAAATTCAAAGTGTCATAACTTTGCTAAATCAAATCCTACTGAAAAATGTCGTATGCAAAAAGTGTTTGGAATTTTATTTTGCATATAAAAGCAATTTTTAATTATTTTTTTTTTAATAAAAACCGAGTCTTACCATATATTGACCGAGACCTCGAACGAGCTTTTATGCGACTCTGCATACAGTTAACGCTCGTATGAAGCTTCTATTTAAGAAATTGACTTGAATTTTTTATACCAAATAGAGCTTTCAACTATACTTACGATACTATACAAAAAAATTAAAAATTAAAAAATAAAAGTATTTTTTTTTCAAAACACGTTTAGTGTGATGAGTCGATCGACCCACCATACATACGCTCATAAGATTTTCAATATAGTTAAGGTCAGTGTGAGCTTATTTATACATATTTGAATTTCAAAATTTTGTGACAGTATAGAATTCTTAAGCAACCTGTGTATGTTTGTTAGCAAAATCCATTTTGTCAATTTTTTGCAAAATGGCGACAAGTATTAAAATTCAATCACTTATTACTCAGTAGTGTTCAATTTTGTCAAAAAGGTCTCTATACATGAAATGTTGAGAAGCCTAAAGCTCATCTAAGTAAAATATAAAAAATATATATTTTTGCTTGAAAACAAGCGATGTATCAGTTCGATCGTACCCCCATACTAGCCATTTTGAGACTTTCGGAAGAGTTAACGCTCTTAACTGCTTGGTTTCGAAGATTAAAATTTTAATTTTTAATATCGCATAGAACTAACGTGCAGCCCCTATACGTTATGTTTAAAAAAAATATATAAAATTTTTTTTCAAAATGGCGGCTATCGTAAAAATTCAAAGTGTCATAACTTTGCTAAATCAAATCCTACTGAAAAATGTCGTATGCAAAAAGTGTTTGGAATTTTATTTTGCATATAAAAGCAATTTTTAATTATTTTTTTTTTAATAAAAACCGAGTCTTACCATATATTGACCGAGACCTCGAACGAGCTTTTATGCGACTCTGCATACAGTTAACGCTCGTATGAAGCTTCTATTTAAGAAATTGACTTGAATTTTTTATACCAAATAGAGCTTTCAACTATACTTACGATACTATACAAAAAAATTAAAAATTAAAAAATATAAGTATTTTTTTTTCAAAACACGTTTAGTGTGATGAGTCGATCGACCCACCATACATACGCTCATAAGATTTTCAATATAGTTAAGGTCAGTGTGAGCTTATTTATACATATTTGAATTTCAAAATTTTGTGACAGTATAGAATTCTTAAGCATCCTGTGTATGTTTGTTAGCAAAATCCATTTTGTCAATTTTTTGCAAAATGGCGACAAGTATTAAAATTCAATCACTTATTACTCAGTAGTGTTCAATTTTGTCAAAAAGGTCTCTATACATGAAATGTTGAGAAGCCTAAAGCTCATCTAAGTAAAATATAAAAAATATATATTTTTGCTTGAAAACAAGCGATGTATCAGTTCGATCGTACCCCCATACTAGCCATTTTGAGACTTTCGGAAGAGTTAACGCTCTTAACTGCTTGGTTTCGAAGATTAAAATTTTAATTTTTAATATCGCATAGAACTAACGTGCAGCCCCTATACGTTATGTTTAAAAAAAATATATAAATTTTTTTTTCAAAATGGCGGCTATCGTAAAAATTCAAAGTGTCATAACTTTGCTAAATCAAATCCTACTGAAAAATGTCGTATGCAAAAAGTGTTTGGAATTTTATTTTGCATATAAAAGCAATTTTTAATTATTTTTTTTTTAATAAAAACCGAGTCTTACCATATATTGACCGAGACCTCGAACGAGCTTTTATGCGACTCTGCATACAGTTAACGCTCGTATGAAGCTTCTATTTAAGAAATTGACTTGAATTTTTGATACCAAATAGAGCTTTCAACTATACTTACGATACTATACAAAAAAATTAAAAATTAAAAAATAAAAGTATTTTTTTTTCAAAACACGTTTAGTGTGATGAGTCGATCGACCCACCATACATACGCTCATAAGATTTTCAATATAGTTAAGGTCAGTGTGAGCTTATTTATACATATTTGAATTTCAAAATTTTGTGACAGTATAGAATTCTTAAGCAACCTGTGTATGTTTGTTAGCAAAATCCATTTTGTCAATTTTTTGCAAAATGGCGACAAGTATTAAAATTCAATCACTTATTACTCAGTAGTGTTCAATTTTGTCAAAAAGGTCTCTATACATGAAATGTTGAGAAGCCTAAAGCTCATCTAAGTAAAATATAAAAAATATATATTTTTGCTTGAAAACAAGCGATGTATCAGTTCGATCGTACCCCCATACTAGCCATTTTGAGACTTTCGGAAGAGTTAACGCTCTTAACTGCTTGGTTTCGAAGATTAAAATTTTAATTTTTAATATCGCATAGAACTAACGTGCAGCCCCTATACGTTATGTTTAAAAAAAATATATAAAATTTTTTTTCAAAATGGCGGCTATCGTAAAAATTCAAAGTGTCATAACTTTGCTAAATCAAATCCTACTGAAAAATGTCGTATGCAAAAAGTGTTTGGAATTTTATTTTGCATATAAAAGCAATTTTTAATTATTTTTTTTTTAATAAAAACCGAGTCTTACCATATATTGACCGAGACCTCGAACGAGCTTTTATGCGACTCTGCATACAGTTAACGCTCGTATGAAGCTTCTATTTAAGAAATTGACTTGAATTTTTTATACCAAATAGAGCTTTCAACTATACTTACGATACTATACAAAAAAATTAAAAATTAAAAAATAAAAGTATTTTTTTTTCAAAACACGTTTAGTGTGATGAGTCGATCGACCCACCATACATACGCTCATAAGATTTTCAATATAGTTAAGGTCAGTGTGAGCTTATTTATACATATTTGAATTTCAAAATTTTGTGACAGTATAGAATTCTTAAGCAACCTGTGTATGTTTGTTAGCAAAATCCATTTTGTCAATTTTTTGCAAAATGGCGACAAGTATTAAAATTCAATCACTTATTACTCAGTAGTGTTCAATTTTGTCAAAAAGGTCTCTATACATGAAATGTTGAGAAGCCTAAAGCTCATCTAAGTAAAATATAAAAAATATATATTTTTGCTTGAAAACAAGCGATGTATCAGTTCGATCGTACCCCCATACTAGCCATTTTGAGACTTTCGGAAGAGTTAACGCTCTTAACTGCTTGGTTTCGAAGATTAAAATTTTAATTTTTAATATCGCATGGAACTAACGTGCAGCCCCTATACGTTATGTTTAAAAAAAATATATAAAATTTTTTTTCAAAATGGCGGCTATCGTAAAAATTCAAAGTGTCATAACTTTGCTAAATCAAATCCTACTGAAAAATGTCGTATGCAAAAAGTGTTTGGAATTTTATTTTGCATATAAAAGCAATTTTTAATTATTTTTTTTTTAATAAAAACCGAGTCTTACCATATATTGACCGAGACCTCGAACGAGCTTTTATGCGACTCTGCATACAGTTAACGCTCGTATGAAGCTTCTATTTAAGAAATTGACTTGAATTTTTTATACCAAATAGAGCTTTCAACTATACTTACGATACTATACAAAAAAATTAAAAATTAAAAAATAAAAGTATTTTTTTTTCAAAACACGTTTAGTGTGATGAGTCGATCGACCCACCATACATACGCTCATAAGATTTTCAATATAGTTAAGGTCAGTGTGAGCTTATTTATACATATTTGAATTTCAAAATTTTGTGACAGTATAGAATTCTTAAGCAACCTGTGTATGTTTGTTAGCAAAATCCATTTTGTCAATTTTTTGCAAAATGGCGACAAGTATTAAAATTCAATCACTTATTACTCAGTAGTGTTCAATTTTGTCAAAAAGGTCTCTATACATGAAATGTTGAGAAGCCTAAAGCTCATCTAAGTAAAATATAAAAAATATATATTTTTGCTTGAAAACAAGCGATGTATCAGTTCGATCGTACCCCCATACTAGCCATTTTGAGACTTTCGGAAGAGTTAACGCTCTTAACTGCTTGGTTTCGAAGATTAAAATTTTAATTTTTAATATCGCATAGAACTAACGTGCAGCCCCTATACGTTATGTTTAAAAAAAATATATAAAATTTTTTTTCAAAATGGCGGCTATCGTAAAAATTCAAAGTGTCATAACTTTGCTAAATCAAATCCTACTGAAAAATGTCGTATGCAAAAAGTGTTTGGTATTTTATTTTGCATATAAAAGCAATTTTTAATTATTTTTTTTTTAATAAAAACCGAGTCTTACCATATATTGACCGAGACCTCGAACGAGCTTTTATGCGACTCTGCATACAGTTAACGCTCGTATGAAGCTTCTATTTAAGAAATTGACTTGAATTTTTTATACCAAATAGAGCTTTCAACTATACTTACGATACTATACAAAAAAATTAAAAATTAAAAAATAAAAGTATTTTTTTTTCAAAACACGTTTAGTGTGATGAGTCGATCGACCCACCATACATACGCTCATAAGATTTTCAATATAGTTAAGGTCAGTGTGAGCTTATTTATACATATTTGAATTTCAAAATTTTGTGACAGTATAGAATTCTTAAGCATCCTGTGTATGTTTGTTAGCAAAATCCATTTTGTCAATTTTTTGCAAAATGGCGACAAGTATTAAAATTCAATCACTTATTACTCAGTAGTGTTCAATTTTGTCAAAAAGGTCTCTATACATAAAATGTTGAGAAGCCTAAAGCTCATCTAAGTAAAATATAAAAAATATATATTTTTGCTTGAAAACAAGCGATGTATCAGTTCGATCGTACCCCCATACTAGCCATTTTGAGACTTTCGGAAGAGTTAACGCTCTTAACTGCTTGGTTTCGAAGATTAAAATTTTAATTTTTAATATCGCATAGAACTAACGTGCAGCCCCTATACGTTATGTTTAAAAAAAATATATAAAATTTTTTTTCAAAATGGCGGCTATCGTGAAAATTCAAAGTGTCATAACTTTGCTAAATCAAATCCTACTGAAAAATGTCGTATGCAAAAAGTGTTTGGAATTTTATTTTGCATATAAAAGCAATTTTTAATTATTTTTTTTTTAATAAAAACCGAGTCTTACCATATATTGACCGAGACCTCGAACGAGCTTTTATGCGACTCTGCATACAGTTAACGCTCGTATGAAGCTTCTATTTAAGAAATTGACTTGAATTTTTTATACCAAATAGAGCTTTCAACTATACTTACGATACTATACAAAAAAATTAAAAATTAAAAAATAAAAGTATTTTTTTTTCAAAACACGTTTAGTGTGATGAGTCGATCGACCCACCATACATACGCTCATAAGATTTTCAATATAGTTAAGGTCAGTGTGAGCTTATTTATACATATTTGAATTTCAAAATTTTGTGACAGTATAGAATTCTTAAGCATCCTGTGTATGTTTGTTAGCAAAATCCATTTTGTCAATTTTTTGCAAAATGGCGACAAGTATTAAAATTCAATCACTTATTACTCAGTAGTGTTCAATTTTGTCAAAAAGGTCTCTATACATGAAATGTTGAGAAGCCTAAAGCTCATCTAAGTAAAATATAAAAAATATATATTTTTGCTTGAAAACAAGCGATGTATCAGTTCGATCGTACCCCCATACTAGCCATTTTGAGACTTTCGGAAGAGTTAACGCTCTTAACTGCTTGGTTTCGAAGATTAAAATTTTAATTTTTAATATCGCATAGAACTAACGTGCAGCCCCTATACGTTATGTTTAAAAAAAATATATAAAATTTTTTTTCAAAATGGCGGCTATCGTAAAAATTCAAAGTGTCATAACTTTGCTAAATCAAATCCTACTGAAAAATGTCGTATGCAAAAAGTGTTTGGAATTTTATTTTGCATATAAAAGCAATTTTTAATTATTTTTTTTTTAATAAAAACCGAGTCTTACCATATATTGACCGAGACCTCGAACGAGCTTTTATGCGACTCTGCATACAGTTAACGCTCGTATGAAGCTTCTATTTAAGAAATTGACTTGAATTTTTTATACCAAATAGAGCTTTCAACTATACTTACGATACTATACAAAAAAATTAAAAATTAAAAAATAAAAGTATTTTTTTTTCAAAACACGTTTAGTGTGATGAGTCGATCGACCCACCATACATACGCTCATAAGATTTTCAATATAGTTAAGGTCAGTGTGAGCTTATTTATACATATTTGAATTTCAAAATTTTGTGACAGTATAGAATTCTTAAGCATCCTGTGTATGTTTGTTAGCAAAATCCATTTTGTCAATTTTTTGCAAAATAGCGACAAGTATTAAAATTCAATCACTTATTACTCAGTAGTGTTCAATTTTGTCAAAAAGGTCTCTATACATGAAATGTTGAGAAGCCTAAAGCTCATCTAAGTAAAATATAAAAAATATATATTTTTGCTTGAAAACAAGCGATGTATCAGTTCGATCGTACCCCCATACTAGCCATTTTGAGACTTTCGGAAGAATTAACGCTCTTAACTGCTTGATTTCGAAGATTAAAATTTTAATTTTTAATATCGCATAGAACTAACGTGCAGCCCCTATACGTTATGTTTAAAAAAAATATATAAAATTTTTTTTCAAAATGGCGGCTATCGTAAAAATTCAAAGTGTCATAACTTTGCTAAATCAAATCCTACTGAAAAATGTCGTATGCAAAAAGTGTTTGGAATTTTATTTTGCATATAAAAGCAATTTTTAATTATTTTTTTTTTAATAAAAACCGAGTCTTACCATATATTGACCGAGACCTCGAACGAGCTTTTATGCGACTCTGCATACAGTTAACGCTCGTATGAAGCTTCTATTTAAGAAATTGACTTGAATTTTTTATACCAAATAGAGCTTTCAACTATACTTACGATACTATACAAAAAAATTAAAAATTAAAAAATAAAAGTATTTTTTTTTCAAAACACGTTTAGTGTGATGAGTCGATCGACCCACCATACATACGCTCATAAGATTTTCAATATAGTTAAGGTCAGTGTGAGCTTATTTATACATATTTGAATTTCAAAATTTTGTGACAGTATAGAATTCTTAAGCAACCTGTGTATGTTTGTTAGCAAAATCCATTTTGTCAATTTTTTGCAAAATGGCGACAAGTATTAAAATTCAATCACTTATTACTCAGTAGTGTTCAATTTTGTCAAAAAGGTCTCTATACATGAAATGTTGAGAAGCCTAAAGCTCATCTAAGTAAAATATAAAAAATATATATTTTTGCTTGAAAACAAGCGATGTATCAGTTCGATCGTACCCCCATACTAGCCATTTTGAGACTTTCGGAAGAGTTAACGCTCTTAACTGCTTGGTTTCGAAGATTAAAATTTTAATTTTTAATATCGCATAGAACTAACGTGCAGCCCCTATACGTTATGTTTAAAAAAAATATATAAAATTTTTTTTCAAAATGGCGGCTATCGTAAAAATTCAAAGTGTCATAACTTTGCTAAATCAAATCCTACTGAAAAATGTCGTATGCAAAAAGTGTTTGGAATTTTATTTTGCATATAAAAGCAATTTTTAATTATTTTTTTTTTAATAAAAACCGAGTCTTACCATATATTGACCGAGACCTCGAACGAGCTTTTATGCGACTCTGCATACAGTTAACGCTCGTATGAAGCTTCTATTTAAGAAATTGACTTGAATTTTTTATACCAAATAGAGCTTTCAACTATACTTACGATACTATACAAAAAAATTAAAAATTAAAAAATAAAAGTATTTTTTTTTCAAAACACGTTTAGTGTGATGAGTCGATCGACCCACCATACATACGCTCATAAGATTTTCAATATAGTTAAGGTCAGTGTGAGCTTATTTATACATATTTGAATTTCAAAATTTTGTGACAGTATAGAATTCTTAAGCAACCTGTGTATGTTTGTTAGCAAAATCCATTTTGTCAATTTTTTGCAAAATGGCGACAAGTATTAAAATTCAATCACTTATTACTCAGTAGTGTTCAATTTTGTCAAAAAGGTCTCTATACATGAAATGTTGAGAAGCCTAAAGCTCATCTAAGTAAAATATAAAAAATATATATTTTTGCTTGAAAACAAGCGATGTATCAGTTCGATCGTACCCCCATACTAGCCATTTTGAGACTTTCGGAAGAGTTAACGCTCTTAACTGCTTGGTTTCGAAGATTAAAATTTTAATTTTTAATATCGCATAGAACTAACGTGCAGCCCCTATACGTTATGTTTAAAAAAAATATATAAAATTTTTTTTCAAAATGGCGGCTATCGTAAAAATTCAAAGTGTCATAACTTTGCTAAATCAAATCCTACTGAAAAATGTCGTATGCAAAAAGTGTTTGGTATTTTATTTTGCATATAAAAGCAATTTTTAATTATTTTTTTTTTAATAAAAACCGAGTCTTACCATATATTGACCGAGACCTCGAACGAGCTTTTATGCGACTCTGCATACAGTTAACGCTCGTATGAAGCTTCTATTTAAGAAATTGACTTGAATTTTTTATACCAAATAGAGCTTTCAACTATACTTACGATACTATACAAAAAAATTAAAAATTAAAAAATAAAAGTATTTTTTTTTCAAAACACGTTTAGTGTGATGAGTCGATCGACCCACCATACATACGCTCATAAGATTTTCAATATAGTTAAGGTCAGTGTGAGCTTATTTATACATATTTGAATTTCAAAATTTTGTGACAGTATAGAATTCTTAAGCATCCTGTGTATGTTTGTTAGCAAAATCCATTTTGTCAATTTTTTGCAAAATGGCGACAAGTATTAAAATTCAATCACTTATTACTCAGTAGTGTTCAATTTTGTCAAAAAGGTCTCTATACATAAAATGTTGAGAAGCCTAAAGCTCATCTAAGTAAAATATAAAAAATATATATTTTTGCTTGAAAACAAGCGATGTATCAGTTCGATCGTACCCCCATACTAGCCATTTTGAGACTTTCGGAAGAGTTAACGCTCTTAACTGCTTGGTTTCGAAGATTAAAATTTTAATTTTTAATATCGCATAGAACTAACGTGCAGCCCCTATACGTTATGTTTAAAAAAAATATATAAAATTTTTTTTCAAAATGGCGGCTATCGTGAAAATTCAAAGTGTCATAACTTTGCTAAATCAAATCCTACTGAAAAATGTCGTATGCAAAAAGTGTTTGGAATTTTATTTTGCATATAAAAGCAATTTTTAATTATTTTTTTTTTAATAAAAACCGAGTCTTACCATATATTGACCGAGACCTCGAACGAGCTTTTATGCGACTCTGCATACAGTTAACGCTCGTATGAAGCTTCTATTTAAGAAATTGACTTGAATTTTTTATACCAAATAGAGCTTTCAACTATACTTACGATACTATACAAAAAAATTAAAAATTAAAAAATAAAAGTATTTTTTTTTCAAAACACGTTTAGTGTGATGAGTCGATCGACCCACCATACATACGCTCATAAGATTTTCAATATAGTTAAGGTCAGTGTGAGCTTATTTATACATATTTGAATTTCAAAATTTTGTGACAGTATAGAATTCTTAAGCATCCTGTGTATGTTTGTTAGCAAAATCCATTTTGTCAATTTTTTGCAAAATGGCGACAAGTATTAAAATTCAATCACTTATTACTCAGTAGTGTTCAATTTTGTCAAAAAGGTCTCTATACATGAAATGTTGAGAAGCCTAAAGCTCATCTAAGTAAAATATAAAAAATATATATTTTTGCTTGAAAACAAGCGATGTATCAGTTCGATCGTACCCCCATACTAGCCATTTTGAGACTTTCGGAAGAGTTAACGCTCTTAACTGCTTGGTTTCGAAGATTAAAATTTTAATTTTTAATATCGCATAGAACTAACGTGCAGCCCCTATACGTTATGTTTAAAAAAAATATATAAAATTTTTTTTCAAAATGGCGGCTATCGTAAAAATTCAAAGTGTCATAACTTTGCTAAATCAAATCCTACTGAAAAATGTCGTATGCAAAAAGTGTTTGGAATTTTATTTTGCATATAAAAGCAATTTTTAATTATTTTTTTTTTAATAAAAACCGAGTCTTACCATATATTGACCGAGACCTCGAACGAGCTTTTATGCGACTCTGCATACAGTTAACGCTCGTATGAAGCTTCTATTTAAGAAATTGACTTGAATTTTTTATACCAAATAGAGCTTTCAACTATACTTACGATACTATACAAAAAAATTAAAAATTAAAAAATAAAAGTATTTTTTTTTCAAAACACGTTTAGTGTGATGAGTCGATCGACCCACCATACATACGCTCATAAGATTTTCAATATAGTTAAGGTCAGTGTGAGCTTATTTATACATATTTGAATTTCAAAATTTTGTGACAGTATAGAATTCTTAAGCATCCTGTGTATGTTTGTTAGCAAAATCCATTTTGTCAATTTTTTGCAAAATAGCGACAAGTATTAAAATTCAATCACTTATTACTCAGTAGTGTTCAATTTTGTCAAAAAGGTCTCTATACATGAAATGTTGAGAAGCCTAAAGCTCATCTAAGTAAAATATAAAAAATATATATTTTTGCTTGAAAACAAGCGATGTATCAGTTCGATCGTACCCCCATACTAGCCATTTTGAGACTTTCGGAAGAATTAACGCTCTTAACTGCTTGATTTCGAAGATTAAAATTTTAATTTTTAATATCGCATAGAACTAACGTGCAGCCCCTATACGTTATGTTTAAAAAAAATATATAAAATTTTTTTTCAAAATGGCGGCTATCGTAAAAATTCAAAGTGTCATAACTTTGCTAAATCAAATCCTACTGAAAAATGTCGTATGCAAAAAGTGTTTGGAATTTTATTTTGCATATAAAAGCAATTTTTAATTATTTTTTTTTTAATAAAAACCGAGTCTTACCATATATTGACCGAGACCTCGAACGAGCTTTTATGCGACTCTGCATACAGTTAACGCTCGTATGAAGCTTCTATTTAAGAAATTGACTTGAATTTTTTATACCAAATAGAGCTTTCAACTATACTTACGATACTATACAAAAAAATTAAAAATTAAAAAATAAAAGTATTTTTTTTTCAAAACACGTTTAGTGTGATGAGTCGATCGACCCACCATACATACGCTCATAAGATTTTCAATATAGTTAAGGTCAGTGTGAGCTTATTTATACATATTTGAATTTCAAAATTTTGTGACAGTATAGAATTCTTAAGCATCCTGTGTATGTTTGTTAGCAAAATCCATTTTGTCAATTTTTTGCAAAATGGCGACAAGTATTAAAATTCAATCACTTATTACTCAGTAGTGTTCAATTTTGTCAAAAAGGTCTCTATACATGAAATGTTGAGAAGCCTAAAGCTCATCTAAGTAAAATATAAAAAATATATATTTTTGCTTGAAAACAAGCGATGTATCAGTTCGATCGTACCCCCATACTAGCCATTTTGAGACTTTCGGAAGAGTTAACGCTCTTAACTGCTTGGTTTCGAAGATTAAAATTTTAATTTTTAATATCGCATAGAACTAACGTGCAGCCCCTATACGTTATGTTTAAAAAAAATATATAAATTTTTTTTTCAAAATGGCGGCTATCGTAAAAATTCAAAGTGTCATAACTTTGCTAAATCAAATCCTACTGAAAAATGTCGTATGCAAAAAGTGTTTGGAATTTTATTTTGCATATAAAAGCAATTTTTAATTATTTTTTTTTTAATAAAAACCGAGTCTTACCATATATTGACCGAGACCTCGAACGAGCTTTTATGCGACTCTGCATACAGTTAACGCTCGTATGAAGCTTCTATTTAAGAAATTGACTTGAATTTTTTATACCAAATAGAGCTTTCAACTATACTTACGATACTATACAAAAAAATTAAAAATTAAAAAATAAAAGTATTTTTTTTTCAAAACACGTTTAGTGTGATGAGTCGATCGACCCACCATACATACGCTCATAAGATTTTCAATATAGTTAAGGTCAGTGTGAGCTTATTTATACATATTTGAATTTCAAAATTTTGTGACAGTATAGAATTCTTAAGCATCCTGTGTATGTTTGTTAGCAAAATCCATTTTGTCAATTTTTTGCAAAATAACGACAAGTATTAAAATTCAATCACTTATTACTCAGTAGTGTTCAATTTTGTCAAAAAGGTCTCTATACATGAAATGTTGAGAAGCCTAAAGCTCATCTAAGTAAAATATAAAAAATATATATTTTTGCTTGAAAACAAGCGATGTATCAGTTCGATCGTACCCCCATACTAGCCATTTTGAGACTTTCGGAAGAGTTAACGCTCTTAACTGCTTGGTTTCGAAGATTAAAATTTTAATTTTTAATATCGCATAGAACTAACGTGCAGCCCCTATACGTTATGTTTAAAAAAAATATATAAAATTTTTTTTCAAAATGGCGGCTATCGTAAAAATTCAAAGTGTCATAACTTTGCTAAATCAAATCCTACTGAAAAATGTCGTATGCAAAAAGTGTTTGGAATTTTATTTTGCATATAAAAGCAATTTTTAATTATTTTTTTTTTAATAAAAACCGAGTCTTACCATATATTGACCGAGACCTCGAACGAGCTTTTATGCGACTCTGCATACAGTTAACGCTCGTATGAAGCTTCTATTTAAGAAATTGACTTGAATTTTTTATACCAAATAGAGCTTTCAACTATACTTACGATACTATACAAAAAAATTAAAAATTAAAAAATAAAAGTATTTTTTTTTCAAAACACGTTTAGTGTGATGAGTCGATCGACCCACCATACATACGCTCATAAGATTTTCAATATAGTTAAGGTCAGTGTGAGCTTATTTATACATATTTGAATTTCAAAATTTTGTGACAGTATAGAATTCTTAAGCATCCTGTGTATGTTTGTTAGCAAAATCCATTTTGTCAATTTTTTGCAAAATAGCGACAAGTATTAAAATTCAATCACTTATTACTCAGTAGTGTTCAATTTTGTCAAAAAGGTCTCTATACATGAAATGTTGAGAAGCCTAAAGCTCATCTAAGTAAAATATAAAAAATATATATTTTTGCTTGAAAACAAGCGATGTATCAGTTCGATCGTACCCCCATACTAGCCATTTTGAGACTTTCGGAAGAATTAACGCTCTTAACTGCTTGATTTCGAAGATTAAAATTTTAATTTTTAATATCGCATAGAACTAACGTGCAGCCCCTATACGTTATGTTTAAAAAAAATATATAAAATTTTTTTTCAAAATGGCGGCTATCGTAAAAATTCAAAGTGTCATAACTTTGCTAAATCAAATCCTACTGAAAAATGTCGTATGCAAAAAGTGTTTGGAATTTTATTTTGCATATAAAAGCAATTTTTAATTATTTTTTTTTTAATAAAAACCGAGTCTTACCATATATTGACCGAGACCTCGAACGAGCTTTTATGCGACTCTGCATACAGTTAACGCTCGTATGAAGCTTCTATTTAAGAAATTGACTTGAATTTTTTATACCAAATAGAGCTTTCAACTATACTTACGATACTATACAAAAAAATTAAAAATTAAAAAATAAAAGTATTTTTTTTTCAAAACACGTTTAGTGTGATGAGTCGATCGACCCACCATACATACGCTCATAAGATTTTCAATATAGTTAAGGTCAGTGTGAGCTTATTTATACATATTTGAATTTCAAAATTTTGTGACAGTATAGAATTCTTAAGCATCCTGTGTATGTTTGTTAGCAAAATCCATTTTGTCAATTTTTTGCAAAATGGCGACAAGTATTAAAATTCAATCACTTATTACTCAGTAGTGTTCAATTTTGTCATAAAGGTCTCTATACATGAAATGTTGAGAAGCCTAAAGCTCATCTAAGTAAAATATAAAAAATATATATTTTTGCTTGAAAACAAGCGATGTATCAGTTCGATCGTACCCCCATACTAGCCATTTTGAGACTTTCGGAAGAGTTAACGCTCTTAACTGCTTGGTTTCGAAGATTAAAATTTTAATTTTTAATATCGCATAGAACTAACGTGCAGCCCCTATACGTTATGTTTAAAAAAAATATATAAAATTTTTTTTCAAAATGGCGGCTATCGTAAAAATTCAAAGTGTCATAACTTTGCTAAATCAAATCCTACTGAAAAATGTCGTATGCAAAAAGTGTTTGGAATTTTATTTTGCATATAAAAGCAATTTTTAATTATTTTTTTTTTAATAAAAACCGAGTCTTACCATATATTGACCGAGACCTCGAACGAGCTTTTATGCGACTCTGCATACAGTTAACGCTCGTATGAAGCTTCTATTTAAGAAATTGACTTGAATTTTTTATACCAAATAGAGCTTTCAACTATACTTACGATACTATACAAAAAAATTAAAAATTAAAAAATAAAAGTATTTTTTTTTCAAAACACGTTTAGTGTGATGAGTCGATCGACCCACCATACATACGCTCATAAGATTTTCAATATAGTTAAGGTCAGTGTGAGCTTATTTATACATATTTGAATTTCAAAATTTTGTGACAGTATAGAATTCTTAAGCATCCTGTGTATGTTTGTTAGCAAAATCCATTTTGTCAATTTTTTGCAAAATGGCGACAAGTATTAAAATTCAATCACTTATTACTCAGTAGTGTTCAATTTTGTCAAAAAGGTCTCTATACATGAAATGTTGAGAAGCCTAAAGCTCATCTAAGTAAAATATAAAAAATATATATTTTTGCTTGAAAACAAGCGATGTATCAGTTCGATCGTACCCCCATACTAGCCATTTTGAGACTTTCGGAAGAGTTAACGCTCTTAACTGCTTGGTTTCGAAGATTAAAATTTTAATTTTTAATATCGCATAGAACTAACGTGCAGCCCCTATACGTTATGTTTAAAAAAAATATATAAAATTTTTTTTCAAAATGGCGGCTATCGTAAAAATTCAAAGTGTCATAACTTTGCTAAATCAAATCCTACTGAAAAATGTCGTATGCAAAAAGTGTTTGGAATTTTATTTTGCATATAAAAGCAATTTTTAATTATTTTTTTTTTAATAAAAACCGAGTCTTACCATATATTGACCGAGACCTCGAACGAGCTTTTATGCGACTCTGCATACAGTTAACGCTCGTATGAAGCTTCTATTTAAGAAATTGACTTGAATTTTTTATACCAAATAGAGCTTTCAACTATACTTACGATACTATACAAAAAAATTAAAAATTAAAAAATAAAAGTATTTTTTTTTCAAAACACGTTTAGTGTGATGAGTCGATCGACCCACCATACATACGCTCATAAGATTTTCAATATAGTTAAGGTCAGTGTGAGCTTATTTATACATATTTGAATTTCAAAATTTTGTGACAGTATAGAATTCTTAAGCATCCTGTGTATGTTTGTTAGCAAAATCCATTTTGTCAATTTTTTGCAAAATGGCGACAAGTATTAAAATTCAATCACTTATTACTCAGTAGTGTTCAATTTTGTCAAAAAGGTCTCTATACATGAAATGTTGAGAAGCCTAAAGCTCATCTAAGTAAAATATAAAAAATATATATTTTTGCTTGAAAACAAGCGATGTATCAGTTCGATCGTACCCCCATACTAGCCATTTTGAGACTTTCGGAAGAGTTAACGCTCTTAACTGCTTGGTTTCGAAGATTAAAATTTGAATTTTTAATATCGCATAGAACTAACGTGCAGCCCCTATACGTTATGTTTAAAAAAAATATATAAAATTTTTTTTCAAAATGGCGGCTATCGTAAAAATTCAAAGTGTCATAACTTTGCTAAATCAAATCCTACTGAAAAATGTCGTATGCAAAAAGTGTTTGGAATTTTATTTTGCATATAAAAGCAATTTTTAATTATTTTTTTTTTGATAAAAACCGAGTCTTACCATATATTGACCGAGACCTCGAACGAGCTTTTATGCGACTCTGCATACAGTTAACGCTCGTATGAAGCTTCTATTTAAGAAATTGACTTGAATTTTTTATACCAAATAGAGCTTTCAACTATACTTACGATACTATACAAAAAAATTAAAAATTAAAAAATAAAAGTATTTTTTTTTCAAAACACGTTTAGTGTGATGAGTCGATCGACCCACCATACATACGCTCATAAGATTTTCAATATAGTTAAGGTCAGTGTGAGCTTATTTATACATATTTGAATTTCAAAATTTTGTGACAGTATAGAATTCTTAAGCATCCTGTGTATGTTTGTTAGCAAAATCCATTGTGTCAATTTTTTGCAAAATGGCGACAAGTATTAAAATTCAATCACTTATTACTCAGTAGTGTTCAATTTTGTCAAAAAGGTCTCTATACATGAAATGTTGAGAAGCCTAAAGCTCATCTAAGTAAAATATAAAAAATATATATTTTTGCTTGAAAACAAGCGATGTATCAGTTCGATCGTACCCCCATACTAGCCATTTTGAGACTTTCGGAAGAGTTAACGCTCTTAACTGCTTGGTTTCGAAGATTAAAATTTTAATTTTTAATATCGCATAGAACTAACGTGCAGCCCCTATACGTTATGTTTAAAAAAAATATATAAAATTTTTTTTCAAAATGGCGGCTATCGTAAAAATTCAAAGTGTCATAACTTTGCTAAATCAAATCCTACTGAAAAATTTCGTATGCAAAAAGTGTTTGGAATTTTATTTTGCATATAAAAGCAATTTTTAATTATTTTTTTTTTAATAAAAACCGAGTCTTACCATATATTGACCGAGACCTCGAACGAGCTTTTATGCGACTCTGCATACAGTTAACGCTCGTATGAAGCTTCTATTTAAGAAATTGACTTGAATTTTTTATACCAAATAGAGCTTTCAACTATACTTACGATACTATACAAAAAAATTAAAAATTAAAAAATAAAAGTATTTTTTTTTCAAAACACGTTTAGTGTGATGAGTCGATCGACCCACCATACATACGCTCATAAGATTTTCAATATAGTTAAGGTCAGTGTGAGCTTATTTATACATATTTGAATTTCAAAATTTTGTGACAGTATAGAATTCTTAAGCATCCTGTGTATGTTTGTTAGCAAAATCCATTTTGTCAATTTTTTGCAAAATGGCGACAAGTATTAAAATTCAATCACTTATTACTCAGTAGTGTTCAATTTTGTCAAAAAGGTCTCTATACATGAAATGTTGAGAAGCCTAAAGCTCATCTAAGTAAAATATAAAAAATATATATTTTTGCTTGAAAACAAGCGATGTATCAGTTCGATCGTACCCCCATACTAGCCATTTTGAGACTTTCGGAAGAGTTAACGCTCTTAACTGCTTGGTTTCGAAGATTAAAATTTTAATTTTTAATATCGCATAGAACTAACGTGCAGCCCCTATACGTTATGTTTAAAAAAAATATATAAAATTTTTTTTCAAAATGGCGGCTATCGTAAAAATTCAAAGTGTCATAACTTTGCTAAATCAAATCCTACTGAAAAATGTCGTATGCAAAAAGTGTTTGGAATTTTATTTTGCATATAAAAGCAATTTTTAATTATTTTTTTTTTAATAAAAACCGAGTTTAACCATATATTGACCGAGACCTCGAACGAGCTTTTATGCGACTCTGCATACAGTTAACGCTCGTATGAAGCTTCTATTTAAGAAATTGACTTGAATTTTTTATACCAAATAGAGCTTTCAACTATACTTACGATACTATACAAAAAAATTAAAAATTAAAAAATAAAAGTATTTTTTTTTCAAAACACGTTTAGTGTGATGAGTCGATCGACCCACCATACATACGCTCATAAGATTTTCAATATAGTTAAGGTCAGTGTGAGCTTATTTATACATATTTGAATTTCAAAATTTTGTGACAGTATAGAATTCTTAAGCATCCTGTGTATGTTTGTTAGCAAAATCCATTTTGTCAATTTTTTGCAAAATGGCGACAAGTATTAAAATTCAATCACTTATTACTCAGTAGTGTTCAATTTTGTCAAAAAGGTCTCTATACATGAAATGTTGACAAGCCTAAAGCTCATCTAAGTAAAATATAAAAAATATATATTTTTGCTTGAAAACAAGCGATGTATCAGTTCGATCGTACCCCCATACTAGCCATTTTGAGACTTTCGGAAGAGTTAACGCTCTTAACTGCTTGGTTTCGAAGATTAAAATTTTAATTTTTAATATCGCATAGAACTAACGTGCAGCCCCTATACGTTATGTTTAAAAAAAATATATAAAATTTTTTTTCAAAATGGCGGCTATCGTAAAAATTCAAAGTGTCATAACTTTGCTAAATCAAATCCTACTGAAAAATGTCGTATGCAAAAAGTGTTTGGAATTTTATTTTGCATATAAAAGCAATTTTTAATTATTTTTTTTTTAATAAAAACCGAGTCTTACCATATATTGACCGAGACCTCGAACGAGCTTTTATGCGACTCTGCATACAGTTAACGCTCGTATGAAGCTTCTATTTAAGAAATTGACTTGAATTTTTTATACCAAATAGAGCTTTCAACTATACTTACGATACTATACAAAAAAATTAAAAATTAAAAAATAAAAGTATTTTTTTTTCAAAACACGTTTAGTGTGATGAGTCGATCGACCCACCATACATACGCTCATAAGATTTTCAATATAGTTAAGGTCAGTGTGAGCTTATTTATACATATTTGAATTTCAAAATTTTGTGACAGTATAGAATTCTTAAGCATCCTGTGTATGTTTGTTAGCAAAATCCATTTTGTCAATTTTTTGCAAAATGGCGACAAGTATTAAAATTCAATCACTTATTACTCAGTAGTGTTCAATTTTGTCAAAAAGGTCTCTATACATGAAATGTTGAGAAGCCTAAAGCTCATCTAAGTAAAATATAAAAAATATATATTTTTGCTTGAAAACAAGCGATGTATCAGTTCGATCGTACCCCCATACTAGCCATTTTGAGACTTTCGGAAGAGTTAACGCTCTTAACTGCTTGGTTTCGAAGATTAAAATTTTAATTTTTAATATCGCATAGAACTAACGTGCAGCCCCTATACGTTATGTTTAAAAAAAATATATAAAATTTTTTTTCAAAATGGCGGCTATCGTAAAAATTCAAAGTGTCATAACTTTGCTAAATCAAATCCTACTGAAAAATGTCGTATGCAAAAAGTGTTTGTAATTTTATTTTGCATATAAAAGCAATTTTTAATTATTTTTTTTTTAATAAAAACCGAGTCTTACCATATATTGACCGAGACCTCGAACGAGCTTTTATGCGACTCTGCATACAGTTAACGCTCGTATGAAGCTTCTATTTAAGAAATTGACTTGAATTTTTTATACCAAATAGAGCTTTCAACTATACTTACGATACTATACAAAAAAATTAAAAATTAAAAAATAAAAGTATTTTTTTTTCAAAACACGTTTAGTGTGATGAGTCGATCGACCCACCATACATACGCTCATAAGATTTTCAATATAGTTAAGGTCAGTGTGAGCTTATTTATACATATTTGAATTTCAAAATTTTGTGACAGTATAGAATTCTTAAGCATCCTGTGTATGTTTGTTAGCAAAATCCATTTTGTCAATTTTTTGCAAAATGGCGACAAGTATTAAAATTCAATCACTTATTACTCAGTAGTGTTCAATTTTGTCAAAAAGGTCTCTATACATGAAATGTTGAGAAGCCTAAAGCTCATCTAAGTAAAATATAAAAAATATATATTTTTGCTTGAAAACAAGCGATGTATCAGTTCGATCGTACCCCCATACTAGCCATTTTGAGACTTTCGGAAGAGTTAACGCTCTTAACTGCTTGGTTTCGAAGATTAAAATTTTAATTTTTAATATCGCATAAAACTAACGTGCAGCCCCTATACGTTATGTTTAAAAAAAATATATAAAATTTTTTTTCAAAATGGCGGCTATCGTAAAAATTCAAAGTGTCATAACTTTGCTAAATCAAATCCTACTGAAAAATGTCGTATGCAAAAAGTGTTTGGAATTTTATTTTGCATATAAAAGCAATTTTTAATTATTTTTTTTTTAATAAAAACCGAGTCTTACCATATATTGACCGAGACCTCGAACGAGCTTTTATGCGACTCTGCATACAGTTAACGCTCGTATGAAGCTTCTATTTAAGAAATTGACTTGAATTTTTTATACCAAATAGAGCTTTCAACTATACTTACGATACTATACAAAAAAATTAAAAATTAAAAAATAAAAGTATTTTTTTTTCAAAACACGTTTAGTGTGATGAGTCGATCGACCCACCATACATACGCTCATAAGATTTTCAATATAGTTAAGGTCAGTGTGAGTTTATTTATACATATTTGAATTTCAAAATTTTGTGACAGTATAGAATTCTTAAGCATCCTGTGTATGTTTGTTAGCAAAATCCATTTTGTCAATTTTTTGCAAAATGGCGACAAGTATTAAAATTCAATCACTTATTACTCAGTAGTGTTCAATTTTGTCAAAAAGGTCTCTATACATGAAATGTTGAGAAGCCTAAAGCTCATCTAAGTAAAATATAAAAAATATATATTTTTGCTTGAAAACAAGCGATGTATCAGTTCGATCGTACCCCCATACTAGCCATTTTGAGACTTTCGGAAGAGTTAACGCTCCTAACTGCTTGGTTTCGAAGATTAAAATTTTAATTTTTAATATCGCATAGAACTAACGTGCAGCCCCTATACGTTATGTTTAAAAAAAATATATAAATTTTTTTTTCAAAATGGCGGCTATCGTAAAAATTCAAAGTGTCATAACTTTGCTAAATCAAATCCTACTGAAAAATGTCGTATGCAAAAAGTGTTTGGAATTTTATTTTGCATATAAAAGCAATTTTTAATTATTTTTTTTTTAATAAAAACCGAGTCTTACCATATATTGACCGAGACCTCGAACGAGCTTTTATGCGACTCTGCATACAGTTAACGCTCGTATGAAGCTTCTATTTAAGAAATTGACTTGAATTTTTTATACCAAATAGAGCTTTCAACTATACTTACGATACTATACAAAAAAATTAAAAATTAAAAAATAAAAGTATTTTTTTTTCAAAACACGTTTAGTGTGATGAGTCGATCGACCCACCATACATACGCTCATAAGATTTTCAATATAGTTAAGGTCAGTGTGAGCTTATTTATACATATTTGAATTTCAAAATTTTGTGACAGTATAGAATTCTTAAGCATCCTGTGTATGTTTGTTAGCAAAATCCATTTTGTCAATTTTTTGCAAAATGGCGACAAGTATTAAAATTCAATCACTTATTACTCAGTAGTGTTCAATTTTGTCAAAAAGGTCTCTATACATGAAATGTTGAGAAGCCTAAAGCTCATCTAAGTAAAATATAAAAAATATATATTTTTGCTTGAAAACAAGCGATGTATCAGTTCGATCGTACCCCCATACTAGCCATTTTGAGACTTTCGGAAGAGTTAACGCTCTTAACTGCTTGGTTTCGAAGATTAAAATTTTAATTTTTAATATCGCATAGAACTAACGTGCAGCCCCTATACGTTATGTTTAAAAAAAATATATAAAATTTTTTTTCAAAATGGCGGCTATCGTAAAAATTCAAAGTGTCATAACTTTGCTAAATCAAATCCTACTGAAAAATGTCGTATGCAAAAAGTGTTTGGAATTTTATTTTGCATATAAAAGCAATTTTTAATTATTTTTTTTTTAATAAAAACCGAGTCTTACCATATATTGACCGAGACCTCGAACGAGCTTTTATGCGACTCTGCATACAGTTAACGCTCGTATGAAGCTTCTATTTAAGAAATTGACTTGAATTTTTTATACCAAATAGAGCTTTCAACTATACTTACGATACTATACAAAAAAATTAAAAATTAAAAAATAAAAGTATTTTTTTTTCAAAACACGTTTAGTGTGATGAGTCGATCGACCCACCATACATACGCTCATAAGATTTTCAATATAGTTAAGGTCAGTGTGAGCTTATTTATACATATTTGAATTTCAAAATTTTGTGACAGTATAGAATTCTTAAGCATCCTGTGTATGTTTGTTAGCAAAATCCATTTTGTCAATTTTTTGCAAAATGGCGACAAGTATTAAAATTCAATCACTTATTACTCAGTAGTGTTCAATTTTGTCAAAAAGGTCTCTATACATGAAATGTTGAGAAGCCTAAAGCTCATCTAAGTAAAATATAAAAAATATATATTTTTGCTTGAAAACAAGCGATGTATCAGTTCGATCGTACCCCCATACTAGCCATTTTGAGACTTTCGGAAGAGTTAACGCTCTTAACTGCTTGGTTTCGAAGATTAAAATTTGAATTTTTAATATCGCATAGAACTAACGTGCAGCCCCTATACGTTATGTTTAAAAAAAATATATAAAATTTTTTTTCAAAATGGCGGCTATCGTAAAAATTCAAAGTGTCATAACTTTGCTAAATCAAATCCTACTGAAAAATGTCGTATGCAAAAAGTGTTTGGAATTTTATTTTGCATATAAAAGCAATTTTTAATTATTTTTTTGTTAATAAAAACCGAGTCTTACCATATATTGACCGAGACCTCGAACGAGCTTTTATGCGACTCTGCATACAGTTAACGCTCGTATGAAGCTTCTATTTAAGAAATTGACTTGAATATTTGATACCAAATAGAGCTTTCAACTATACTTACGATACTATACAAAAAAATTAAAAATTAAAAAATAAAAGTATTTTTTTTTCAAAACACGTTTAGTGTGATGAGTCGATCGACCCACCATACATACGCTCATAAGATTTTCAATATAGTTAAGGTCAGTGTGAGCTTATTTATACATATTTGAATTTCAAAATTTTGTGACAGTATAGAATTCTTAAGCATCCTGTGTATGTTTGTTAGCAAAATCCATTTTGTCAATTTTTTGCAAAATGGCGACAAGTATTAAAATTCAATCACTTATTACTCAGTAGTGTTCAATTTTGTCATAAAGGTCTCTATACATGAAATGTTGAGAAGCCTAAAGCTCATCTAAGTAAAATATAAAAAATATATATTTTTGCTTGAAAACAAGCGATGTATCAGTTCGATCGTACCCCCATACTAGCCATTTTGAGACTTTCGGAAGAGTTAACGCTCTTAACTGCTTGGTTTCGAAGATTAAAATTTGAATTTTTAATATCGCATAGAACTAACGTGCAGCCCCTATACGTTATGTTTAAAAAAAATATATAAAATTTTTTTTCAAAATGGCGGCTATCGTAAAAATTCAAAGTGTCATAACTTTGCTAAATCAAATCCTACTAAAAAATTTCGTACGCAAAAAGTGTTTGGAATTTTATTTTGCATATAAAAGCAATTTTTAATTATTTTTTTTTTAATAAAAACCGAGTCTTACCATATATTGACCGAGACCTCGAACGAGCTTTTATGCGACTCTGCATACAGTTAACGCTCGTATGAAGCTTCTATTTAAGAAATTGACTTGAATTTTTTATACCAAATAGAGCTTTCAACTATACTTACGATACTATACAAAAAAATTAAAAATTAAAAAATAAAAGTATTTTTTTTTCAAAACACGTTTAGTGTGATGAGTCGATCGACCCACCATACATACGCTCATAAGATTTTCAATATAGTTAAGGTCAGTGTAAGCTTATTTATACATATTTGAATTTCAAAATTTTGTGACAGTATAGAATTCTTAAGCATCCTGTGTATGTTTGTTAGCAAAATCCATTTTGTCAATTTTTTGCAAAATGGCGACAAGTATTAAAATTCAATCACTTATTACTCAGTAGTGTTCAATTTTGTCAAAAAGGTCTCTATACATGAAATGTTGAGAAGCCTAAAGCTCATCTAAGTAAAATATAAAAAATATATATTTTTGCTTGAAAACAAGCGATGTATCAGTTCGATCGTACCCCCATACTAGCCATTTTGAGACTTTCGGAAGAGTTAACGCTCTTAACTGCTTGGTTTCGAAGATTAAAATTTTAATTTTTAATATCGCATAGAACTAACGTGCAGCCCCTATACGTTATGTTTAAAAAAAATATATAAATTTTTTTTTCAAAATGGCGGCTATCGTAAAAATTCAAAGTGTCATAACTTTGCTAAATCAAATCCTACTGAAAAATGTCGTATGCAAAAAGTGTTTGGAATTTTATTTTGCATATAAAAGCAATTTTTAATTATTTTTTTTTTAATAAAAACCGAGTCTTACCATATATTGACCGAGACCTCGAACGAGCTTTTATGCGACTCTGCATACAGTTAACGCTCGTATGAAGCTTCTATTTAAGAAATTGACTTGAATTTTTTATACCAAATAGAGCTTTCAACTATACTTACGATACTATACAAAAAAATTAAAAATTAAAAAATAAAAGTATTTTTTTTTCAAAACACGTTTAGTGTGATGAGTCGATCGACCCACCATACATACGCTCATAAGATTTTCAATATAGTTAAGGTCAGTGTGAGCTTATTTATACATATTTGAATTTCAAAATTTTGTGACAGTATAGAATTCTTAAGCATCCTGTGTATGTTTGTTAGCAAAATCCATTTTGTCAATTTTTTGCAAAATGGCGACAAGTATTAAAATTCAATCACTTATTACTCAGTAGTGTTCAATTTTGTCAAAAAGGTCTCTATACATGAAATGTTGAGAAGCCTAAAGCTCATCTAAGTAAAATATAAAAAATATATATTTTTGCTTGAAAACAAGCGATGTATCAGTTCGATCGTACCCCCATACTAGCCATTTTGAGACTTTCGGAAGAATTAACGCTCTTAACTGCTTGATTTCGAAGATTAAAATTTTAATTTTTAATATCGCATAGAACTAACGTGCAGCCCCTATACGTTATGTTTAAAAAAAATATATAAAATTTTTTTTCAAAATGGCGGCTATCGTAAAAATTCAAAGTGTCATAACTTTGCTAAATCAAATCCTACTGAAAAATGTCGTATGCAAAAAGTGTTTGGAATTTTATTTTGCATATAAAAGCAATTTTTAATTATTTTTTTTTTAATAAAAACCGAGTCTTACCATATATTGACCGAGACCTCGAACGAGCTTTTATGCGACTCTGCATACAGTTAACGCTCGTATGAAGCTTCTATTTAAGAAATTGACTTGAATTTTTTATACCAAATAGAGCTTTCAACTATACTTACGATACTATACAAAAAAATTAAAAATTAAAAAATAAAAGTATTTTTTTTTCAAAACACGTTTAGTGTGATGAGTCGATCGACCCACCATACATACGCTCATAAGATTTTCAATATAGTTAAGGTCAGTGTGAGCTTATTTATACATATTTGAATTTCAAAATTTTGTGACAGTATAGAATTCTTAAGCATCCTGTGTATGTTTGTTAGCAAAATCCATTTTGTCAATTTTTTGCAAAATGGCGACAAGTATTAAAATTCAATCACTTATTACTCAGTAGTGTTGAATTTTGTCAAAAAGGTCTCTATACATGAAATGTTGAGAAGCCTAAAGCTCATCTAAGTAAAATATAAAAAATATATATTTTTGCTTGAAAACAAGCGATGTATCAGTTCGATCGTACCCCCATACTAGCCATTTTGAGACTTTCGGAAGAGTTAACGCTCTTAACTGCTTGGTTTCGAAGATTAAAATTTTAATTTTTAATATCGCATAGAACTAACGTGCAGCCCCTATACGTTATGTTTAAAAAAAATATATAAAATTTTTTTTCAAAATGGCGGCTATCGTAAAAATTCAAAGTGTCATAACTTTGCTAAATCAAATCCTACTGAAAAATGTCGTATGCAAAAAGTGTTTGGAATTTTATTTTGCATATAAAAGCAATTTTTAATTATTTTTTTTTTAATAAAAACCGAGTCTTACCATATATTGACCGAGACCTCGAACGAGCTTTTATGCGACTCTGCATACAGTTAACGCTCGTATGAAGCTTCTATTTAAGAAATTGACTTGAATTTTTTATACCAAATAGAGCTTTCAACTATACTTACGATACTATACAAAAAAATTAAAAATTAAAAAATAAAAGTATTTTTTTTTCAAAACACGTTTAGTGTGATGAGTCGATCGACCCACCATACATACGCTCATAAGATTTTCAATATAGTTAAGGTCAGTGTGAGCTTATTTATACATATTTGAATTTCAAAATTTTGTGACAGTATAGAATTCTTAAGCATCCTGTGTATGTTTGTTAGCAAAATCCATTTTGTCAATTTTTTGCAAAATGGCGACAAGTATTAAAATTCAATCACTTATTACTCAGTAGTGTTCAATTTTGTCAAAAAGGTCTCTATACATGAAATGTTGAGAAGCCTAAAGCTCATCTAAGTAAAATATAAAAAATATATATTTTTGCTTGAAAACAAGCGATGTATCAGTTCGATCGTACCCCCATACTAGCCATTTTGAGACTTTCGGAAGAGTTAACGCTCTTAACTGCTTGGTTTCGAAGATTAAAATTTTAATTTTTAATATCGCATAGAACTAACGTGCAGCCCCTATACGTTATGTTTAAAAAAAATATATAAAATTTTTTTTCAAAATGGCGGCTATCGTAAAAATTCAAAGTGTCATAACTTTGCTAAATCAAATCCTACTGAAAAATGTCGTATGCAAAAAGTGTTTGGAATTTTATTTTGCATATAAAAGCAATTTTTAATTATTTTTTTTTTAATAAAAACCGAGTCTTACCATATATTGACCGAGACCTCGAACGAGCTTTTATGCGACTCTGCATACAGTTAACGCTCGTATGAAGCTTCTATTTAAGAAATTGACTTGAATTTTTTATACCAAATAGAGCTTTCAACTATACTTACGATACTATACAAAAAAATTAAAAATTAAAAAATAAAAGTATTTTTTTTTCAAAACACGTTTAGTGTGATGAGTCGATCGACCCACCATACATACGCTCATAAGATTTTCAATATAGTTAAGGTCAGTGTGAGCTTATTTATACATATTTGAATTTCAAAATTTTGTGACAGTATAAAATTCTTAAGCATCCTGTGTATGTTTGTTAGCAAAATCCATTTTGTCAATTTTTTGCAAAATGGCGACAAGTATTAAAATTCAATCACTTATTACTCAGTAGTGTTTAATTTTGTCAAAAAGGTCTCTATACATGAAATGTTGAGAAGCCTAAAGCTCATCTAAGTAAAATATAAAAAATATATATTTTTGCTTGAAAACAAGCGATGTATCAGTTCGATCGTACCCCCATACTAGCCATTTTGAGACTTTCGGAAGAGTTAACGCTCTTAACTGCTTGGTTTCGAAGATTAAAATTTGAATTTTTAATATCGCATAGAACTAACGTGCAGCCCCTATACGTTATGTTTAAAAAAAATATATAAAATTTTTTTTCAAAATGGCGGCTATCGTAAAAATTCAAAGTGTCATAACTTTGCTAAATCAAATCCTACTGAAAAATGTCGTATGCAAAAAGTGTTTGGAATTTTATTTTGCATATAAAAGCAATTTTTAATTATTTTTTTTTTAATAAAAACCGAGTCTTACCATATATTGACCGAGACCTCGAACGAGCTTTTATGCGACTCTGCATACAGTTAACGCTCGTATGAAGCTTCTATTTAAGAAATTGACTTGAATTTTTTATACCAAATAGAGCTTTCAACTATACTTACGATACTATACAAAAAAATTAAAAATTAAAAAATAAAAGTATTTTTTTTTCAAAACACGTTTAGTGTGATGAGTCGATCGACCCACCATACATACGCTCATAAGATTTTCAATATAGTTAAGGTCAGTGTAAGCTTATTTATACATATTTGAATTTCAAAATTTTGTGACAGTATAGAATTCTTAAGCATCCTGTGTATGTTTGTTAGCAAAATCCATTTTGTCAATTTTTTGCAAAATGGCGACAAGTATTAAAATTCAATCACTTATTACTCAGTAGTGTTCAATTTTGTCAAAAAGGTCTCTATACATGAAATGTTGAGAAGCCTAAAGCTCATCTAAGTAAAATATAAAAAATATATATTTTTGCTTGAAAACAAGCGATGTATCAGTTCGATCGTACCCCCATACTAGCCATTTTGAGACTTTCGGAAGAGTTAACGCTCTTAACTGCTTGGTTTCGAAGATTAAAATTTTAATTTTTAATATCGCATAGAACTAACGTGCAGCCCCTATACGTTATGTTTAAAAAAAATATATAAAATTTTTTTTCAAAATGGCGGCTATCGTGAAAATTCAAAGTGTCATAACTTTGCTAAATCAAATCCTACTGAAAAATGTCGTATGCAAAAAGTGTTTGGAATTTTATTTTGCATATAAAAGCAATTTTTAATTATTTTTTTTTTAATAAAAACCGAGTCTTACCATATATTGACCGAGACCTCGAACGAGCTTTTATGCGACTCTGCATACAGTTAACGCTCGTATGAAGCTTCTATTTAAGAAATTGACTTGAATTTTTTATACCAAATAGAGCTTTCAACTATACTTACGATACTATACAAAAAAATTAAAAATTAAAAAATAAAAGTATTTTTTTTTCAAAACACGTTTAGTGTGATGAGTCGATCGACCCACCATACATACGCTCATAAGATTTTCAATATAGTTAAGGTCAGTGTGAGCTTATTTATACATATTTGAATTTCAAAATTTTGTGACAGTATAGAATTCTTAAGCATCCTGTGTATGTTTGTTAGCAAAATCCATTTTATCAATTTTTTGCAAAATGGCGACAAGTATTAAAATTCAATCACTTATTACTCAGTAGTGTTCAATTTTGTCAAAAAGGTCTCTATACATGAAATGTTGAGAAGCCTAAAGCTCATCTAAGTAAAATATAAAAAATATATATTTTTGCTTGAAAACAAGCGATGTATCAGTTCGATCGTACCCCCATACTAGCCATTTTGAGACTTTCGGAAGAGTTAACGCTCTTAACTGCTTGGTTTCGAAGATTAAAATTTTAATTTTTAATATCGCATAGAACTAACGTGCAGCCCCTATACGTTATGTTTAAAAAAAATATATAAAATTTTTTTTCAAAATGGCGGCTATCGTAAAAATTCAAAGTGTCATAACTTTGCTAAATCAAATCCTACTGAAAAATGTCGTATGCAAAAAGTGTTTGGAATTTTATTTTGCATATAAAAGCATTTTTTAATTATTTTTTTTTTAATAAAAACCGAGTCTTACCATATATTGACCGAGACCTCGAACGAGCTTTTATGCGACTCTGCATACAGTTAACGCTCGTATGAAGCTTCTATTTAAGAAATTGACTTGAATTTTTTATACCAAATAGAGCTTTCAACTATACTTACGATACTATACAAAAAAATTAAAAATTAAAAAATAAAAGTATATTTTTTTCAAAACACGTTTAGTGTGATGAGTCGATCGACCCACCATACATACGCTCATAAGATTTTCAATATAGTTAAGGTCAGTGTGAGCTTATTTATACATATTTGAATTTCAAAATTTTGTGACAGTATAGAATTCTTAAGCATCCTGTGTATGTTTGTTAGCAAAATCCATTTTGTCAATTTTTTGCAAAATGGCGACAAGTATTAAAATTCAATCACTTATTACTCAGTAGTGTTCAATTTTGTCAAAAAGGTCTCTATACATGAAATGTTGAGAAGCCTAAAGCTCATCTAAGTAAAATATAAAAAATATATATTTTTGCTTGAAAACAAGCGATGTATCAGTTCGATCGTACCCCCATACTAGCCATTTTGAGACTTTCGGAAGAGTTAACGCTCTTAACTGCTTGGTTTCGAAGATTAAAATTTTAATTTTTAATATCGCATAGAACTAACGTGCAGCCCCTATACGTTATGTTTAAAAAAAATATATAAAATTTTTTTTCAAAATGGCGGCTATCGTAAAAATTCAAAGTGTCATAACTTTGCTAAATCAAATCCTACTGAAAAATGTCGTATGCAAAAAGTGTTTGGAATTTTATTTTGCATATAAAAGCAATTTTTAATTATTTTTTTTTTAATAAAAACCGAGTTACCATATATTGACCGAGACCTCGAACGAGCTTTTATGCGACTCTGCATACAGTTAACGCTCGTATGAAGCTTCTATTTAAGAAATTGACTTGAATTTTTTATACCAAATAGAGCTTTCAACTATACTTACGATACTATACAAAAAAATTAAAAATTAAAAAATAAAAGTATTTTTTTTTCAAAACACGTTTAGTGTGATGAGTCGATCGACCCACCATACATACGCTCATAAGATTTTCAATATAGTTAAGGTCAGTGTGAGCTTATTTATACATATTTGAATTTCAAAATTTTGTGACAGTATAGAATTCTTAAGCATCCTGTGTATGTTTGTTAGCAAAATCCATTTTGTCAATTTTTTGCAAAATGGCGACAAGTATTAAAATTCAATCACTTATTACTCAGTAGTGTTCAATTTTGTCAAAAAGGTCTCTATACATGAAATGTTGAGAAGCCTAAAGCTCATCTAAGTAAAATATAAAAAATATATATTTTTGCTTGAAAACAAGCGATGTATCAGTTCGATCGTACCCCCATACTAGCCATTTTGAGACTTTCGGAAGAGTTAACGCTCTTAACTGCTTGGTTTCGAAGATTAAAATTTGAATTTTTAATATCGCATAGAACTAACGTGCAGCCCCTATACGTTATGTTTAAAAAAAATATATAAAATTTTTTTTCAAAATGGCGGCTATCGTAAAAATTCAAAGTGTCATAACTTTGCTAAATCAAATCCTACTGAAAAATGTCGTATGCAAAAAGTGTTTGGAATTTTATTTTGCATATAAAAGCAATTTTTAATTATTTTTTTTTTAATAAAAACCGAGTCTTACCATATATTGACCGAGACCTCGAACGAGCTTTTATGCGACTCTGCATACAGTTAACGCTCGTATGAAGCTTCTATTTAAGAAATTGACTTGAATTTTTTATACCAAATAGAGCTTTCAACTATACTTACGATACTATACAAAAAAATTAAAAATTAAAAAATAAAAGTATTTTTTTTTCAAAACACGTTTAGTGTGATGAGTCGATCGACCCACCATACATACGCTCATAAGATTTTCAATATAGTTAAGGTCAGTGTGAGCTTATTTATACATATTTGAATTTCAAAATTTTGTGACAGTATAGAATTCTTAAGCATCCTGTGTATGTTTGTTAGCAAAATCCATTTTGTCAATTTTTTGCAAAATGGCGACAAGTATTAAAATTCAATCACTTATTACTCAGTAGTGTTCAATTTTGTCAAAAAGGTCTCTATACATGAAATGTTGAGAAGCCTAAAGCTCATCTAAGTAAAATATAAAAAATATATATTTTTGCTTGAAAACAAGCGATGTATCAGTTCGATCGTACCCCCATACTAGCCATTTTGAGACTTTCGGAAGAGTTAACGCTCTTAACTGCTTGGTTTCGAAGATTAAAATTTTAATTTTTAATATCGCATAGAACTAACGTGCAGCCCCTATACGTTATGTTTAAAAAAAATATATAAAATTTTTTTTCAAAATGGCGGCTATCGTAAAAATTCAAAGTGTCATAACTTTGCTAAATCAAATCCTACTGAAAAATGTCGTATGCAAAAAGTGTTTGGAATTTTATTTTGCATATAAAAGCATTTTTTAATTATTTTTTTTTTAATAAAAACCGAGTCTTACCATATATTGACCGAGACCTCGAACGAGCTTTTATGCGACTCTGCATACAGTTAACGCTCGTATGAAGCTTCTATTTAAGAAATTGACTTGAATTTTTTATACCAAATAGAGCTTTCAACTATACTTACGATACTATACAAAAAAATTAAAAATTAAAAAATAAAAGTATTTTTTTTTCAAAACACGTTTAGTGTGATGAGTCGATCGACCCACCATACATACGCTCATAAGATTTTCAATATAGTTAAGGTCAGTGTGAGCTTATTTATACATATTTGAATTTCAAAATTTTGTGACAGTATAGAATTCTTAAGCATCCTGTGTATGTTTGTTAGCAAAATCCATTTTATCAATTTTTTGCAAAATGGCGACAAGTATTAAAATTCAATCACTTATTACTCAGTAGTGTTCAATTTTGTCAAAAAGGTCTCTATACATGAAATGTTGAGAAGCCTAAAGCTCATCTAAGTAAAATATAAAAAATATATATTTTTGCTTGAAAACAAGCGATGTATCAGTTCGATCGTACCCCCATACTAGCCATTTTGAGACTTTCGGAAGAGTTAACGCTCTTAACTGCTTGGTTTCGAAGATTAAAATTTTAATTTTTAATATCGCATAGAACTAACGTGCAGCCCCTATACGTTATGTTTAAAAAAAATATATAAAATTTTTTTTCAAAATGGCGGCTATCGTAAAAATTCAAAGTGTCATAACTTTGCTAAATCAAATCCTACTGAAAAATGTCGTATGCAAAAAGTGTTTGGAATTTTATTTTGCATATAAAAGCAATTTTTAATTATTTTTTTTTTAATAAAAACCGAGTCTTACCATATATTGACCGAGACCTCGAACGAGCTTTTATGCGACTCTGCATACAGTTAACGCTCGTATGAAGCTTCTATTTAAGAAATTGACTTGAATTTTTTATACCAAATAGAGCTTTCAACTATACTTACGATACTATACAAAAAAATTAAAAATTAAAAAATAAAAGTATTTTTTTTTCAAAACACGTTTAGTGTGATGAGTCGATCGACCCACCATACATACGCTCATAAGATTTTCAATATAGTTAAGGTCAGTGTGAGCTTATTTATACATATTTGAATTTCAAAATTTTGTGACAGTATAGAATTCTTAAGCATCCTGTGTATGTTTGTTAGCAAAATCCATTTTATCAATTTTTTGCAAAATGGCGACAAGTATTAAAATTCAATCACTTATTACTCAGTAGTGTTCAATTTTGTCAAAAAGGTCTCTATACATGAAATGTTGAGAAGCCTAAAGCTCATCTAAGTAAAATATAAAAAATATATATTTTTGCTTGAAAACAAGCGATGTATCAGTTCGATCGTACCCCCATACTAGCCATTTTGAGACTTTCGGAAGAGTTAACGCTCTTAACTGCTTGGTTTCGAAGATTAAAATTTGAATTTTTAATATCGCATAGAACTAACGTGCAGCCCCTATACGTTATGTTTAAAAAAAATATATAAAATTTTTTTTCAAAATGGCGGCTATCGTAAAAATTCAAAGTGTCATAACTTTGCTAAATCAAATCCTACTGAAAAATGTCGTATGCAAAAAGTGTTTGGAATTTTATTTTGCATATAAAAGCATTTTTTAATTATTTTTTTTTTAATAAAAACCGAGTCTTACCATATATTGACCGAGACCTCGAACGAGCTTTTATGCGACTCTGCATACAGTTAACGCTCGTATGAAGCTTCTATTTAAGAAATTGACTTGAATTTTTTATACCAAATAGAGCTTTCAACTATACTTACGATACTATACAAAAAAATTAAAAATTAAAAAATAAAAGTATTTTTTTTTCAAAACACGTTTAGTGTGATGAGTCGATCGACCCACCATACATACGCTCATAAGATTTTCAATATAGTTAAGGTCAGTGTGAGCTTATTTATACATATTTGAATTTCAAAATTTTGTGACAGTATAGAATTCTTAAGCATCCTGTGTATGTTTGTTAGCAAAATCCATTTTGTCAATTTTTTGCAAAATGGCGACAAGTATTAAAATTCAATCACTTATTACTCAGTAGTGTTCAATTTTGTCAAAAAGGTCTCTATACATGAAATGTTGAGAAGCCTAAAGCTCATCTAAGTAAAATATAAAAAATATATATTTTTGCTTGAAAACAAGCGATGTATCAGTTCGATCGTACCCCCATACTAGCCATTTTGAGACTTTCGGAAGAGTTAACGCTCTTAACTGCTTGGTTTCGAAGATTAAAATTTTAATTTTTAATATCGCATAGAACTAACGTGCAGCCCCTATACGTTATGTTTAAAAAAAATATATAAAATTTTTTTTCAAAATGGCGGCTATCGTAAAAATTCAAAGTGTCATAACTTTGCTAAATCAAATCCTACTGAAAAATGTCGTATGCAAAAAGTGTTTGGAATTTTATTTTGCATATAAAAGCAATTTTTAATTATTTTTTTTTTTCAAAAACCGAGTCTTACCATATATTGACCGAGACCTCGAACGAGCTTTTATGCGACTCTGCATACAGTTAACGCTCGTATGAAGCTTCTATTTAAGAAATTGACTTGAATTTTTTATAACAAATAGAGCTTTCAACTATACTTACGATACTATACAAAAAAATTAAAAATTAAAAAATAAAAGTATTTTTTTTTCAAAACACGTTTAGTGTGATGAGTCGATCGACCCACCATACATACGCTCATAAGATTTTCAATATAGTTAAGGTCAGTGTGAGCTTATTTATACATATTTGAATTTCAAAATTTTGTGACAGTATAGAATTCTTAAGCATCCTGTGTATGTTTGTTAGCAAAATCCATTTTGTCAATTTTTTGCAAAATGGCGACAAGTATTAAAATTCAATCACTTATTACTCAGTAGTGTTCAATTTTGTCAAAAAGGTCTCTATACATGAAATGTTGAGAAGCCTAAAGCTCATCTAAGTAAAATATAAAAAATATATATTTTTGCTTGAAAACAAGCGATGTATCAGTTCGATCGTACCCCCATACTAGCCATTTTGAGACTTTCGGAAGAGTTAACGCTCTTAACTGCTTGGTTTCGAAGATTAAAATTTTAATTTTTAATATCGCATAGAACTAACGTGCAGCCCCTATACGTTATGTTTAAAAAAAATATATAAAATTTTTTTTCAAAATGGCGGCTATCGTGAAAATTCAAAGTGTCATAACTTTGCTAAATCAAATCCTACTGAAAAATGTCGTATGCAAAAAGTGTTTGGAATTTTATTTTGCATATAAAAGCAATTTTTAATTATTTTTTTTTTAATAAAAACCGAGTCTTACCATATATTGACCGAGACCTCGAACGAGCTTTTATGCGACTCTGCATACAGTTAACGCTCGTATGAAGCTTCTATTTAAGAAATTGACTTGAATTTTTTATACCAAATAGAGCTTTCAACTATACTTACGATACTATACAAAAAAATTAAAAATTAAAAAATAAAAGTATTTTTTTTTCAAAACACGATTAGTGTGATGAGTCGATCGACCCACCATACATACGCTCATAAGATTTTCAATATAGTTAAGGTCAGTGTGAGCTTATTTATACATATTTGAATTTCAAAATTTTGTGACAGTATAGAATTCTTAAGCATCCTGTGTATGTTTGTTAGCAAAATCCATTTTATCAATTTTTTGCAAAATGGCGACAAGTATTAAAATTCAATCACTTATTACTCAGTAGTGTTCAATTTTGTCAAAAAGGTCTCTATACATGAAATGTTGAGAAGCCTAAAGCTCATCTAAGTAAAATATAAAAAATATATATTTTTGCTTGAAAACAAGCGATGTATCAGTTCGATCGTACCCCCATACTAGCCATTTTGAGACTTTCGGAAGAGTTAACGCTCTTAACTGCTTGGTTTCGAAGATTAAAATTTTAATTTTTAATATCGCATAGAACTAACGTGCAGCCCCTATACGTTATGTTTAAAAAAAATATATAAAATTTTTTTTCAAAATGGCGGCTATCGTAAAAATTCAAAGTGTCATAACTTTGCTAAATCAAATCCTACTGAAAAATGTCGTATGCAAAAAGTGTTTGGAATTTTATTTTGCATATAAAAGCAATTTTTAATTATTTTTTTGTTAATAAAAACCGAGTCTTACCATATATTGACCGAGACCTCGAACGAGCTTTTATGCGACTCTGCATACAGTTAACGCTCGTATGAAGCTTCTATTTAAGAAATTGACTTGAATTTTTTATACCAAATAGAGCTTTCAACTATACTTACGATACTATACAAAAAAATTAAAAATTAAAAAATAAAAGTATTTTTTTTTCAAAACACGTTTAGTGTGATGAGTCGATCGACCCACCATACATACGCTCATAAGATTTTCAATATAGTTAAGGTCAGTGTGAGCTTATTTATATATATTTGAATTTCAAAATTTTGTGACAGTATAGAATTCTTAAGCATCCTGTGTATGTTTGTTAGCAAAATCCATTTTGTCAATTTTTTGCAAAATAACGACAAGTATTAAAATTCAATCACTTATTACTCAGTAGTGTTCAATTTTGTCAAAAAGGTCTCTATACATGAAATGTTGAGAAGCCTAAAGCTCATCTAAGTAAAATATAAAAAATATATATTTTTGCTTGAAAACAAGCGATGTATCAGTTCGATCGTACCCCCATACTAGCCATTTTGAGACTTTCGGAAGAGTTAACGCTCTTAACTGCTTGGTTTCGAAGATTAAAATTTTAATTTTTAATATCGCATAGAACTAACGTGCAGCCCCTATACGTTATGTTTAAAAAAAATATATAAAATTTTTTTTCAAAATGGCGGCTATCGTAAAAATTCAAAGTGTCATAACTTTGCTAAATCAAATCCTACTGAAAAATGTCGTATGCAAAAAGTGTTTGGAATTTTATTTTGCATATAAAAGCAATTTTTAATTATTTTTTTTTTAATAAAAACCGAGTCTTACCATATATTGACCGAGACCTCGAACGAGCTTTTATGCGACTCTGCATACAGTTAACGCTCGTATGAAGCTTCTATTTAAGAAATTGACTTGAATTTTTTATACCAAATAGAGCTTTCAACTATACTTACGATACTATACAAAAAAATTAAAAATTAAAAAATAAAAGTATTTTTTTTTCAAAACACGTTTAGTGTGATGAGTCGATCGACCCACCATACATACGCTCATAAGATTTTCAATATAGTTAAGGTCAGTGTGAGCTTATTTATACATATTTGAATTTCAAAATTTTGTGACAGTATAGAATTCTTAAGCATCCTGTGTATGTTTGTTAGCAAAATCCATTTTGTCAATTTTTTGCAAAATGGCGACAAGTATTAAAATTCAATCACTTATTACTCAGTAGTGTTCAATTTTGTCAAAAAGGTCTCTATACATGAAATGTTGAGAAGCCTAAAGCTCATCTAAGTAAAATATAAAAAATATATATTTTTGCTTGAAAACAAGCGATGTATCAGTTCGATCGTACCCCCATACTAGCCATTTTGAGACTTTCGGAAGAGTTAACGCTCTTAACTGCTTGGTTTCGAAGATTAAAATTTTAATTTTTAATATCGCATAGAACTAACGTGCAGCCCCTATACGTTATGTTTAAAAAAAATATATAAAATTTTTTTTCAAAATGGCGGCTATCGTAAAAATTCAAAGTGTCATAACTTTGCTAAATCAAATCCTACTGAAAAATGTCGTATGCAAAAAGTGTTTGGAATTTTATTTTGCATATAAAAGCAATTTTTAATTATTTTTTTTTTAATAAAAACCGAGTCTTACCATATATTGACCGAGACCTCGAACGAGCTTTTATGCGACTCTGCATACAGTTAACGCTCGTATGAAGCTTCTATTTAAGAAATTGACTTGAATTTTTTATACCAAATAGAGCTTTCAACTATACTTACGATACTATACAAAAAAATTAAAAATTAAAAAATAAAAGTATTTTTTTTTCAAAACACGTTTAGTGTGATGAGTCGATCGACCCACCATACATACGCTCATAAGATTTTCAATATAGTTAAGGTCAGTGTAAGCTTATTTATACATATTTGAATTTCAAAATTTTGTGACAGTATAGAATTCTTAAGCATCCTGTGTATGTTTGTTAGCAAAATCCATTTTGTCAATTTTTTGCAAAATGGCGACAAGTATTAAAATTCAATCACTTATTACTCAGTAGTGTTTAATTTTGTCAAAAAGGTCTCTATACATGAAATGTTGAGAAGCCTAAAGCTCATCTAAGTAAAATATAAAAAATATATATTTTTGCTTGAAAACAAGCGATGTATCAGTTCGATCGTACCCCCATACTAGCCATTTTGAGACTTTCGGAAGAGTTAACGCTCTTAACTGCTTGGTTTCGAAGATTAAAATTTTAATTTTTAATATCGCATAGAACTAACGTGCAGCCCCTATACGTTATGTTTAAAAAAAATATATAAATTTTTTTTTCAAAATGGCGGCTATCGTAAAAATTCAAAGTGTCATAACTTTGCTAAATCAAATCCTACTGAAAAATGTCGTATGCAAAAAGTGTTCGGAATTTTATTTTGCATATAAAAGCAATTTTTAATTATTTTTTTCTTAATAAAAACCGAGTCTTACCATATATTGACCGAGACCTCGAACGAGCTTTTATGCGACTCTGCATACAGTTAACGCTCGTATGAAGCTTCTATTTAAGAAATTGACTTGAATTTTTTATAACAAATAGAGCTTTCAACTATACTTACGATACTATACAAAAAAATTAAAAATTAAAAAATAAAAGTATTTTTTTTTCAAAACACGTTTAGTGTGATGAGTCGATCGACCCACCATACATACGCTCATAAGATTTTCAATATAGTTAAGGTCAGTGTGAGCTTATTTATACATATTTGAATTTCAAAATTTTGTGACAGTATAGAATTCTTAAGCATCCTGTGTATGTTTGTTAGCAAAATCCATTTTGTCAATTTTTTGCAAAATGGCGACAAGTATTAAAATTCAATCACTTATTACTCAGTAGTGTTCAATTTTGTCAAAAAGGTCTCTATACATGAAATGTTGAGAAGCCTAAAGCTCATCTAAGTAAAATATAAAAAATATATATTTTTGCTTGAAAACAAGCGATGTATCAGTTCGATCGTACCCCCATACTAGCCATTTTGAGACTTTCGGAAGAATTAACGCTCTTAACTGCTTGATTTCGAAGATTAAAATTTTAATTTTTAATATCGCATAGAACTAACGTGCAGCCCCTATACGTTATGTTTAAAAAAAATATATTAAATTTTTTTTCAAAATGGCGGCTATCGTAAAAATTCAAAGTGTCATAACTTTGCTAAATCAAATCCTACTGAAAAATGTCGTATGCAAAAAGTGTTCGGAATTTTATTTTGCATATAAAAGCAATTTTTAATTATTTTTTTCTTAATAAAAACCGAGTCTTACCATATATTGACCGAGACCTCGAACGAGCTTTTATGCGACTCTGCATACAGTTAACGCTCGTATGAAGCTTCTATTTAAGAAATTGACTTGAATTTTTTATACCAAATAGAGCTTTCAACTATACTTACGATACTATACAAAAAAATTAAAAATTAAAAAATAAAAGTATTTTTTTTTCAAAACACGTTTAGTGTGATGAGTCGATCGACCCACCATACATACGCTCATAAGATTTTCAATATAGTTAAGGTCAGTGTGAGCTTATTTATACATATTTGAATTTCAAAATTTTGTGACAGTATAGAATTCTTAAGCATCCTGTGTATGTTTGTTAGCAAAATCCATTTTGTCAATTTTTTGCAAAATGGCGACAAGTATTAAAATTCAATCACTTATTACTCAGTAGTGTTCAATTTTGTCATAAAGGTCTCTATACATGAAATGTTGAGAAGCCTAAAGCTCATCTAAGTAAAATATAAAAAATATATATTTTTGCTTGAAAACAAGCGATGTATCAGTTCGATCGTACCCCCATACTAACCATTTTGAGACTTTCGGAAGAGTTAACGCTCTTAACTGCTTGGTTTCGAAGATTAAAATTTTAATTTTTAATATCGCATAGAACTAACGTGCAGCCCCTATACGTTATGTTTAAAAAAAATATATAAAATTTTTTTTCAAAATGGCGGCTATCGTAAAAATTCAAAGTGTCATAACTTTGCTAAATCAAATCCTACTGAAAAATGTCGTATGCAAAAAGTGTTCGGAATTTTATTTTGCATATAAAAGCAATTTTTAATTATTTTTTTCTTAATAAAAACCGAGTCTTACCATATATTGACCGAGACCTCGAACGAGCTTTTATGCGACTCTGCATACAGTTAACGCTCGTATGAAGCTTCTATTTAAGAAATTGACTTGAATTTTTTATAACAAATAGAGCTTTCAACTATACTTACGATACTATACAAAAAAATTAAAAATTAAAAAATAAAAGTATTTTTTTTTCAAAACACGTTTAGTGTGATGAGTCGATCGACCCACCATACATACGCTCATAAGATTTTCAATATAGTTAAGGTCAGTGTGAGCTTATTTATACATATTTGAATTTCAAAATTTTGTGACAGTATAGAATTCTTAAGCATCCTGTGTATGTTTGTTAGCAAAATCCATTTTGTCAATTTTTTGCAAAATGGCGACAAGTATTAAAATTCAATCACTTATTACTCAGTAGTGTTCAATTTTGTCAAAAAGGTCTCTATACATGAAATGTTGAGAAGCCTAAAGCTCATCTAAGTAAAATATAAAAAATATATATTTTTGCTTGAAAACAAGCGATGTATCAGTTCGATCGTACCCCCATACTAGCCATTTTGAGACTTTCGGAAGAATTAACGCTCTTAACTGCTTGATTTCGAAGATTAAAATTTTAATTTTTAATATCGCATAGAACTAACGTGCAGCCCCTATACGTTATGTTTAAAAAAAATATATTAAATTTTTTTTCAAAATGGCGGCTATCGTAAAAATTCAAAGTGTCATAACTTTGCTAAATCAAATCCTACTGAAAAATGTCGTATGCAAAAAGTGTTCGGAATTTTATTTTGCATATAAAAGCAATTTTTAATTATTTTTTTCTTAATAAAAACCGAGTCTTACCATATATTGACCGAGACCTCGAACGAGCTTTTATGCGACTCTGCATACAGTTAACGCTCGTATGAAGCTTCTATTTAAGAAATTGACTTGAATTTTTTATAACAAATACAGCTTTCAACTATACTTACGATACTATACAAAAAAATTAAAAATTAAAAAATAAAAGTATTTTTTTTTCAAAACACGTTTAGTGTGATGAGTCGATCGACCCACCATACATACGCTCATAAGATTTTCAATATAGTTAAGGTCAGTGTGAGCTTATTTATACATATTTGAATTTCAAAATTTTGTGACAGTATAGAATTCTTAAGCATCCTGTGTATGTTTGTTAGCAAAATCCATTTTGTCAATTTTTTGCAAAATAACGACAAGTATTAAAATTCAATCACTTATTACTCAGTAGTGTTCAATTTTGTCAAAAAGGTCTCTATACATGAAATGTTGAGAAGCCTAAAGCTCATCTAAGTAAAATATAAAAAATATATATTTTTGCTTGAAAACAAGCGATGTATCAGTTCGATCGTACCCCCATACTAGCCATTTTGAGACTTTCGGAAGAGTTAACGCTCTTAACTGCTTGGTTTCGAAGATTAAAATTTTAATTTTTAATATCGCATAGAACTAACGTGCAGCCCCTATACGTTATGTTTAAAAAAAATATATAAAATTTTTTTTCAAAATGGCGGCTATCGTGAAAATTCAAAGTGTCATAACTTTGCTAAATCAAATCCTACTAAAAAATGTCGTATGCAAAAAGTGTTTGGAATTTTATTTTGCATATAAAAGCAATTTTTAATTATTTATTTTTAATAAAAACCGAGTCTTACCATATATTGACCGAGACCTCGAACGAGCTTTTATGCGACTCTGCATACAGTTAACGCTCGTATGAAGCTTCTATTTAAGAAATTGACTTGAATTTTTTATACCAAATAGAGCTTTCAACTATACTTACGATACTATACAAAAAAATTAAAAATTAAAAAATAAAAGTATTTTTTTTTCAAAACACGTTTAGTGTGATGAGTCGATCGACCCACCATACATACGCTCATAAGATTTTCAATATAGTTAAGGTCAGTGTGAGCTTATTTATACATATTTGAATTTCAAAATTTTGTGACAGTATAGAATTCTTAAGCATCCTGTGTATGTTTGTTAGCAAAATCCATTTTGTCAATTTTTTGCAAAATAACGACAAGTATTAAAATTCAATCACTTATTACTCAGTAGTGTTCAATTTTGTCAAAAAGGTCTCTATACATGAAATGTTGAGAAGCCTAAAGCTCATCTAAGTAAAATATAAAAAATATATATTTTTGCTTGAAAACAAGCGATGTATCAGTTCGATCGTACCCCCATACTAGCCATTTTGAGACTTTCGGAAGAGTTAACGCTCTTAACTGCTTGGTTTCGAAGATTAAAATTTTAATTTTTAATATCGCATAGAACTAACGTGCAGCCCCTATACGTTATGTTTAAAAAAAATATATAAAATTTTTTTTCAAAATGGCGGCTATCGTAAAAATTCAAAGTGTCATAACTTTGCTAAATCAAATCCTACTGAAAAATGTCGTATGCAAAAAGTGTTTGGAATTTTATTTTGCATATAAAAGCATTTTTTAATTATTTTTTTTTTAATAAAAACCGAGTCTTACCATATATTGACCGAGACCTCGAACGAGCTTTTATGCGACTCTGCATACAGTTAACGCTCGTATGAAGCTTCTATTTAAGAAATTGACTTGAATTTTTTATACCAAATAGAGCTTTCAACTATACTTACGATACTATACAAAAAAATTAAAAATTAAAAAATAAAAGTATTTTTTTTTCAAAACACGTTTAGTGTGATGAGTCGATCGACCCACCATACATACGCTCATAAGATTTTCAATATAGTTAAGGTCAGTGTGAGCTTATTTATACATATTTGAATTTCAAAATTTTGTGACAGTATAGAATTCTTAAGCATCCTGTGTATGTTTGTTAGCAAAATCCATTTTGTCAATTTTTTGCAAAATAACGACAAGTATTAAAATTCAATCACTTATTACTCAGTAGTGTTCAATTTTGTCAAAAAGGTCTCTATACATGAAATGTTGAGAAGCCTAAAGCTCATCTAAGTAAAATATAAAAAATATATATTTTTGCTTGAAAACAAGCGATGTATCAGTTCGATCGTACCCCCATACTAGCCATTTTGAGACTTTCGGAAGAGTTAACGCTCTTAACTGCTTGGTTTCGAAGATTAAAATTTTAATTTTTAATATCGCATAGAACTAACGTGCAGCCCCTATACGTTATGTTTAAAAAAAATATATAAAATTTTTTTTCAAAATGGCGGCTATCGTAAAAATTCAAAGTGTCATAACTTTGCTAAATCAAATCCTACTGAAAAATGTCGGATGCAAAAAGTGTTTGGAATTTTATTTTGCATATAAAAGCAATTTTTAATTATTTTTTTTTTAATAAAAACCGAGTCTTACCATATATTGACCGAGACCTCGAACGAGCTTTTATGCGACTCTGCATACAGTTAACGCTCGTATGAAGCTTCTATTTAAGAAATTGACTTGAATTTTTTATACCAAATAGAGCTTTCAACTATACTTACGATACTATACAAAAAAATTAAAAATTAAAAAATAAAAGTATTTTTTTTTCAAAACACGTTTAGTGTGATGAGTCGATCGACCCACCATACATACGCTCATAAGATTTTCAATATAGTTAAGGTCAGTGTGAGCTTATTTATACATATTTGAATTTCAAAATTTTGTGACAGTATAGAATTCTTAAGCATCCTGTGTATGTTTGTTAGCAAAATCCATTTTGTCAATTTTTTGCAAAATGGCGACAAGTATTAAAATTCAATCACTTATTACTCAGTAGTGTTCAATTTTGTCAAAAAGGTCTCTATACATGAAATGTTGAGAAGCCTAAAGCTCATCTAAGTAAAATATAAAAAATATATATTTTTGCTTGAAAACAAGCGATGTATCAGTTCGATCGTACCCCCATACTAGCCATTTTGAGACTTTCGGAAGAGTTAACGCTCTTAACTGCTTGGTTTCGAAGATTAAAATTTTAATTTTTAATATCGCATAGAACTAACGTGCAGCCCCTATACGTTATGTTTAAAAAAAATATATAAATTTTTTTTTCAAAATGGCGGCTATCGTAAAAATTCAAAGTGTCATAACTTTGCTAAATCAAATCCTACTGAAAAATGTCGTATGCAAAAAGTGTTTGGAATTTTATTTTGCATATAAAAGCAATTTTTAATTATTTTTTTTTTAATAAAAACCGAGTCTTACCATATATTGACCGAGACCTCGAACGAGCTTTTATGCGACTCTGCATACAGTTAACGCTCGTATGAAGCTTCTATTTAAGAAATTGACTTGAATTTTTTATACCAAATAGAGCTTTCAACTATACTTACGATACTATACAAAAAAATTAAAAATTAAAAAATAAAAGTATTTTTTTTTCAAAACACGTTTAGTGTGATGAGTCGATCGACCCACCATACATACGCTCATAAGATTTTCAATATAGTTAAGGTCAGTGTGAGCTTATTTATACATATTTGAATTTCAAAATTTTGTGACAGTATAGAATTCTTAAGCATCCTGTGTATGTTTGTTAGCAAAATCCATTTTGTCAATTTTTTGCAAAATGGCGACAAGTATTAAAATTCAATCTCTTATTACTCAGTAGTGTTCAATTTTGTCAAAAAGGTCTCTATACATGAAATGTTGAGAAGCCTAAAGCTCATCTAAGTAAAATATAAAAAATATATATTTTTGCTTGAAAACAAGCGATGTATCAGTTCGATCGTACCCCCATACTAGCCATTTTGAGACTTTCGGAAGAGTTAACGCTCTTAACTGCTTGGTTTCGAAGATTAAAATTTTAATTTTTAATATCGCATAGAACTAACGTGCAGCCCCTATACGTTATGTTTAAAAAAAATATATAAAATTTTTTTTCAAAATGGCGGCTATCGTGAAAATTCAAAGTGTCATAACTTTGCTAAATCAAATCCTACTGAAAAATGTCGTATGCAAAAAGTGTTTGGAATTTTATTTTGCATATAAAAGCAATTTTTAATTATTTTTTTTTTAATAAAAACCGAGTCTTACCATATATTGACCGAGACCTCGAACGAGCTTTTATGCGACTCTGCATACAGTTAACGCTCGTATGAAGCTTCTATTTAAGAAATTGACTTGAATTTTTTATACCAAATAGAGCTTTCAACTATACTTACGATACTATACAAAAAAATTAAAAATTAAAAAATAAAAGTATTTTTTTTTCAAAACACGTTTAGTGTGATGAGTCGATCGACCCACCATACATACGCTCATAAGATTTTCAATATAGTTAAGGTCAGTGTGAGCTTATTTATACATATTTGAATTTCAAAATTTTGTGACAGTATAGAATTCTTAAGCATCCTGTGTATGTTTGTTAGCAAAATCCATTTTGTCAATTTTTTGCAAAATGGCGACAAGTATTAAAATTCAATCACTTATTACTCAGTAGTGTTCAATTTTGTCAAAAAGGTCTCTATACATGAAATGTTGAGAAGCCTAAAGCTCATCTAAGTAAAATATAAAAAATATATATTTTTGCTTGAAAACAAGCGATGTATCAGTTCGATCGTACCCCCATACTAGCCATTTTGAGACTTTCGGAAGAGTTAACGCTCTTAACTGCTTGGTTTCGAAGATTAAAATTTTAATTTTTAATATCGCATAGAACTAACGTGCAGCCCCTATACGTTATGTTTAAAAAAAATATATAAAATTTTTTTTCAAAATGGCGGCTATCGTAAAAATTCAAAGTGTCATAACTTTGCTAAATCAAATCCTACTGAAAAATGTCGTATGCAAAAAGTGTTTGGAATTTTATTTTGCATATAAAAGCAATTTTTAATTATTTTTTTTTTAATAAAAACCGAGTCTTACCATATATTGACCGAGACCTCGAACGAGCTTTTATGCGACTCTGCATACAGTTAACGCTCGTATGAAGCTTCTATTTAAGAAATTGACTTGAATTTTTTATACCAAATAGAGCTTTCAACTATACTTACGATACTATACAAAAAAATTAAAAATTAAAAAATAAAAGTATTTTTTTTTCAAAACACGTTTAGTGTGATGAGTCGATCGACCCACCATACATACGCTCATAAGATTTTCAATATAGTTAAGGTCAGTGTGAGCTTATTTATACATATTTGAATTTCAAAATTTTGTGACAGTATAGAATTCTTAAGCATCCTGTGTATGTTTGTTAGCAAAATCCATTTTGTCAATTTTTTGCAAAATGGCGACAAGTATTAAAATTCAATCACTTATTACTCAGTAGTGTTCAATTTTGTCAAAAAGGTCTCTATACATGAAATGTTGAGAAGCCTAAAGCTCATCTAAGTAAAATATAAAAAATATATATTTTTGCTTGAAAACAAGCGATGTATCAGTTCGATCGTACCCCCATACTAGCCATTTTGAGACTTTCGGAAGAGTTAACGCTCTTAACTGCTTGGTTTCGAAGATTAAAATTTTAATTTTTAATATCGCATAGAACTAACGTGCAGCCCCTATACGTTATGTTTAAAAAAAATATATAAAATTTTTTTTCAAAATGGCGGCTATCGTGAAAATTCAAAGTGTCATAACTTTGCTAAATCAAATCCTACTAAAAAATGTCGTATGCAAAAAGTGTTTGGAATTTTATTTTGCATATAAAAGCAATTTTTAATTATTTTTTTTTTAATAAAAACCGAGTCTTACCATATATTGACCGAGACCTCGAACGAGCTTTTATGCGACTCTGCATACAGTTAACGCTCGTATGAAGCTTCTATTTAAGAAATTGACTTGAATTTTTTATACCAAATAGAGCTTTCAACTATACTTCCGATACTATACAAAAAAATTAAAAATTAAAAAATAAAAGTATTTTTTTTTCAAAACACGTTTAGTGTGATGAGTCGATCGACCCACCATACATACGCTCATAAGATTTTCAATATAGTTAAGGTCAGTGTGAGCTTATTTATACATATTTGAATTTCAAAATTTTGTGACAGTATAGAATTCTTAAGCATCCTGTGTATGTTTGTTAGCAAAATCCATTTTGTCAATTTTTTGCAAAATGGCGACAAGTATTAAAATTCAATCACTTATTACTCAGTAGTGTTCAATTTTGTCAAAAAGGTCTCTATACATGAAATGTTGAGAAGCCTAAAGCTCATCTAAGTAAAATATAAAAAATATATATTTTTGCTTGAAAACAAGCGATGTATCAGTTCGATCGTACCCCCATACTAGCCATTTTGAGACTTTCGGAAGAGTTAACGCTCTTAACTGCTTGGTTTCGAAGATTAAAATTTTAATTTTTAATATCGCATAGAACTAACGTGCAGCCCCTATACGTTATGTTTAAAAAAAATATATAATTTTTTTTCTCAAAATGGCGGCTATCGTAAAAATTCAAAGTGTCATAACTTTGCTAAATCAAATCCTACTGAAAAATGTCGTATGCAAAAAGTGTTCGGAATTTTATTTTGCATATAAAAGCAATTTTTAATTATTTTTTTCTTAATAAAAACCGAGTCTTACCATATATTGACCGAGACCTCGAACGAGCTTTTATGCGACTCTGCATACAGTTAACGCTCGTATGAAGCTTCTATTTAAGAAATTGACTTGAATTTTTTATAACAAATACAGCTTTCAACTATACTTACGATACTATACAAAAAAATTAAAAATTAAAAAATAAAAGTATTTTTTTTTCAAAACACGTTTAGTGTGATGAGTCGATCGACCCACCATACATACGCTCATAAGATTTTCAATATAGTTAAGGTCAGTGTGAGCTTATTTATACATATTTGAATTTCAAAATTTTGTGACAGTATAGAATTCTTAAGCATCCTGTGTATGTTTGTTAGCAAAATCCATTTTGTCAATTTTTTGCAAAATAACGACAAGTATTAAAATTCAATCACTTATTACTCAGTAGTGTTCAATTTTGTCAAAAAGGTCTCTATACATGAAATGTTGAGAAGCCTAAAGCTCATCTAAGTAAAATATAAAAAATATATATTTTTGCTTGAAAACAAGCGATGTATCAGTTCGATCGTACCCCCATACTAGCCATTTTGAGACTTTCGGAAGAGTTAACGCTCTTAACTGCTTGGTTTCGAAGATTAAAATTTTAATTTTTAATATCGCATAGAACTAACGTGCAGCCCCTATACGTTATGTTTAAAAAAAATATATAAAATTTTTTTTCAAAATGGCGGCTATCGTGAAAATTCAAAGTGTCATAACTTTGCTAAATCAAATCCTACTAAAAAATGTCGTATGCAAAAAGTGTTTGGAATTTTATTTTGCATATAAAAGCAATTTTTAATTATTTATTTTTAATAAAAACCGAGTCTTACCATATATTGACCGAGACCTCGAACGAGCTTTTATGCGACTCTGCATACAGTTAACGCTCGTATGAAGCTTCTATTTAAGAAATTGACTTGAATTTTTTATACCAAATAGAGCTTTCAACTATACTTACGATACTATACAAAAAAATTAAAAATTAAAAAATAAAAGTATTTTTTTTTCAAAACACGTTTAGTGTGATGAGTCGATCGACCCACCATACATACGCTCATAAGATTTTCAATATAGTTAAGGTCAGTGTGAGCTTATTTATACATATTTGAATTTCAAAATTTTGTGACAGTATAGAATTCTTAAGCATCCTGTGTATGTTTGTTAGCAAAATCCATTTTGTCAATTTTTTGCAAAATGGCGACAAGTATTAAAATTCAATCACTTATTACTCAGTAGTGTTCAATTTTGTCAAAAAGGTCTCTATACATGAAATGTTGAGAAGCCTAAAGCTCATCTAAGTAAAATATAAAAAATATATATTTTTGCTTGAAAACAAGCGATGTATCAGTTCGATCGTACCCCCATACTAGCCATTTTGAGACTTTCGGAAGAGTTAACGCTCTTAACTGCTTGGTTTCGAAGATTAAAATTTTAATTTTTAATATCGCATAGAACTAACGTGCAGCCCCTATACGTTATGTTTAAAAAAAATATATAAATTTTTTTTTCAAAATGGCGGCTATCGTAAAAATTCAAAGTGTCATAACTTTGCTAAATCAAATCCTACTGAAAAAAGTTCGTATGCAAAAAGTGTTCGGAATTTTATTTTGCATATAAAAGCAATTTTTAATTATTTTTTTCTTAATAAAAACCGAGTCTTACCATATATTGACCGAGACCTCGAACGAGCTTTTATGCGACTCTGCATACAGTTAACGCTCGTATGAAGCTTTTATTTAAGAAATTGACTTGAATTGTTTATAACAAATAGAGCTTTCAACTATACTTACGATACTATACAAAAAAATTAAAAATTAAAAAATAAAAGTATTTTTTTTTCAAAACACGTTTAGTGTGATGAGTCGATCGACCCACCATACATACGCTCATAAGATTTTCAATATAGTTAAGGTCAGTGTGAGCTTATTTATACATATTTGAATTTCAAAATTTTGTGACAGTATAGAATTCTTAAGCATCCTGTGTATGTTTGTTAGCAAAATCCATTTTGTCAATTTTTTGCAAAATGGCGACAAGTATTAAAATTCAATCACTTATTACTCAGTAGTGTTCAATTTTGTCAAAAAGGTCTCTATACATGAAATGTTGAGAAGCCTAAAGCTCATCTAAGTAAAATATAAAAAATATATATTTTTGCTTGAAAACAAGCGATGTATCAGTTCGATCGTACCCCCATACTAGCCATTTTGAGACTTTCGGAAGAGTTAACGCTCTTAACTGCTTGGTTTCGAAGATTAAAATTTTAATTTTTAATATCGCATAGAACTAACGTGCAGCCCCTATACGTTATGTTTAAAAAAAATATATAAAATTTTTTTTCAAAATGGCGGCTATCGTAAAAATTCAAAGTGTCATAACTTTGCTAAATCAAATCCCACTGAAAAATGTCGTATGCAAAAAGTGTTTGGAATTTTATTTTGCATATAAAAGCAATTTTTAATTATTTTTTTTTTAATAAAAACCGAGTCTTACCATATATTGACCGAGACCTCGAACGAGCTTTTATGCGACTCTGCATACAGTTAACGCTCGTATGAAGCTTCTATTTAAGAAATTGACTTGAATTTTTTATACCAAATAGAGCTTTCAACTATACTTACGATACTATACAAAAAAATTAAAAATTAAAAAATAAAAGTATTTTTTTTTCAAAACACGTTTAGTGTGATGAGTCGATCGACCCACCATACATACGCTCATAAGATTTTCAATATAGTTAAGGTCAGTGTGAGCTTATTTATACATATTTGAATTTCAAAATTTTGTGACAGTATAGAATTCTTAAGCATCCTGTGTATGTTTGTTAGCAAAATCCATTTTGTCAATTTTTTGCAAAATGGCGACAAGTATTAAAATTCAATCACTTATTACTCAGTAGTGTTCAATTTTGTCAAAAAGGTCTCTATACATGAAATGTTGAGAAGCCTAAAGCTCATCTAAGTAAAATATAAAAAATATATATTTTTGCTTGAAAACAAGCGATGTATCAGTTCGATCGTACCCCCATACTAGCCATTTTGAGACTTTCGGAAGAGTTAACGCTCTTAACTGCTTGGTTTCGAAGATTAAAATTTTAATTTTTAATATCGCATAGAACTAACGTGCAGCCCCTATACGTTATGTTTAAAAAAAATATATAAAATTTTTTTTCAAAATGGCGGCTATCGTAAAAATTCAAAGTGTCATAACTTTGCTAAATCAAATCCTACTGAAAAATGTCGGATGCAAAAAGTGTTTGGAATTTTATTTTGCATATAAAAGCAATTTTTAATTATTTTTTTTTTAATAAAAACCGAGTCTTACCATATATTGACCGAGACCTCGAACGAGCTTTTATGCGACTCTGCATACAGTTAACGCTCGTATGAAGCTTCTATTTAAGAAATTGACTTGAATTTTTTATACCAAATAGAGCTTTCAACTATACTTACGATACTATACAAAAAAATTAAAAATTAAAAAATAAAAGTATTTTTTTTTCAAAACACGTTTAGTGTGATGAGTCGATCGACCCACCATACATACGCTCATAAGATTTTCAATATAGTTAAGGTCAGTGTGAGCTTATTTATACATATTTGAATTTCAAAATTTTGTGACAGTATAGAATTCTTAAGCATCCTGTGTATGTTTGTTAACAAAATCCATTTTGTCAATTTTTTGCAAAATGGCGACAAGTATTAAAATTCAATCACTTATTACTCAGTAGTGTTCAATTTTGTCAAAAAGGTCTCTATACATAAAATGTTGAGAAGCCTAAAGCTCATCTAAGTAAAATATAAAAAATATATATTTTTGCTTGAAAACAAGCGATGTATCAGTTCGATCGTACCCCCATACTAGCCATTTTGAGACTTTCGGAAGAGTTAACGCTCTTAACTGCTTGGTTTCGAAGATTAAAATTTTAATTTTTAATATCGCATAGAACTAACGTGCAGCCCCTATACGTTATGTTTAAAAAAAATATATAAAATTTTTTTTCAAAATGGCGGCTATCGTAAAAATTCAAAGTGTCATAACTTTGCTAAATCAAATCCTACTGAAAAATGTCGTATGCAAAAAGTGTTTGGAATTTTATTTTGCATATAAAAGCAATTTCTAATTATTTTTTTTTTAATAAAAACCGAGTCCCACCATATATTGACCGAGACCTCGAACGAGCTTTTATGCGACTCTGCATACAGTTAACGCTCGTATGAAGCTTCTATTTAAGAAATTGACTTGAATTTTTTATACCAAATAGAGCTTTCAACTATACTTACGATACTATACAAAAAAATTAAAAATTAAAAAATAAAAGTATTTTTTTTTCAAAACACGTTTAGTGTGATGAGTCGATCGACCCACCATACATACGCTCATAAGATTTTCAATATAGTTAAGGTCAGTGTGAGCTTATTTATACATATTTGAATTTCAAAATTTTGTGACAGTATAGAATTCTTAAGCATCCTGTGTATGTTTGTTAGCAAAATCCATTTTGTCAATTTTTTGCAAAATGGCGACAAGTATTAAAATTCAATCACTTATTACTCAGTAGTGTTCAATTTTGTCAAAAAGGTCTCTATACATGAAATGTTGAGAAGCCTAAAGCTCATCTAAGTAAAATATAAAAAATATATATTTTTGCTTGAAAACAAGCGATGTATCAGTTCGATCGTACCCCCATACTAGCCATTTTGAGACTTTCGGAAGAGTTAACGCTCTTAACTGCTTGGTTTCGAAGATTAAAATTTTAATTTTTGATATCGCATAGAACTAACGTGCAGCCCCTATACGTTATGTTTAAAAAAAATATATAAAATTTTTTTTCAAAATGGCGGCTATCGTAAAAATTCAAAGTGTCATAACTTTGCTAAATCAAATCCTACTGAAAAATGTCGTATGCAAAAAGTGTTTGGAATTTTATTTTGCATATAAAAGCAATTTTTAATTATTTTTTTTTTAATAAAAACCGAGTCTTACCATATATTGACCGAGACCTCGAACGAGCTTTTATGCGACTCTGCATACAGTTAACGCTCGTATGAAGCTTCTATTTAAGAAATTGACTTGAATTTTTTATACCAAATAGAGCTTTCAACTATACTTACGATACTATACAAAAAAATTAAAAATTAAAAAATAAAAGTATTTTTTTTTCAAAACACGTTTAGTGTGATGAGTCGATCGACCCACCATACATACGCTCATAAGATTTTCAATATAGTTAAGGTCAGTCTGAGCTTATTTATACATATTTGAATTTCAAAATTTTGTGACAGTATAGAATTCTTAAGCATCCTGTGTATGTTTGTTAGCAAAATCCATTTTGTCAATTTTTTTGCAAAATGGCTAAAAGTATTAAAATTCAATCACTTATTACTCAGTAGTGTTCAATTTTGTCAAAAAGGTCTCTATACATGAAATGTTGAGAAGCCTAAAGCTCATCTAAGTAAAATATAAAAAATATATATTTTTGCTTGAAAACAAGCGATGTATCAGTTCGATCGTACCCCCATACTAGCCATTTTGAGACTTTCGGAAGAGTTAACGCTCTTAACTGCTTGGTTTCGAAGATTAAAATTTTAATTTTTAATATCGCATAGAACTAACGTGCAGCCCCTATACGTTATGTTTAAAAAAAATATATAAAATTTTTTTTCAAAATGGCGGCTATCGTAAAAATTCAAAGTGTCATAACTTTGCTAAATCAAATTCTACTGAAAAATGTCGTATGCAAAAAGTGTTTGGAATTTTATTTTGCATATAAAAGCAATTTTTAATTATTTTTTTTTAATAAAAACCGAGTCTTACCATATATTGACCGAGACCTCGAACGAGCTTTTATGCGACTCTGCATACAGTTAACGCTCGTATGAAGCTTCTATTTAAGAAATTGACTTGAATTTTTTATACCAAATAGAGCTTTCAACTATACTTACGATACTATACAAAAAAATTAAAAATTAAAAAATAAAAGTATTTTTTTTTCAAAACACGTTTAGTGTGATGAGTCGATCGACCCACCATACATACGCTCATAAGATTTTCAATATAGTTAAGGTCAGTGTGAGCTTATTTATACATATTTGAATTTGAAAATTTTGTGACAGTATAGAATTCTTAAGCATCCTGTGTATGTTTGTTAGCAAAATCCATTTTGTCAATTTTTTGCAAAATGGCGACAAGTATTAAAATTCAATCACTTATTACTCAGTAGTGTTCAATTTTGTCAAAAAGGTCTCTATACATGAAATGTTGAGAAGCCTAAAGCTCATCTAAGTAAAATATAAAAAATATATATTTTTGCTTGAAAACAAGCGATGTATCAGTTCGATCGTACCCCCATACTAGCCATTTTGAGACTTTCGGAAGAGTTAACGCTCTTAACTGCTTGGTTTCGAAGATTAAAATTTTAATTTTTAATATCGCATAGAACTAACGTGCAGCCCCTATACGTTATGTTTAAAAAAAATATATAAAATTTTTTTTCAAAATGGCGGCTATCGTAAAAATTCAAAGTGTCATAACTTTGCTAAATCAAATCCTACTGAAAAATGTCGTATGCAAAAAGTGTTTGGAATTTTATTTTGCATATAAAAGCAATTTTTAATTATTTTTTTTTTAATAAAAACCGAGTCTTACCATATATTGACCGAGACCTCGAACGAGCTTTTATGCGACTCTGCATACAGTTAACGCTCGTATGAAGCTTCTATTTAAGAAATTGACTTGAATTTTTTATACCAAATAGAGCTTTCAACTATACTTACGATACTATACAAAAAAATTAAAAATTAAAAAATAAAAGTATTTTTTTTTCAAAACACGTTTAGTGTGATGAGTCGATCGACCCACCATACATACGCTCATAAGATTTTCAATATAGTTAAGGTCAGTGTGAGCTTATTTATACATATTTGAATTTCAAAATTTTGTGACAGTATAGAATTCTTAAGCATCCTGTGTATGTTTGTTAGCAAAATCCATTTTGTCAATTTTTTGCAAAATGGCGACAAGTATTAAAATTCAATCACTTATTACTCAGTAGTGTTCAATTTTGTCAAAAAGGTCTCTATACATGAAATGTTGAGAAGCCTAAAGCTCATCTAAGTAAAATATAAAAAATATATATTTTTGCTTGAAAACAAGCGATGTATCAGTTCGATCGTACCCCCATACTAGCCATTTTGAGACTTTCGGAAGAGTTAACGCTCTTAACTGCTTGGTTTCGAAGATTAAAATTTTAATTTTTAATATCGCATAGAACTAACGTGCAGCCCCTATACGTTATGTTTAAAAAAAATATATAAAATTTTTTTTCAAAATGGCGGCTATCGTGAAAATTCAAAGTGTCATAACTTTGCTAAATCAAATCCTACTAAAAAATGTCGTATGCAAAAAGTGTTTGGAATTTTATTTTGCATATAAAAGCAATTTTTAATTATTTTTTTTTTAATAAAAACCGAGTCTTACCATATATTGACCGAGACCTCGAACGAGCTTTTATGCGACTCTGCATACAGTTAACGCTCGTATGAAGCTTCTATTTAAGAAATTGACTTGAATTTTTTATACCAAATAGAGCTTTCAACTATACTTACGATACTATACAAAAAAATTAAAAATTAAAAAATAAAAGTATTTTTTTTTCAAAACACGTTTAGTGTGATGAGTCGATCGACCCACCATACATACGCTCATAAGATTTTCAATATAGTTAAGGTCAGTGTGAGCTTATTTATACATATTTGAATTTCAAAATTTTGTGACAGTATAGAATTCTTAAGCATCCTGTGTATGTTTGTTAGCAAAATCCATTTTGTCAATTTTTTGCAAAATGGCGACAAGTATTAAAATTCAATCACTTATTACTCAGTAGTGTTCAATTTTGTCAAAAAGGTCTCTATACATGAAATGTTGAGAAGCCTAAAGCTCATCTAAGTAAAATATAAAAAATATATATTTTTGCTTGAAAACAAGCGATGTATCAGTTCGATCGTACCCCCATACTAGCCATTTTGAGACTTTCGGAAGAGTTAACGCTCTTAACTGCTTGGTTTCGAAGATTAAAATTTTAATTTTTAATATCGCATAGAACTAACGTGCAGCCCCTATACGTTATGTTTAAAAAAAATATATAATTTTTTTTTTCAAAATGGCGGCTATCGTAAAAATTCAAAGTGTCATAACTTTGCTAAATCAAATCCTACTGAAAAATGTCGTATGCAAAAAGTGTTTGGAATTTTATTTTGCATATAAAAGCAATTTTTAATTATTTTTTTTTTAATAAAAACCGAGTCTTACCATATATTGACCGAGACCTCGAACGAGCTTTTATGCGACTCTGCATACAGTTAACGCTCGTATGAAGCTTCTATTTAAGAAATTGACTTGAATTTTTTATACCAAATAGAGCTTTCAACTATACTTACGATACTATACAAAAAAATTAAAAATTAAAAAATAAAAGTATTTTTTTTTCAAAACACGTTTAGTGTGATGAGTCGATCGACCCACCATACATACGCTCATAAGATTTTCAATATAGTTAAGGTCAGTGTGAGCTTATTTATACATATTTGAATTTCAAAATTTTGTGACAGTATAGAATTCTTAAGCATCCTGTGTATGTTTGTTAGCAAAATCCATTTTGTCAATTTTTTGCAAAATGGCGACAAGTATTAAAATTCAATCACTTATTACTCAGTAGTGTTCAATTTTGTCAAAAAGGTCTCTATACATGAAATGTTGAGAAGCCTAAAGCTCATCTAAGTAAAATATAAAAAATATATATTTTTGCTTGAAAACAAGCGATGTATCAGTTCGATCGTACCCCCATACTAGCCATTTTGAGACTTTCGGAAGAGTTAACGCTCTTAACTGCTTGGTTTCGAAGATTAAAATTTTAATTTTTAATATCGCATAGAACTAACGTGCAGCCCCTATACGTTATGTTTAAAAAAAATATATAAAATTTTTTTTCAAAATGGCGGCTATCGTGAAAATTCAAAGTGTCATAACTTTGCTAAATCAAATCCTACTAAAAAATGTCGTATGCAAAAAGTGTTTGGAATTTTATTTTGCATATAAAAGCAATTTTTAATTATTTTTTTTTTAATAAAAACCGAGTCTTACCATATATTGACCGAGACCTCGAACGAGCTTTTATGCGACTCTGCATACAGTTAACGCTCGTATGAAGCTTCTATTTAAGAAATTGACTTGAATTTTTTATACCAAATAGAGCTTTCAACTATACTTACGATACTATACAAAAAAATTAAAAATTAAAAAATAAAAGTATTTTTTTTTCAAAACACGTTTAGTGTGATGAGTCGATCGACCCACCATACATACGCTCATAAGATTTTCAATATAGTTAAGGTCAGTGTGAGCTTATTTATACATATTTGAATTTCAAAATTTTGTGACAGTATAGAATTCTTAAGCATCCTGTGTATGTTTGTTAGCAAAATCCATTTTGTCAATTTTTTGCAAAATGGCGACAAGTATTAAAATTCAATCACTTATTACTCAGTAGTGTTCAATTTTGTCAAAAAGGTCTCTATACATGAAATGTTGAGAAGCCTAAAGCTCATCTAAGTAAAATATAAAAAATATATATTTTTGCTTGAAAACAAGCGATGTATCAGTTCGATCGTACCCCCATACTAGCCATTTTGAGACTTTCGGAAGAGTTAACGCTCTTAACTGCTTGGTTTCGAAGATTAAAATTTTAATTTTTAATATCGCATAAAACTAACGTGCAGCCCCTATACGTTATGTTTAAAAAAAATATATAAAATTTTTTTTCAAAATGGCGGCTATCGTAAAAATTCAAAGTGTCATAACTTTGCTAAATCAAATCCTACTGAAAAATGTCGTATGCAAAAAGTGTTTGGAATTTTATTTTGCATATAAAAGCAATTTTTAATTATTTTTTTTTTAATAAAAACCGAGTCTTACCATATATTGACCGAGACCTCGAACGAGCTTTTATGCGACTCTGCATACAGTTAACGCTCGTATGAAGCTTCTATTTAAGAAATTGACTTAAATTTTTTATACCAAATAGAGCTTTCAACTATACTTACGATACTATACAAAAAATTAAAAATTAAAAAATAAAAGTATTTTTTTTTCAAAACACGTTTAGTGTGATGAGTCGATCGACCCACCATACATACGCTCATAAGATTTTCAATATAGTTAAGGTCAGTGTGAGCTTATTTATACATATTTGAATTTCAAAATTTTGTGACAGTATAGAATTCTTAAGCATCCTGTGTATGTTTGTTAGCAAAATCCATTTTGTCAATTTTTTGCAAAATGGCGACAAGTATTAAAATTCGAAGATTAAAATTTTAATTTTTAATATCGCATAGAACTAACGTGCAGCCCCTATACGTTATGTTTAAAAAAAATATATAAAATTTTTTTTCAAAATGGCGGCTATCGTAAAAATTCAAAGTGTCATAACTTTGCTAAATCAAATCCTACTGAAAAATGTCGTATGCAAAAAGTGTTTGGAATTTTATTTTGCATATAAAAGCAATTTTTAATTATTTTTTTTTTAATAAAAACCGAGTCTTACCATATATTGACCGAGACCTCGAACGAGCTTTTATGCGACTCTGCATACAGTTAACGCTCGTATGAAGCTTCTATTTAAGAAATTGACTTGAATTTTTTATACCAAATAGAGCTTTCAACTATACTTACGATACTATACAAAAAAATTAAAAATTAAAAAATAAAAGTATTTTTTTTTCAAAACACGTTTAGTGTGATGAGTCGATCGACCCACCATACATACGCTCATAAGATTTTCAATATAGTTAAGGTCAGTGTGAGCTTATTTATACATATTTGAATTTCAAAATTTTGTGACAGTATAGAATTCTTAAGCATCCTGTGTATGTTTGTTAGCAAAATCCATTTTGTCAATTTTTTGCAAAATGGCGACAAGTATTAAAATTCAATCACTTATTACTCAGTAGTGTTCAATTTTGTCAAAAAGGTCTCTATACATGAAATGTTGAGAAGCCTAAAGCTCATCTAAGTAAAATATAAAAAATATATATTTTTGCTTGAAAACAAGCGATGTATCAGTTCGATCATACCCCCATACTAGCCATTTTGAGACTTTCGGAAGAGTTAACGCTCTTAACTGCTTGGTTTCGAAGATTAAAATTTTAATTTTTAATATCGCATAGAACTAACGTGCAGCCCCTATACGTTATGTTTAAAAAAAATATATAAAATTTTTTTTCAAAATGGCGGCTATCGTAAAAATTCAAAGTGTCATAACTTTGCTAAATCAAATCCTACTGAAAAATTTCGTATGCAAAAAGTGTTTGGAATTTTATTTTGCATATAAAAGCAATTTTTAATTATTTTTTTTTTAATAAAAACCGAGTCTTACCATATATTGACCGAGACCTCGAACGAGCTTTTATGCGACTCTGCATACAGTTAACGCTCGTATGAAGCTTCTATTTAAGAAATTGACTTGAATTTTTTATACCAAATAGAGCTTTCAACTATACTTACGATACTATACAAAAAAATTAAAAATTAAAAAATAAAAGTATTTTTTTTTCAAAACACGTTTAGTGTGATGAGTCGATCGACCCACCATACATACGCTTATAAGATTTTCAATATAGTTAAGGTCAGTGTGAGCTTATTTATACATATTTGAATTTCAAAATTTTGTGACAGTATAGAATTCTTAAGCATCCTGTGTATGTTTGTTAGCAAAATCCATTTTGTCAATTTTTTGCAAAATGGCGACAAGTATTAAAATTCAATCACTTATTACTCAGTAGTGTTCAATTTTGTCAAAAAGGTCTCTATACATGAAATGTTGAGAAGCCTAAAGCTCATCTAAGTAAAATATAAAAAATATATATTTTTGCTTGAAAACAAGCGATGTATCAGTTCGATCGTACCCCCATACTAGCCATTTTGAGACTTTCGGAAGAGTTAACGCTCTTAACTGCTTGGTTTCGAAGATTAAAATTTTAATTTTTAATATCGCATAAAACTAACGTGCAGCCCCTATACGTTATGTTTAAAAAAAATATATAAAATTTTTTTTCAAAATGGCGGCTATCGTAAAAATTCAAAGTGTCATAACTTTGCTAAATCAAATCCTACTGAAAAATGTCGTATGCAAAAAGTGTTTGGAATTTTATTTTGCATATAAAAGCAATTTTTAATTATTTTTTTTTTAATAAAAACCGAGTCTTACCATATATTGACCGAGACCTCGAACGAGCTTTTATGCGACTCTGCATACAGTTAACGCTCGTATGAAGCTTCTATTTAAGAAATTGACTTAAATTTTTTATACCAAATAGAGCTTTCAACTATACTTACGATACTATACAAAAAAATTAAAAATTAAAAAATAAAAGTATTTTTTTTTCAAAACACGTTTAGTGTGATGAGTCGATCGACCCACCATACATACGCTCATAAGATTTTCAATATAGTTAAGGTCAGTGTGAGCTTATTTATACATATTTGAATTTCAAAATTTTGTGACAGTATAGAATTCTTAAGCATCCTGTGTATGTTTGTTAGCAAAATCCATTTTGTCAATTTTTTGCAAAATGGCGACAAGTATTAAAATTCAATCACTTATTACTCAGTAGTGTTCAATTTTGTCAAAAAGGTCTCTATACATGAAATGTTGAGAAGCCTAAAGCTCATCTAAGTAAAATATAAAAAATATATATTTTTGCTTGAAAACAAGCGATGTATCAGTTCGATCATACCCCCATACTAGCCATTTTGAGACTTTCGGAAGAGTTAACGCTCTTAACTGCTTGGTTTCGAAGATTAAAATTTTAATTTTTAATATCGCATAGAACTAACGTGCAGCCCCTATACGTTATGTTTAAAAAAAATATATAAAATTTTTTTTCAAAATGGCGGCTATCGTAAAAATTCAAAGTGTCATAACTTTGCTAAATCAAATCCTACTGAAAAATTTCGTATGCAAAAAGTGTTTGGAATTTTATTTTGCATATAAAAGCAATTTTTAATTATTTTTTTTTTAATAAAAACCGAGTCTTACCATATATTGACCGAGACCTCGAACGAGCTTTTATGCGACTCTGCATACAGTTAACGCTCGTATGAAGCTTCTATTTAAGAAATTGACTTGAATTTTTTATACCAAATAGAGCTTTCAACTATACTTACGATACTATACAAAAAAATTAAAAATTAAAAAATAAAAGTATTTTTTTTTCAAAACACGTTTAGTGTGATGAGTCGATCGACCCACCATACATACGCTCATAAGATTTTTAATATAGTTAAGGTCAGTGTGAGTTTATTTATACATATTTGAATTTCAAAATTTTGTGACAGTATAGAATTCTTAAGCATCCTGTGTATGTTTGTTAGCAAAATCCATTTTGTCAATTTTTTGCAAAATGGCGACAAGTATTAAAATTCAATCACTTATTACTCAGTAGTGTTCAATTTTGTCAAAAAGGTCTCTATACATGAAATGTTGAGAAGCCTAAAGCTCATCTAAGTAAAATATAAAAAATATATATTTTTGCTTGAAAACAAGCGATGTATCAGTTCGATCGTACCCCCATACTAGCCATTTTGAGACTTTCGGAAGAGTTAACGCTCTTAACTGCTTGGTTTCGAAGATTTAAACTTTAATTTTTAATATCGCATAGAACTAACGTGCAGCCCCTATACGTTATGTTTAAAAAAAATATATAAAAATTTTTTTCAAAATGGCGGCTATCGTAAAAATTCAAAGTGTCATAACTTTGCTAAATCAAATCCTACTGAAAAATGTCGTATGCAAAAAGTGTTTGGAATTTTATTTTGCATATAAAAGCAATTTTTAATTATTTTTTTTTTAATAAAAACCGAGTCTTACCATATATTGACCGAGACCTCGAACGAGCTTTTATGCGACTCTGCATACAGTTAACGCTCGTATGAAGCTTCTATTTAAGAAATTGACTTGAATTTTTTATACCAAATAGAGCTTTCAACTATACTTACGATACTATACAAAAAAATTAAAAATTAAAAAATAAAAGTATTTTTTTTTCAAAACACGTTTAGTGTGATGAGTCGATCGACCCACCATACATACGCTCATAAGATTTTCAATATAGTTAAGGTCAGTGTGAGCTTATTTATACATATTTGAATTTCAAAATTTTGTGACAGTATAGAATTCTTAAGCATCCTGTGTATGTTTGTTAGCAAAATCCATTTTGTCAATTTTTTGCAAAATGGCGACAAGTATTAAAATTCAATCACTTATTACTCAGTAGTGTTCAATTTTGTCAAAAAGGTCTCTATACATGAAATGTTGAGAAGCCTAAAGCTCATCTAAGTAAAATATAAAAAATATATATTTTTGCTTGAAAACAAGCGATGTATCAGTTCGATCGTACCCCCATACTAGCCATTTTGAGACTTTCGGAAGAGTTAACGCTCTTAACTGCTTGGTTTCGAAGATTTAAACTTTAATTTTTAATATCGCATAGAACTAACGTGCAGCCCCTATACGTTATGTTTAAAAAAAATATATAAAATTTTTTTTCAAAATGGCGGCTATCGTAAAAATTCAAAGTGTCATAACTTTGCTAAATCAAATCCTACTGAAAAATGTCGTATGCAAAAAGTGTTTGGAATTTTATTTTGCATATAAAAGCAATTTTTAATTATTTTTTTTTTAATAAAAACCGAGTCTTACCATATATTGACCGAGACCTCGAACGAGCTTTTATGCGACTCTGCATACAGTTAACGCTCGTATGAAGCTTCTATTTAAGAAATTGACTTGAATTTTTTATACCAAATAGAGCTTTCAACTATACTTACGATACTATACAAAAAAATTAAAAATTAAAAAATAAAAGTATTTTTTTTTCAAAACACGTTTAGTGTGATGAGTCGATCGACCCACCATACATACGCTCATAAGATTTTCAATATAGTTAAGGTCAGTGTGAGCTTATTTATACATATTTGAATTTCAAAATTTTGTGACAGTATAGAATTCTTAAGCAACCTGTGTATGTTTGTTAGCAAAATCCATTTTGTCAATTTTTTGCAAAATGGCGACAAGTATTAAAATTCAATCACTTATTACTCAGTAGTGTTCAATTTTGTCAAAAAGGTCTCTATACATGAAATGTTGAGAAGCCTAAAGCTCATCTAAGTAAAATATAAAAAATATATATTTTTGCTTGAAAACAAGCGATGTATCAGTTCGATCGTACCCCCATACTAGCCATTTTGAGACTTTCGGAAGAGTTAACGCTCTTAACTGCTTGGTTTCGAAGATTAAAATTTTAATTTTTAATATCGCATAGAACTAACGTGCAGCCCCTATACGTTATGTTTAAAAAAAATATATAAAATTTTTTTTCAAAATGGCGGCTATCGTAAAAATTCAAAGTGTCATAACTTTGCTAAATCAAATCCTACTGAAAAATGTCGTATGCAAAAAGTGTTTGGAATTTTATTTTGCATATAAAAGCAATTTTTAATTATTTTTTTTAATAAAAACCGAGTCTTACCATATATTGACCGAGACCTCGAACGAGCTTTTATGCGACTCTGCATACAGTTAACGCTCGTATGAAGCTTCTATTTAAGAAATTGACTTGAATTTTTTATACCAAATAGAGCTTTCAACTATACTTACGATACTATACAAAAAAATTAAAAATTAAAAAATAAAAGTATTTTTTTTTCAAAACACGTTTAGTGTGATGAGTCGATCGACCCACCATACATACGCTCATAAGATTTTCAATATAGTTAAGGTCAGTGTGAGCTTATTTATACATATTTGAATTTCAAAATTTTGTGACAGTATAGAATGTTAAAGCATCCTGTGTATGTTTGTTAGCAAAATCCATTTTGTCAATTTTTTGCAAAATGGCGACAAGTATTAAAATTCAATCACTTATTACTCAGTAGTGTTCAATTTTGTCAAAAAGGTCTCTATACATGAAATGTTGAGAAGCCTAAAGCTCATCTAAGTAAAATATAAAAAATATATATTTTTGCTTGAAAACAAGCGATGTATCAGTTCGATCGTACCCCCATACTAGCCATTTTGAGACTTTCGGAAGAGTTAACGCTCTTAACTGCTTGGTTTCGAAGATTAAAACTTCAATTTTTAATATCGCATAGAACTAACGTGCAGCCCCTATACGTTATGTTTAAAAAAAATATATAAAAATTTTTTTCAAAATGGCGGCTATCGTAAAAATTCAAAGTGTCATAACTTTGCTAAATCAAATCCTACTGAAAAATGTCGTATGCAAAAAGTGTTTGGAATTTTATTTTGCATATAAAAGCAATTTTTAATTATTTTTTTTTTAATAAAAACCGAGTCTTACCATATATTGACCGAGACCTCGAACGAGCTTTTATGCGACTCTGCATACAGTTAACGCTCGTATGAAGCTTCTATTTAAGAAATTGACTTGAATTTTTTATACCAAATAGAGCTTTCAACTATACTTACGATACTATACAAAAAAATTAAAAATTAAAAAATAAAAGTATTTTTTTTTCAAAACACGTTTAGTGTGATGAGTCGATCGACCCACCATACATACGCTCATAAGATTTTCAATATAGTTAAGGTCAGTGTGAGCTTATTTATACATATTTGAATTTCAAAATTTTGTGACAGTATAGAATTCTTAAGCATCCTGTGTATGTTTGTTAGCAAAATCCATTTTGTCAATTTTTTGCAAAATGGCGACAAGTATTAAAATTCAATCACTTATTACTCAGTAGTGTTCAATTTTGTCATAAAGGTCTCTATACATGAAATGTTGAGAAGCCTAAAGCTCATCTAAGTAAAATATAAAAAATATATATTTTTGCTTGAAAACAAGCGATGTATCAGTTCGATCGTACCCCCATACTAGCCATTTTGAGACTTTCGGAAGAGTTAACGCTCTTAACTGCTTGGTTTCGAAGATTAAAATTTTAATTTTTAATATCGCATAGAACTAACGTGCAGCCCCTATACGTTATGTTTAAAAAAAATATATAAAATTTTTTTTCAAAATGGCGGCTATCGTAAAAATTCAAAGTGTCATAACTTTGCTAAATCAAATCCTACTGAAAAATTTCGTATGCAAAAAGTGTTTGGAATTTTATTTTGCATATAAAAGCAATTTTTAATTATTTTTTTTTTAATAAAAACCGAGTCTTACCATATATTGACCGAGACCTCGAACGAGCTTTTATGCGACTCTGCATACAGTTAACGCTCGTATGAAGCTTCTATTTAAGAAATTGACTTAAATTTTTTATACCAAATAGAGCTTTCAACTATACTTACGATACTATACAAAAAAATTAAAAATTAAAAAATAAAAGTATTTTTTTTTCAAAACACGTTTAGTGTGATGAGTCGATCGACCCACCATACATACGCTCATAAGATTTTCAATATAGTTAAGGTCAGTGTGAGCTTATTTATACATATTTGAATTTCAAAATTTTGTGACAGTATAGAATGTTAAAGCATCCTGTGTATGTTTGTTAGCAAAATCCATTTTGTCAATTTTTTGCAAAATGGCGACAAGTATTAAAATTCAATCACTTATTACTCAGTAGTGTTCAATTTTGTCAAAAAGGTCTCTATACATGAAATGTTGAGAAGCCTAAAGCTCATCTAAGTAAAATATAAAAAATATATATTTTTGCTTGAAAACAAGCGATGTATCAGTTCGATCGTACCCCCATACTAGCCATTTTGAGACTTTCGGAAGAGTTAACGCTCTTAACTGCTTGGTTTCGAAGATTAAAACTTCAATTTTTAATATCGCATAGAACTAACGTGCAGCCCCTATACGTTATGTTTAAAAAAAATATATAAAAATTTTTTTCAAAATGGCGGCTATCGTAAAAATTCAAAGTGTCATAACTTTGCTAAATCAAATCCTACTGAAAAATGTCGTATGCAAAAAGTGTTTGGAATTTTATTTTGCATATAAAAGCAATTTTTAATTATTTTTTTTTTAATAAAAACCGAGTCTTACCATATATTGACCGAGACCTCGAACGAGCTTTTATGCGACTCTGCATACAGTTAACGCTCGTATGAAGCTTCTATTTAAGAAATTGACTTGAATTTTTTATACCAAATAGAGCTTTCAACTATACTTACGATACTATACAAAAAAATTAAAAATTAAAAAATAAAAGTATTTTTTTTTCAAAACACGTTTAGTGTGATGAGTCGATCGACCCACCATACATACGCTCATAAGATTTTCAATATAGTTAAGGTCAGTGTGAGCTTATTTATACATATTTGAATTTCAAAATTTTGTGACAGTATAGAATTCTTAAGCATCCTGTGTATGTTTGTTAGCAAAATCCATTTTGTCAATTTTTTGCAAAATGGCGACAAGTATTAAAATTCAATCACTTATTACTCAGTAGTGTTCAATTTTGTCATAAAGGTCTCTATACATGAAATGTTGAGAAGCCTAAAGCTCATCTAAGTAAAATATAAAAAATATATATTTTTGCTTGAAAACAAGCGATGTATCAGTTCGATCGTACCCCCATACTAGCCATTTTGAGACTTTCGGAAGAGTTAACGCTCTTAACTGCTTGGTTTCGAAGATTAAAATTTTAATTTTTAATATCGCATAGAACTAACGTGCAGCCCCTATACGTTATGTTTAAAAAAAATATATAAAATTTTTTTTCAAAATGGCGGCTATCGTAAAAATTCAAAGTGTCATAACTTTGCTAAATCAAATCCTACTGAAAAATGTCGTATGCAAAAAGTGTTTGGAATTTTATTTTGCATATAAAAGCAATTTTTAATTATTTTTTTTAATAAAAACCGAGTCTTACCATATATTGACCGAGACCTCGAACGAGCTTTTATGCGACTCTGCATACAGTTAACGCTCGTATGAAGCTTCTATTTAAGAAATTGACTTGAATTTTTTATACCAAATAGAGCTTTCAACTATACTTACGATACTATACAAAAAAATTAAAAATTAAAAAATAAAAGTATTTTTTTTTCAAAACACGTTTAGTGTGATGAGTCGATCGACCCACCATACATACGCTCATAAGATTTTCAATATAGTTAAGGTCAGTGTGAGCTTATTTATACATATTTGAATTTCAAAATTTTGTGACAGTATAGAATGTTAAAGCATCCTGTGTATGTTTGTTAGCAAAATCCATTTTGTCAATTTTTTGCAAAATGGCGACAAGTATTAAAATTCAATCACTTATTACTCAGTAGTGTTCAATTTTGTCAAAAAGGTCTCTATACATGAAATGTTGAGAAGCCTAAAGCTCATCTAAGTAAAATATAAAAAATATATATTTTTGCTTGAAAACAAGCGATGTATCAGTTCGATCGTACCCCCATACTAGCCATTTTGAGACTTTCGGAAGAGTTAACGCTCTTAACTGCTTGGTTTCGAAGATTAAAACTTCAATTTTTAATATCGCATAGAACTAACGTGCAGCCCCTATACGTTATGTTTAAAAAAAATATATAAAAATTTTTTTCAAAATGGCGGCTATCGTAAAAATTCAAAGTGTCATAACTTTGCTAAATCAAATCCTACTGAAAAATGTCGTATGCAAAAAGTGTTTGGAATTTTATTTTGCATATAAAAGCAATTTTTAATTATTTTTTTTTTAATAAAAACCGAGTCTTACCATATATTGACCGAGACCTCGAACGAGCTTTTATGCGACTCTGCATACAGTTAACGCTCGTATGAAGCTTCTATTTAAGAAATTGACTTGAATTTTTTATACCAAATAGAGCTTTCAACTATACTTACGATACTATACAAAAAAATTAAAAATTAAAAAATAAAAGTATTTTTTTTTCAAAACACGTTTAGTGTGATGAGTCGATCGACCCACCATACATACGCTCATAAGATTTTCAATATAGTTAAGGTCAGTGTGAGCTTATTTATACATATTTGAATTTCAAAATTTTGTGACAGTATAGAATTCTTAAGCATCCTGTGTATGTTTGTTAGCAAAATCCATTTTGTCAATTTTTTGCAAAATGGCGACAAGTATTAAAATTCAATCACTTATTACTCAGTAGTGTTCAATTTTGTCATAAAGGTCTCTATACATGAAATGTTGAGAAGCCTAAAGCTCATCTAAGTAAAATATAAAAAATATATATTTTTGCTTGAAAACAAGCGATGTATCAGTTCGATCGTACCCCCATACTAGCCATTTTGAGACTTTCGGAAGAGTTAACGCTCTTAACTGCTTGGTTTCGAAGATTAAAATTTTAATTTTTAATATCGCATAGAACTAACGTGCAGCCCCTATACGTTATGTTTAAAAAAAATATATAAAATTTTTTTTCAAAATGGCGGCTATCGTAAAAATTCAAAGTGTCATAACTTTGCTAAATCAAATCCTACTGAAAAATTTCGTATGCAAAAAGTGTTTGGAATTTTATTTTGCATATAAAAGCAATTTTTAATTATTTTTTTTTTAATAAAAACCGAGTCTTACCATATATTGACCGAGACCTCGAACGAGCTTTTATGCGACTCTGCATACAGTTAACGCTCGTATGAAGCTTCTATTTAAGAAATTGACTTGAATTTTTTATACCAAATAGAGCTTTCAACTATACTTACGATACTATACAAAAAAATTAAAAATTAAAAAATAAAAGTATTTTTTTTTCAAAACACGTTTAGTGTGATGAGTCGATCGACCCACCATACATACGCTCATAAGATTTTCAATATAGTTAAGGTCAGTGTGAGCTTATTTATACATATTTGAATTTCAAAATTTTGTGACAGTATAGAATTCTTAAGCATCCTGTGTATGTTTGTTAGCAAAATCCATTTTGTCAATTTTTTGCAAAATGGCGACAAGTATTAAAATTCAATCACTTATTACTCAGTAGTGTTCAATTTTGTCAAAAAGGTCTCTATACATGAAATGTTGAGAAGCCTAAAGCTCATCTAAGTAAAATATAAAAAATATATATTTTTGCTTGAAAACAAGCGATGTATCAGTTCGATCGTACCCCCATACTAGCCATTTTGAGACTTTCGGAAGAGTTAACGCTCTTAACTGCTTGGTTTCGAAGATTAAAATTTGAATTTTTAATATCGCATAGAACTAACGTGCAGCCCCTATACGTTATGTTTAAAAAAAATATATAAAATTTTTTTTCAAAATGGCGGCTATCGTAAAAATTCAAAGTGTCATAACTTTGCTAAATCAAATCCTACTGAAAAATGTCGTATGCAAAAAGTGTTTGGAATTTTATTTTGCATATAAAAGCAATTTTTAATTATTTTTTTGTTAATAAAAACCGAGTCTTACCATATATTGACCGAGACCTCGAACGAGCTTTTATGCGACTCTGCATACAGTTAACGCTCGTATGAAGCTTCTATTTAAGAAATTGACTTGAATTTTTTATACCAAATAGAGCTTTCAACTATACTTACGATACTATACAAAAAAATTAAAAATTAAAAAATAAAAGTATTTTTTTTTCAAAACACGTTTAGTGTGATGAGTCGATCGACCCACCATACATACGCTCATAAGATTTTCAATATAGTTAAGGTCAGTGTGAGCTTATTTATACATATTTGAATTTCAAAATTTTGTGACAGTATAGAATTCTTAAGCATCCTGTGTATGTTTGTTAGCAAAATCCATTTTGTCAATTTTTTGCAAAATGGCGACAAGTATTAAAATTCAATCACTTATTACTCAGTAGTGTTCAATTTTGTCAAAAAGGTCTCTATACATGAAATGTTGAGAAGCCTAAAGCTCATCTAAGTAAAATATAAAAAATATATATTTTAGCTTGAAAACAAGCGATGTATCAGTTCGATCGTACCCCCATACTAGCCATTTTGAGACTTTCGGAAGAGTTAACGCTCTTAACTGCTTGGTTTCGAAGATTAAAATTTTAATTTTTAATATCGCATAGAACTAACGTGCAGCCCCTATACGTTATGTTTAAAAAAAATATATAAATTTTTTTTTCAAAATGGCGGCTATCGTAAAAATTCAAAGTGTCATAACTTTGCTAAATCGAATCCTACTGAAAAATGTCGTATGCAAAAAGTGTTTGGAATTTTATTTTGCATATAAAAGCAATTTTTAATTATTTTTTTTTTAATAAAAACCGAGTCTTACCATATATTGACCGAGACCTCGAACGAGCTTTTATGCGACTCTGCATACAGTTAACGCTCGTATGAAGCTTCTATTTAAGAAATTAACTTGAATTTTTGATACCAAATAGAGCTTTCAACTATACTTACGATACTATACAAAAAAATTAAAAATTAAAAAATAAAAGTATTTTTTTTTCAAAACACGTTTAGTGTGATGAGTCGATCGACCCACCATACATACGCTCATAAGATTTTCAATATAGTTAAGGTCAGTGTGAGCTTATTTATACATATTTGAATTTCAAAATTTTGTGACAGTATAGAATTCTTAAGCATCCTGTGTATGTTTGTTAGCAAAATCCATTTTGTCAATTTTTTGCAAAATGGCGACAAGTATTAAAATTCAATCACTTATTACTCAGTAGTGTTTAATTTTGTCATAAAGGTCTCTATACATGAAATGTTGAGAAGCCTAAAGCTCATCTAAGTAAAATATAAAAAATATATATTTTTGCTTGAAAACAAGCGATGTATCAGTTCGATCGTACCCCCATACTAGCCATTTTGAGACTTTCGGAAGAGTTAACGCTCTTAACTGCTTGGTTTCGAAGATTAAAATTTTAATTTTTAATATCGCATAGAACTAACGTGCAGCCCCTATACGTTATGTTTAAAAAAAATATATAAATTTTTTTTTTAAAATGGCGGCTATCGTAAAAATTCAAAGTGTCATAACTTTGCTAAATCAAATCCTACTGAAAAATGTCGTATGCAAAAAGTGTTTGGAATTTTATTTTGCATATAAAAGCAATTTTTAATTATTTTTTTTTTAATAAAAACCGAGTCTTACCATATATTGACCGAGACCTCGAACGAGCTTTTATGCGACTCTGCATACAGTTAACGCTCGTATGAAGCTTCTATTTAAGAAATTGACTTGAATTTTTTATACCAAATAGAGCTTTTAACTATACTTACGATACTATACAAAAAAATTAAAAATTAAAAAATAAAAGTATTTTTTTTTCAAAACACGTTTAGTGTGATGAGTCGATCGACCCACCATACATACGCTCATAAGATTTTCAATATAGTTAAGGTCAGTGTGAGCTTATTTATACATATTTGAATTTCAAAATTTTGTGACAGTATAGAATTCTTAAGCAACCTGTGTATGTTTGTTAGCAAAATCCATTTTGTCAATTTTTTGCAAAATGGCGACAAGTATTAAAATTCAATCACTTATTACTCAGTAGTGTTCAATTTTGTCAAAAAGGTCTCTATACATGAAATGTTGAGAAGCCTAAAGCTCATCTAAGTAAAATATAAAAAATATATATTTTTGCTTGAAAACAAGCGATGTATCAGTTCGATCGTACCCCCATACTAGCCATTTTGAGACTTTCGGAAGAGTTAACGCTCTTAACTGCTTGGTTTCGAAGATTAAAATTTTAATTTTTAATATCGCATAGAACTAACGTGCAGCCCCTATACGTTATGTTTAAAAAAAATATATAAAATTTTTTTTCAAAATGGCGGCTATCGTAAAAATTCAAAGTGTCATAACTTTGCTAAATCAAATCCTACTGAAAAATGTCGTATGCAAAAAGTGTTTGGAATTTTATTTTGCATATAAAAGCAATTTTTAATTATTTTTTTTAATAAAAACCGAGTCTTACCATATATTGACCGAGACCTCGAACGAGCTTTTATGCGACTCTGCATACAGTTAACGCTCGTATGAAGCTTCTATTTAAGAAATTGACTTGAATTTTTTATACCAAATAGAGCTTTCAACTATACTTACGATACTATACAAAAAAATTAAAAATTAAAAAATAAAAGTATTTTTTTTTCAAAACACGTTTAGTGTGATGAGTCGATCGACCCACCATACATACGCTCATAAGATTTTCAATATAGTTAAGGTCAGTGTGAGCTTATTTATACATATTTGAATTTCAAAATTTTGTGACAGTATAGAATGTTAAAGCATCCTGTGTATGTTTGTTAGCAAAATCCATTTTGTCAATTTTTTGCAAAATGGCGACAAGTATTAAAATTCAATCACTTATTACTCAGTAGTGTTCAATTTTGTCAAAAAGGTCTCTATACATGAAATGTTGAGAAGCCTAAAGCTCATCTAAGTAAAATATAAAAAATATATATTTTTGCTTGAAAACAAGCGATGTATCAGTTCGATCGTACCCCCATACTAGCCATTTTGAGACTTTCGGAAGAGTTAACGCTCTTAACTGCTTGGTTTCGAAGATTAAAACTTCAATTTTTAATATCGCATAGAACTAACGTGCAGCCCCTATACGTTATGTTTAAAAAAAATATATAAAAATTTTTTTCAAAATGGCGGCTATCGTAAAAATTCAAAGTGTCATAACTTTGCTAAATCAAATCCTACTGAAAAATGTCGTATGCAAAAAGTGTTTGGAATTTTATTTTGCATATAAAAGCAATTTTTAATTATTTTTTTTTTAATAAAAACCGAGTCTTACCATATATTGACCGAGACCTCGAACGAGCTTTTATGCGACTCTGCATACAGTTAACGCTCGTATGAAGCTTCTATTTAAGAAATTGACTTGAATTTTTTATACCAAATAGAGCTTTCAACTATACTTACGATACTATACAAAAAAATTAAAAATTAAAAAATAAAAGTATTTTTTTTTCAAAACACGTTTAGTGTGATGAGTCGATCGACCCACCATACATACGCTCATAAGATTTTCAATATAGTTAAGGTCAGTGTGAGCTTATTTATACATATTTGAATTTCAAAATTTTGTGACAGTATAGAATTCTTAAGCATCCTGTGTATGTTTGTTAGCAAAATCCATTTTGTCAATTTTTTGCAAAATGGCGACAAGTATTAAAATTCAATCACTTATTACTCAGTAGTGTTCAATTTTGTCATAAAGGTCTCTATACATGAAATGTTGAGAAGCCTAAAGCTCATCTAAGTAAAATATAAAAAATATATATTTTTGCTTGAAAACAAGCGATGTATCAGTTCGATCGTACCCCCATACTAGCCATTTTGAGACTTTCGGAAGAGTTAACGCTCTTAACTGCTTGGTTTCGAAGATTAAAATTTTAATTTTTAATATCGCATAGAACTAACGTGCAGCCCCTATACGTTATGTTTAAAAAAAATATATAAAATTTTTTTTCAAAATGGCGGCTATCGTAAAAATTCAAAGTGTCATAACTTTGCTAAATCAAATCCTACTGAAAAATTTCGTATGCAAAAAGTGTTTGGAATTTTATTTTGCATATAAAAGCAATTTTTAATTATTTTTTTTTTAATAAAAACCGAGTCTTACCATATATTGACCGAGACCTCGAACGAGCTTTTATGCGACTCTGCATACAGTTAACGCTCGTATGAAGCTTCTATTTAAGAAATTGACTTGAATTTTTTATACCAAATAGAGCTTTCAACTATACTTACGATACTATACAAAAAAATTAAAAATTAAAAAATAAAAGTATTTTTTTTTCAAAACACGTTTAGTGTGATGAGTCGATCGACCCACCATACATACGCTCATAAGATTTTCAATATAGTTAAGGTCAGTGTGAGCTTATTTATACATATTTGAATTTCAAAATTTTGTGACAGTATAGAATTCTTAAGCATCCTGTGTATGTTTGTTAGCAAAATCCATTTTGTCAATTTTTTGCAAAATGGCGACAAGTATTAAAATTCAATCACTTATTACTCAGTAGTGTTCAATTTTGTCAAAAAGGTCTCTATACATGAAATGTTGAGAAGCCTAAAGCTCATCTAAGTAAAATATAAAAAATATATATTTTTGCTTGAAAACAAGCGATGTATCAGTTCGATCGTACCCCCATACTAGCCATTTTGAGACTTTCGGAAGAGTTAACGCTCTTAACTGCTTGGTTTCGAAGATTAAAATTTTAATTTTTAATATCGCATAGAACTAACGTGCAGCCCCTATACGTTATGTTTAAAAAAAATATATAAAATTTTTTTTCAAAATGGCGGCTATCGTAAAAATTCAAAGTGTCATAACTTTGCTAAATCAAATCCTACTGAAAAATGTCGTATGCAAAAAGTGTTTGGAATTTTATTTTGCATATAAAAGCAATTTTTAATTATTTTTTTTTTAATAAAAACCGAGTCTTACCATATATTGACCGAGACCTCGAACGAGCTTTTATGCGACTCTGCATACAGTTAACGCTCGTATGAAGCTTCTATTTAAGAAATTGACTTGAATTTTTTATACCAAATAGAGCTTTCAACTATACTTACGATACTATACAAAAAAATTAAAAATTAAAAAATAAAAGTATTTTTTTTTCAAAACACGTTTAGTGTGATGAGTCGATCGACCCACCATACATACGCTCATAAGATTTTCAATATAGTTAAGGTCAGTGTGAGCTTATTTATACATATTTGAATTTCAAAATTTTGTGACAGTATAGAATTCTTAAGCATCCTGTGTATGTTTGTTAGCAAAATCCATTTTGTCAATTTTTTGCAAAATGGCGACAAGTATTAAAATTCAATCACTTATTACTCAGTAGTGTTCAATTTTGTCAAAAAGGTCTCTATACATGAAATGTTGAGAAGCCTAAAGCTCATCTAAGTAAAATATAAAAAATATATATTTTTGCTTGAAAACAAGCGATGTATCAGTTCGATCGTACCCCCATACTAGCCATTTTGAGACTTTCGGAAGAGTTAACGCTCTTAACTGCTTGGTTTCGAAGATTAAAATTTTAATTTTTAATATCGCATAGAACTAACGTGCAGCCCCTATACGTTATGTTTAAAAAAAATATATAAAATTTTTTTTCAAAATGGCGGCTATCGTAAAAATTCAAAGTGTCATAACTTTGCTAAATCAAATCCTACTGAAAAATGTCGTATGCAAAAAGTGTTTGGAATTTTATTTTGCATATAAAAGCAATTTTTAATTATTTTTTTTTTAATAAAAACCGAGTCTTACCATATATTGACCGAGACCTCGAACGAGCTTTTATGCGACTCTGCATACAGTTAACGCTCGTATGAAGCTTCTATTTAAGAAATTGACTTGAATTTTTTATACCAAATAGAGCTTTCAACTATACTTACGATACTATACAAAAAAATTAAAAATTAAAAAATAAAAGTATTTTTTTTTCAAAACACGTTTAGTGTGATGAGTCGATCGACCCACCATACATACGCTCATAAAATTTTCAATATAGTTAAGGTCAGTGTGAGCTTATTTATACATATTTGAATTTCAAAATTTTGTGACAGTATAGAATTCTTAAGCATCCTGTGTATGTTTGTTAGCAAAATCCATTTTGTCAATTTTTTGCAAAATGGCGACAAGTATTAAAATTCAATCACTTATTACTCAGTAGTGTTCAATTTTGTCAAAAAGGTCTCTATACATGAAATGTTGAGAAGCCTAAAGCTCATCTAAGTAAAATATAAAAAATATATATTTTTGCTTGAAAACAAGCGATGTATCAGTTCGATCGTACCCCCATACTAGCCATTTTGAGACTTTCGGAAGAGTTAACGCTCTTAACTGCTTGGTTTCGAAGATTAAAATTTGAATTTTTAATATCGCATAGAACTAACGTGCAGCATCTATACGTTATGTTTAAAAAAAATATATAAAATTTTTTTTCAAAATGGCGGCTATCGTAAAAATTCAAAGTGTCATAACTTTGCTAAATCAAATCCTACTGAAAAATGTCGTATGCAAAAAGTGTTTGGAATTTTATTTTGCATATAAAAGCAATTTTTAATTATTTTTTTGTTAATAAAAACCGAGTCTTACCATATATTGACCGAGACCTCGAACGAGCTTTTATGCGACTCTGCATACAGTTAACGCTCGTATGAAGCTTCTATTTAAGAAATTGACTTGAATTTTTTATACCAAATAGAGCTTTCAACTATACTTACGATACTATACAAAAAAATTAAAAATTAAAAAATAAAAGTATTTTTTTTTCAAAACACGTTTAGTGTGATGAGTCGATCGACCCACCATACATACGCTCATAAGATTTTCAATATAGTTAAGGTCAGTGTGAGCTTATTTATACATATTTGAATTTCAAAATTTTGTGACAGTATAGAATTCTTAAGCATCCTGTGTATGTTTGTTAGCAAAATCCATTTTGTCAATTTTTTGCAAAATGGCGACAAGTATTAAAATTCAATCACTTATTACTCAGTAGTGTTCAATTTTGTCAAAAAGGTCTCTATACATGAAATGTTGAGAAGCCTAAAGCTCATCTAAGTAAAATATAAAAAATATATATTTTAGCTTGAAAACAAGCGATGTATCAGTTCGATCGTACCCCCATACTAGCCATTTTGAGACTTTCGGAAGAGTTAACGCTCTTAACTGCTTGGTTTCGAAGATTAAAATTTTAATTTTTAATATCGCATAGAACTAACGTGCAGCCCCTATACGTTATGTTTAAAAAAAATATATAAATTTTTTTTTCAAAATGGCGGCTATCGTAAAAATTCAAAGTGTCATAACTTTGCTAAATCAAATCCTACTGAAAAATGTCGTATGCAAAAAGTGTTTGGAATTTTATTTTGCATATAAAAGCAATTTTTAATTATTTTTTTTTTAATAAAAACCGAGTCTTACCATATATTGACCGAGACCTCGAACGAGCTTTTATGCGACTCTGCATACAGTTAACGCTCGTATGAAGCTTCTATTTAAGAAATTGACTTGAATTTTTTATACCAAATAGAGCTTTCAACTATACTTACGATACTATACAAAAAAATTAAAAATTAAAAAATAAAAGTATTTTTTTTTCAAAACACGTTTAGTGTGATGAGTCGATCGACCCACCATACATACGCTCATAAGATTTTCAATATAGTTAAGGTCAGTGTGAGCTTATTTATACATATTTGAATTTCAAAATTTTGTGACAGTATAGAATTCTTAAGCATCCTGTGTATGTTTGTTAGCAAAATCCATTTTGTCAATTTTTTGCAAAATGGCGACAAGTATTAAAATTCAATCACTTATTACTCAGTAGTGTTCAATTTTGTCAAAAAGGTCTCTATACATGAAATGTTGAGAAGCCTAAAGCTCATCTAAGTAAAATATAAAAAATATATATTTTTGCTTGAAAACAAGCGATGTATCAGTTCGATCGTACCCCCATACTAGCCATTTTGAGACTTTCGGAAGAGTTAACGCTCTTAACTGCTTGGTTTCGAAGATTAAAATTTTAATTTTTAATATCGCATAGAACTAACGTGCAGCCCCTATACGTTATGTTTAAAAAAAATATATAAAATTTTTTTTCAAAATGGCGGCTATCGTAAAAATTCAAAGTGTCATAACTTTGCTAAATCAAATCCTACTGAAAAATGTCGTATGCAAAAAGTGTTTGGAATTTTATTTTGCATATAAAAGCAATTTTTAATTATTTTTTTTTTAATAAAAACCGAGTCTTACCATATATTGACCGAGACCTCGAACGAGCTTTTATGCGACTCTGCATACAGTTAACGCTCGTATGAAGCTTCTATTTAAGAAATTGACTTGAATTTTTTATACCAAATAGAGCTTTCAACTATACTTACGATACTATACAAAAAAATTAAAAATTAAAAAATAAAAGTATTTTTTTTTCAAAACACGTTTAGTGTGATGAGTCGATCGACCCACCATACATACGCTCATAAGATTTTCAATATAGTTAAGGTCAGTGTGAGCTTATTTATACATATTTGAATTTCAAAATTTTGTGACAGTATAGAATTCTTAAGCATCCTGTGTATGTTTGTTAGCAAAATCCATTTTGTCAATTTTTTGCAAAATGGCGACAAGTATTAAAATTCAATCACTTATTACTCAGTAGTGTTCAATTTTGTCAAAAAGGTCTCTATACATGAAATGTTGAGAAGCCTAAAGCTCATCTAAGTAAAATATAAAAAATATATATTTTTGCTTGAAAACAAGCGATGTATCAGTTCGATCGTACCCCCATACTAGCCATTTTGAGACTTTCGGAAGAGTTAACGCTCTTAACTGCTTGGTTTCAAAGATTAAAATTTGAATTTTTAATATCGCATAGAACTAACGTGCAGCCCCTATACGTTATGTTTAAAAAAAATATATAAATTTTTTTTTCAAAATGGCGGCTATCGTAAAAATTCAAAGTGTCATAACTTTGCTAAATCAAATCCTACTGAAAAATGTCGTATGCAAAAAGTGTTTGGAATTTTATTTTGCATATAAAAGCAATTTTTAATTATTTTTTTTTTTAAAAAAACCGAGTCTTAACATATATTGACCGAGACCTCGAACGAGCTTTTATGCGACTCTGCATACAGTTAACGCTCGTATGAAGCTTCTATTTAAGAAATTGACTTGAATTTTTGATACCAAATAGAGCTTTCAACTATACTTACGATACTATACAAAAAAATTAAAAATTAAAAAATAAAAGTATTTTTTTTTCAAAACACGTTTAGTGTGATGAGTCGATCGACCCACCATACATACGCTCATAAGATTTTCAATATAGTTAAGGTCAGTGTGAGCTTATTTATACATATTTGAATTTCAAAATTTTGTGACAGTATAGAATTCTTAAGCATCCTGTGTATGTTTGTTAGCAAAATCCATTTTGTCAATTTTTTGCAAAATGGCGACAAGTATTAAAATTCAATCACTTATTACTCAGTAGTGTTCAATTTTGTCAAAAAGGTCTCTATACATGAAATGTTGAGAAGCCTAAAGCTCATCTAAGTAAAATATAAAAAATATATATTTTTGCTTGAAAACAAGCGATGTATCAGTTCGATCGTACCCCCATACTAGCCATTTTGAGACTTTCGGAAGAGTTAACGCTCTTAACTGCTTGGTTTCGAAGATTAAAATTTTAATTTTTAATATCGCATAGAACTAACGTGCAGCCCCTATACGTTATGTTTAAAAAAAATATATAAAATTTTTTTTTAAAATGGCGGCTATCGTAAAAATTCAAAGTGTCATAACTTTGCTAAATCAAATCCTACTGAAAAATGTCGTATGCAAAAAGTGTTTGAAATTTTATTTTGCATATAAAAGCAATTTTTAATTATTTTTTTTTTAATAAAAATTGAGTCTTACCATATATTGACCGAGACCTCGAACGAGCTTTTATGCGACTCTGCATACAGTTAACGCTCGTATGAAGCTTCTATTTAAGAAATTGACTTGAATTTTTTATACCAAATAGAGCTTTCAACTATACTTACGATACTATACAAAAAAATTAAAAATTAAAAAATAAAAGTATTTTTTTTTCAAAACACGTTTAGTGTGATGAGTCGATCGACCCACCATACATACGCTCATAAGATTTTCAATATAGTTAAGGTCAGTGTGAGCTTATTTATACATATTTGAATTTCAAAATTTTGTGACAGTATAGAATTCTTAAGCATCCTGTGTATGTTTGTTAGCAAAATCCATTTTGTCAATTTTTTGCAAAATGGCGACAAGTATTAAAATTCAATCACTTATTACTCAGTAGTGTTCAATTTTGTCAAAAAGGTCTCTATACATGAAATGTTGAGAAGCCTAAAGCTCATCTAAGTAAAATATAAAAAATATATATTTTTGCTTGAAAACAAGCGATGTATCAGTTCGATCGTACCCCCATACTAGCCATTTTGAGACTTTCGGAAGAGTTAACGCTCTTAACTGCTTGGTTTCGAAGATTAAAATTTGAATTTTTAATATCGCATAGAACTAACGTGCAGCCCCTATACGTTATGTTTAAAAAAAATATATAAAATTTTTTTTCAAAATGGCGGCTATCGTAAAAATTCAAAGTGTCATAACTTTGCTAAATCAAATCCTACTGAAAAATGTCGTATGCAAAAAGTGTTTGGAATTTTATTTTGCATATAAAAGCAATTTTTAATTATTTTTTTGTTAATAAAAACCGAGTCTTACCATATATTGACCGAGACCTCGAACGAGCTTTTATGCGACTCTGCATACAGTTAACGCTCGTATGAAGCTTCTATTTAAGAAATTGACTTGAATTTTTTATACCAAATAGAGCTTTCAACTATACTTACGATACTATACAAAAAAATTAAAAATTAAAAAATAAAAGTATTTTTTTTTCAAAACACGTTTAGTGTGATGAGTCGATCGACCCACCATACATACGCTCATAAGATTTTCAATATAGTTAAGGTCAGTGTGAGCTTATTTATACATATTTGAATTTCAAAATTTTGTGACAGTATAGAATTCTTAAGCATCCTGTGTATGTTTGTTAGCAAAATCCATTTTGTCAATTTTTTGCAAAATGGCGACAAGTATTAAAATTCAATCACTTATTACTCAGTAGTGTTCAATTTTGTCAAAAAGGTCTCTATACATGAAATGTTGAGAAGCCTAAAGCTCATCTAAGTAAAATATAAAAAATATATATTTTAGCTTGAAAACAAGCGATGTATCAGTTCGATCGTACCCCCATACTAGCCATTTTGAGACTTTCGGAAGAGTTAACGCTCTTAACTGCTTGGTTTCGAAGATTAAAATTTTAATTTTTAATATCGCATAGAACTAACGTGCAGCCCCTATACGTTATGTTTAAAAAAAATATATAAATTTTTTTTTCAAAATGGCGGCTATCGTAAAAATTCAAAGTGTCATAACTTTGCTAAATCAAATCCTACTGAAAAATGTCGTATGCAAAAAGTGTTTGGAATTTTATTTTGCATATAAAAGCAATTTTTAATTATTTTTTTTTTAATAAAAACCGAGTCTTACCATATATTGACCGAGACCTCGAACGAGCTTTTATGCGACTCTGCATACAGTTAACGCTCGTATGAAGCTTCTATTTAAGAAATTGACTTGAATTTTTTATACCAAATAGAGCTTTCAACTATACTTACGATACTATACAAAAAAATTAAAAATTAAAAAATAAAAGTATTTTTTTTTCAAAACACGTTTAGTGTGATGAGTCGATCGACCCACCATACATACGCTCATAAGATTTTCAATATAGTTAAGGTCAGTGTGAGCTTATTTATACATATTTGAATTTCAAAATTTTGTGACAGTATAGAATTCTTAAGCATCCTGTGTATGTTTGTTAGCAAAATCCATTTTGTCAATTTTTTGCAAAATGGCGACAAGTATTAAAATTCAATCACTTATTACTCAGTAGTGTTCAATTTTGTCAAAAAGGTCTCTATACATGAAATGTTGAGAAGCCTAAAGCTCATCTAAGTAAAATATAAAAAATATATATTTTTGCTTGAAAACAAGCGATGTATCAGTTCGATCGTACCCCCATACTAGCCATTTTGAGACTTTCGGAAGAGTTAACGCTCTTAACTGCTTGGTTTCGAAGATTAAAATTTTAATTTTTAATATCGCATAGAACTAACGTGCAGCCCCTATACGTTATGTTTAAAAAAAATATATAAAATTTTTTTTCAAAATGGCGGCTATCGTAAAAATTCAAAGTGTCATAACTTTGCTAAATCAAATCCTACTGAAAAATGTCGTATGCAAAAAGTGTTTGGAATTTTATTTTGCATATAAAAGCAATTTTTAATTATTTTTTTTTTAATAAAAATAGAGTCATACCATATATTGACCGAGACCTCGAACGAGCTTTTATGCGACTCTGCATACAGTTAACGCTCGTATGAAGCTTCTATTTAAGAAATTGACTTGAATTTTTTATACCAAATAGAGCTTTCAACTATACTTACGATACTATACAAAAAAATTAAAAATTAAAAAATAAAAGTATTTTTTTTTCAAAACACGTTTAGTGTGATGAGTCGATCGACCCACCATACATACGCTCATAAGATTTTCAATATAGTTAAGGTCAGTGTGAGCTTATTTATACATATTTGAATTTCAAAATTTTGTGACAGTATAGAATTCTTAAGCATCCTGTGTATGTTTGTTAGCAAAATCCATTTTGTCAATTTTTTGCAAAATGGCGACAAGTATTAAAATTCAATCACTTATTACTCAGTAGTGTTCAATTTTGTCAAAAAGGTCTCTATACATGAAATGTTGAGAAGCCTAAAGCTCATCTAAGTAAAATATAAAAAATATATATTTTTGCTTGAAAACAAGCGATGTATCAGTTCGATCGTACCCCCATACTAGCCATTTTGAGACTTTCGGAAGAGTTAACGCTCTTAACTGCTTGGTTTCGAAGCTTAAAATTTGAATTTTTAATATCGCATAGAACTAACGTGCAGCCCCTATACGTTATGTTTAAAAAAAATATATAAAATTTTTTTTCAAAATGGCGGCTATCGTAAAAATTCAAAGTGTCATAACTTTGCTAAATTAAATCCTACTGAAAAATGTCGTATGCAAAAAGTGTTTGAAATTTTATTTTGCATATAAAAGCAATTTTTAATTATTTTTTTTTTAATAAAAATTGAGTCTTACCATATATTGACCGAGACCTCGAACGAGCTTTTATGCGACTCTGCATACAGTTAACGCTCGTATGAAGCTTCTATTTAAGAAATTGACTTGAATTTTTTATACCAAATAGAGCTTTCAACTATACTTACGATACTATACAAAAAAATTAAAAATTAAAAAATAAAAGTATTTTTTTTTCAAAACACGTTTAGTGTGATGAGTCGATCGACCCACCATACATACGCTCATAAGATTTTCAATATAGTTAAGGTCAGTGTGAGCTTATTTATACATATTTGAATTTCAAAATTTTGTGACAGTATAGAATTCTTAAGCATCCTGTGTATGTTTGTTAGCAAAATCCATTTTGTCAATTTTTTGCAAAATGGCGACAAGTATTAAAATTCAATCACTTATTACTCAGTAGTGTTCAATTTTGTCAAAAAGGTCTCTATACATGAAATGTTGAGAAGCCTAAAGCTCATCTAAGTAAAATATAAAAAATATATATTTTTGCTTGAAAACAAGCGATGTATCAGTTCGATCGTACCCCCATACTAGCCATTTTGAGACTTTCGGAAGAGTTAACGCTCTTAACTGCTTGGTTTCAAAGATTAAAATTTGAATTTTTAATATCGCATAGAACTAACGTGCAGCCCCTATACGTTATGTTTAAAAAAAATATATAAATTTTTTTTTCAAAATGGCGGCTATCGTAAAAATTCAAAGTGTCATAACTTTGCTAAATCAAATCCTACTGAAAAATGTCGTATGCAAAAAGTGTTTGGAATTTTATTTTGCATATAAAAGCAATTTTTAATTATTTTTTGTTAATAAAAACCGAGTCTTACCATATATTGACCGAGACCTCGAACGAGCTTTTATGCGACTCTGCATACAGTTAACGCTCGTATGAAGCTTCTATTTAAGAAATTGACTTGAATTTTTTATACCAAATAGAGCTTTCAACTATACTTACGATACTATACAAAAAAATTAAAAATTAAAAAATAAAAGTATTTTTTTTTCAAAACACGTTTAGTGTGATGAGTCGATCGACCCACCATACATACGCTCATAAGATTTTCAATATAGTTAAGGTCAGTGTGAGCTTATTTATACATATTTGAATTTCAAAATTTTGTGACAGTATAGAATTCTTAAGCATCCTGTGTATGTTTGTTAGCAAAATCCATTTTGTCAATTTTTTGCAAAATGGCGACAAGTATTAAAATTCAATCACTTATTACTCAGTAGTGTTCAATTTTGTCAAAAAGGTCTCTATACATGAAATGTTGAGAAGCCTAAAGCTCATCTAAGTAAAATATAAAAAATATATATTTTTGCTTGAAAACAAGCGATGTATCAGTTCGATCGTACCCCCATACTAGCCATTTTGAGACTTTCGGAAGAGTTAACGCTCTTAACTGCTTGGTTTCGAAGATTAAAATTTGAATTTTTAATATCGCATAGAACTAACGTGCAGCCCCTATACGTTATGTTTAAAAAAAATATATAAAATTTTTTTTCAAAATGGCGGCTATCGTAAAAATTCAAAGTGTCATAACTTTGCTAAATCAAATCCTACTGAAAAATGTCGTATGCAAAAAGTGTTTGAAATTTTATTTTGCATATAAAAGCAATTTTTAATTATTTTTTTTTTAATAAAAATTGAGTCTTACCATATATTGACCGAGACCTCGAACGAGCTTTTATGCGACTCTGCATACAGTTAACGCTCGTATGAAGCTTCTATTTAAGAAATTGACTTGAATTTTTTATACCAAATAGAGCTTTCAACTATACTTACGATACTATACAAAAAAATTAAAAATTAAAAAATAAAAGTATTTTTTTTTCAAAACACGTTTAGTGTGATGAGTCGATCGACCCACCATACATACGCTCATAAGATTTTCAATATAGTTAAGGTCAGTGTGAGCTTATTTATACATATTTGAATTTCAAAATTTTGTGACAGTATAGAATTCTTAAGCATCCTGTGTATGTTTGTTAGCAAAATCCATTTTGTCAATTTTTTGCAAAATGGCGACAAGTATTAAAATTCAATCACTTATTACTCAGTAGTGTTCAATTTTGTCAAAAAGGTCTCTATACATGAAATGTTGAGAAGCCTAAAGCTCATCTAAGTAAAATATAAAAAATATATATTTTTGCTTGAAAACAAGCGATGTATCAGTTCGATCGTACCCCCATACTAGCCATTTTGAGACTTTCGGAAGAGTTAACGCTCTTAACTGCTTGGTTTCAAAGATTAAAATTTGAATTTTTAATATCGCATAGAACTAACGTGCAGCCCCTATACGTTATGTTTAAAAAAAATATATAAATTTTTTTTTCAAAATGGCGGCTATCGTAAAAATTCAAAGTGTCATAACTTTGCTAAATCAAATCCTACTGAAAAATGTCGTATGCAAAAAGTGTTTGGAATTTTATTTTGCATATAAAAGCAATTTTTAATTATTTTTTGTTAATAAAAACCGAGTCTTACCATATATTGACCGAGACCTCGAACGAGCTTTTATGCGACTCTGCATACAGTTAACGCTCGTATGAAGCTTCTATTTAAGAAATTGACTTGAATTTTTTATACCAAATAGAGCTTTCAACTATACTTACGATACTATACAAAAAAATTAAAAATTAAAAAATAAAAGTATTTTTTTTTCAAAACACGTTTAGTGTGATGAGTCGATCGACCCACCATACATACGCTCATAAGATTTTCAATATAGTTAAGGTCAGTGTGAGCTTATTTATACATATTTGAATTTCAAAATTTTGTGACAGTATAGAATTCTTAAGCATCCTGTGTATGTTTGTTAGCAAAATCCATTTTGTCAATTTTTTGCAAAATGGCGACAAGTATTAAAATTCAATCACTTATTACTCAGTAGTGTTCAATTTTGTCAAAAAGGTCTCTATACATGAAATGTTGAGAAGCCTAAAGCTCATCTAAGTAAAATATAAAAAATATATATTTTAGCTTGAAAACAAGCGATGTATCAGTTCGATCGTACCCCCATACTAGCCATTTTGAGACTTTCGGAAGAGTTAACGCTCTTAACTGCTTGGTTTCGAAGATTAAAATTTTAATTTTTAATATCGCATAGAACTAACGTGCAGCCCCTATACGTTATGTTTAAAAAAAATATATAAATTTTTTTTTCAAAATGGCGGCTATCGTAAAAATTCAAAGTGTCATAACTTTGCTAAATCAAATCCTACTGAAAAATGTCGTATGCAAAAAGTGTTTGGAATTTTATTTTGCATATAAAAGCAATTTTTAATTATTTTTTTTTTTAAAAAAACCGAGTCTTACCATATATTGACCGAGACCTCGAACGAGCTTTTATGCGACTCTGCATACAGTTAACGCTCGTATGAAGCTTCTATTTAAGAAATTGACTTGAATTTTTGATACCAAATAGAGCTTTCAACTATACTTACGATACTATACAAAAAAATTAAAAATTAAAAAATAAAAGTATTTTTTTTTCAAAACACGTTTAGTGTGATGAGTCGATCGACCCACCATACATACGCTCATAAGATTTTCAATATAGTTAAGGTCAGTGTGAGCTTATTTATACATATTTGAATTTCAAAATTTTGTGACAGTATAGAATTCTTAAGCATCCTGTGTATGTTTGTTAGCAAAATCCATTTTGTCAATTTTTTGCAAAATGGCGACAAGTATTAAAATTCAATCACTTATTACTCAGTAGTGTTCAATTTTGTCAAAAAGGTCTCTATACATGAAATGTTGAGAAGCCTAAAGCTCATCTAAGTAAAATATAAAAAATATATATTTTTGCTTGAAAACAAGCGATGTATCAGTTCGATCGTACCCCCATACTAGCCATTTTGAGACTTTCGGAAGAGTTAACGCTCTTAACTGCTTGGTTTCGAAGATTAAAATTTTAATTTTTAATATCGCATAGAACTAACGTGCAGCCCCTATACGTTATGTTTAAAAAAAATATATAAAATTTTTTTTCAAAATGGCGGCTATCGTAAAAATTCAAAGTGTCATAACTTTGCTAAATCAAATCCTACTGAAAAATGTCGTATGCCAAAAGTGTTTGGAATTTTATTTTGCATATAAAAGCAATTTTTAATTATTTTTTTTTTAATAAAAACCGAGTCATACCATATATTGACCGAGACCTCGAACGAGCTTTTATGCGACTCTGCATACAGTTAACGCTCGTATGAAGCTTCTATTTAAGAAATTGACTTGAATTTTTTATACCAAATAGAGCTTTCAACTATACTTACGATACTATACAAAAAAATTAAAAATTAAAAAATAAAAGTATTTTTTTTTCAAAACACGTTTAGTGTGATGAGTCGATCGACCCACCATACATACGCTCATAAGATTTTCAATATAGTTAAGGTCAGTGTGAGCTTATTTATACATATTTGAATTTCAAAATTTTGTGACAGTATAGAATTCTTAAGCATCCTGTGTATGTTTGTTAGCAAAATCCATTTTGTCAATTTTTTGCAAAATGGCGACAAGTATTAAAATTCAATCACTTATTACTCAGTAGTGTTCAATTTTGTCAAAAAGGTCTCTATACATGAAATGTTGAGAAGCCTAAAGCTCATCTAAGTAAAATATAAAAAATATATATTTTTGCTTGAAAACAAGCGATGTATCAGTTCGATCGTACCCCCATACTAGCCATTTTGAGACTTTCGGAAGAGTTAACGCTCTTAACTGCTTGGTTTCGAAGATTAAAATTTGAATTTTTAATATCGCATAGAACTAACGTGCAGCCCCTATACGTTATGTTTAAAAAAAATATATAAAATTTTTTTTCAAAATGGCGGCTATCGTAAAAATTCAAAGTGTCATAACTTTGCTAAATCAAATCCTACTGAAAAATGTCGTATGCAAAAAGTGTTTGAAATTTTATTTTGCATATAAAAGCAATTTTTAATTATTTTTTTTTTAATAAAAATTGAGTCTTACCATATATTGACCGAGACCTCGAACGAGCTTTTATGCGACTCTGCATACAGTTAACGCTCGTATGAAGCTTCTATTTAAGAAATTGACTTGAATTTTTGATACCAAATAGAGCTTTCAACTATACTTACGATACTATACAAAAAAATTAAAAATTAAAAAATAAAAGTATTTTTTTTTCAAAACACGTTTAGTGTGATGAGTCGATCGACCCACCATACATACGCTCATAAGATTTTCAATATAGTTAAGGTCAGTGTGAGCTTATTTATACATATTTGAATTTCAAAATTTTGTGACAGTATAGAATTCTTAAGCATCCTGTGTATGTTTGTTAGCAAAATCCATTTTGTCAATTTTTTGCAAAATGGCGACAAGTATTAAAATTCAATCACTTATTACTCAGTAGTGTTCAATTTTGTCATAAAGGTCTCTATACATGAAATGTTGAGAAGCCTAAAGCTCATCTAAGTAAAATATAAAAAATATATATTTTTGCTTGAAAACAAGCGATGTATCAGTTCGATCGTACCCCCATACTAGCCATTTTGAGACTTTCGGAAGAGTTAACGCTCTTAACTGCTTGGTTTCGAAGATTAAAATTTTAATTTTTAATATCGCATAGAACTAACGTGCAGCCCCTATACGTTATGTTTAAAAAAAATATATAAATTTTTTTTTCAAAATGGCGGCTATCGTAAAAATTCAAAGTGTCATAACTTTGCTAAATCAAATCCTACTGAAAAATGTCGTATGCAAAAAGTGTTTGGAATTTTAT